>NC_056725.1:365736437-365828937 GCF_019279795.1 Protopterus annectens | reverse complement strand
GATCCTGATACCCCTCAACAAACTGCAGATGCTTTCAACTCTTTCTTCACTGAAACTATACAAGCTCTTGCTAAACAACTGAATGCCAACAACTCACACCCACCATGTAACCTTACAAGCTCTTCCAATAAATTCTCTCTACATCCTATCTCTACATCTTACATATACAGACTCCTTCTCAAACTAAAACCTTGTACTCCCTCTGCTGACAAGCTCCCTTCACTTTTTCTACAAAAGGCTGCCAAGGTTATTGCATATCCTATTTCTATTCTCATAAATAGGACAATCAAAGAAGGAATCATCCCAGATATCTGGAAGGTCTCTCATATTATCTCACTCCATAAAGGTGGAAACTCCATAGACTACTCCAACTATAGACCTATTGCTCTCTTCTCTCCTTTGGCCAAAATTATGGAGAAATGTATCCACCATCAGCTTGTACAACACCTCTCTCTTCACAACATTATAGCTAACTGTCAACATGGCTTCAGACCACATCATAGTACTACTACCGCCCTGCTTTCCTTTGTAGACACTATTAATCTGAACCGTAACAACAACCTACTCTCTTCTGCCCTCTTCATTGACCTCTCCAAAGCATTTGATATGGTTAACCACTCTTAATTAATTAATACTCTTGAATCCCTATCTTTTGATATCCCAGCCATTAGATGGTTTAATTCTTATCTTACAAACAGAAAACAAGCAGTTCTTTGGAATAACCACATTTCTTCACTTTTGCCTGTTTCTATCAGAGTTCCACAAGGCTCTATTCTTGGCCCACTTCTCTTTTCCCTCTTCATTAATGATCTTCAAAATATAATCCCTCAAGCTACCTGCATTCAATATGCCGATGATTCTACACTCATCTGCTCAGCATCTTCCACCTCAGAACTTATCTCTCATACTCAAAAAATCTTTAATACCGTAGAAACATGGTTCTCCAGTCGTTTCCTCTTATTAAATGCTAAAAAAACTAAACTTCTCCTGTTCACCCCCACTTCTAGGACCTCCTCCTTAAACTTCACCATCTCCTCCAACAATGCCACTGTCATCTCACCCGACTCTACCACTAAACTGTTAGGTATTACAATTGACAATAATCTCTCTTTCAACCAACACATTAACAACTCCATAAAACTTGTCAATAGAAAAATAGGATCCTTATATCGAATTAGACCATTTCTTACGCCATCAACTAGAACTAGGATTGCTCACTCCCATCTTATTTCTACTCTTCTTTATGCTTCTCCCATTTTTACCAACCTTAAAAAAACCAACCTTACCAAATTGGCAACCTGCTACAATAACATTGCCCGCTTCGCTACAGGTAACCCCTACAGAACCCATCACTGTCTTAACTTGAAACTACTAGGCTGGCTAGAGTTTCAGAACTATCTTGCAATCCATCAACTCACTATTGCCCATAAAATACTGTACCAACCAAAGAACACCCCTATACTCTCACAACTCATAATCCCCTATAACAATCTTAACTCTCTCCACTCTTCTAGTAAACTCTTGACTAGTTCTATAAAATCAAATAACACTGCTGGTGACTCCCTTTTTACCAATTCAGTAGGTACAAAATGGAATTCATTACCTAGCAACATAACAAAGATTACATCATTGCCTCTTTTCAAACAAAACATTAAACTGCACTTCCAAAATCACTGGCTTTGTTCCTGTAGTAAACCTGATTAACTTTCCACTACTTCTACTGTACTTTAAAACTACCTCCTACTTCTTGCTGACTCTATCCTCCACTTGGCTTTCTTTTTCTACTCCCACTTGTCTTCCTAATACTTCTTTCCTTGTTGACTGTCTTACTTGCTCTCTTTTCCATAACTAATCCTTCTAACTTCCCTCATTCTTAGCTCTCTTTCTCTTACCTCCTATCCTGTATCTATCATACAAAGTATTTTTATCTTTGTATAATTTTTTTTTGGACTGTAACTGTGTGTGGTAGTAATTAATTCATTTAGTATCTTTATCATACAAAGTATTTTTTATCTTTGTATAAGGTTTTTTGGACTGCAACTGTGTGTGGTAGTAATTAATTCATTTAGTAATAATATTATATGGTAGAGTTGTTAGTTTTTGTCTTTTACTAACTTTCTTACAAACACTATGATGTTTTTCTTTAAGTATTCTCTGTGGAGCTTTTCTCCCCGGGCCTCTACTGAAAATGGAAATATCTCCAGCTAGACTAGCCCAGTCAACAAATGTAAAATAAATAAATAAAATCTATCCCAGGAAATGGGTCACATACCAATTGGTCTGTCTATAGGGTGTGATGTCTACATTATCCTTGGTTTGTGCACTTGTTTTCCTAATGTAACAAATCTCCCCATGTTTTTGCTTCATCTCATGTGTTGTTATGGCTGTGGCAGTAGTCATTGGTGTGTGTTGATACTGTCTGTATTATACTAATATCACAACTGGAGTCAATGATTGCTCATAATCTATAGTTCTCCAGACAGTTGTTTGGACACAGGATGTGTATGTCAATCTTGATGTCTGTAACTTAAATAATGGACAGGAAAGGGCCTAGCAGACAACCCTGATGTACGGACCCGATCACTGGACAAGAGATATACATCACTTCACACATTTCAACATATTAAATGCCACGTATGTGGTCCAGTGGCCTATCCACTTGGTGATATAGATTTTTATGGCCACATCTAACAGTACTGAGTGAATACCTCAGTGTGGATTTGTGTCAACTGCCTTGGCCTGGTCAGGTTCTACAGGATGATAGTGTTCTCATCATCATACCTCTCAACCTCTTATGGCAAGAAAGCTGGACAAAGCCATAAATATTGGGGGGGGGGGACAAAGGCCCCAAAATATGGACACTTTTTAAATATTTCTCTTACAAACTTATAAGTTGCTAGAATGATATGTTTTCCACTAGCATGGATTTCTGAGGGGTATGAAGTCTGAAACCCAATGTATGTCATTATTTTCTGACTTAAAACCTCAATGATTTGCCAGAAAACCACAATTTTATGAGAAACAAACCAAAAATATGAGGCAAAAATCTGGACATGCTGTGTAAATCTGTACAATTGAGAGGTATGCTAATCATGCATGCCCTCAATGACCTCTGTCAGGACATCTAACAGATGTAAAAGACATGGATTTAGCATTAACAACTCACAAATGTCTGTTGTACACAGCCAGGATATTACTAGTGTTCATATAGAAAAGGTCCATGATTTCTTACCAAGAAAATACAGGTCCTACAAACCATGCCATGACATATGTGGATATACTGAAAACCCTGTCACTGTCATCTGTATCATATAGGATAAGGTGACTTGTGCCTGACCTACAGGCCAGTCTCTGAACCTGTCCTGATAGGAATGCTGCACATCTGCAAATCACCTATAGCTGATGCCATCAGCAGTGTCTATTGAGGAGAAAATGCTAAAGGCAGTGTCCCACATACTGTTGTCATATGCTCTCTCTTTAATGTCAAGCAAGTGCACAAACACACACACACAGACACAACCCAGTTGACTTCAGTGAGATTAGAACTCCTTCCTAAGTACACAGATTAGAAACTCAGTAATTTATACAAGTGCCACGGCATAAACCTGACTTTTGTAAAGCTTCAGGGCAATGTATAGTGGATGACATCAGCAGTGGATGTTGGATTGAAGGTGTTTGGGAGGCCAGCATGAAATGGATGTGTAGGCACGTGCAAGTGTCAACAAAGTGACAATCCATGGGGTTGAAGAGGTAACTGCAGGATATACACTTAGACTAGTAGATAGATACACACAGACTGGAGAACTCAGTACTTTACAGAAGCACCACAGGACAAGTTGGACTTTTACAAGGCTGCAGGACAACTCATGATGGATAACATCAGCAGTGGATGTTGGAGGTCTGCATGAAATTGTTGTGTAGGCATGTTCAACTGTGAAAATATTTCAAGTTCTGCATGTTACCAGCTTAATGAGTGTGCAATGTGTATTATGTGGTGGTTATTTTCTAAAGTGCAGGTATACTATAAGAGGCAGCTTTACAAACTATATGCAAACAGGTGTCCACATTACTACAGGTATTTGAAAATCTGAATGTGTATGGTCATTCTAAAGATGTTCATGGTACATCACACAACATTTCTTATTAATTTATATAGTGAAGTTGATATATTTGTGAACATGTACTGAGGGACCAGGGTTGCAGTGCACAGGGGGTGGTAACACATGGCTGCATTGTCAATATGTGACATATGCTTAGACAGAGCCTTAATTTTTTTATTTTTCCCCATGTAGTTTCATGGCATGAACACTAAATGTACAGTAAACAAAAGTCATACATGCTATTATTTACTTTGCATAGCGCAAAGCTGAGAAGTGGGTTTTCACAATGGTTAGAAAAGTATTTGCGCATGTAAGATACACATATCTACTGTTTTCCCTGTTTGCGCATAGTTAAGCAGTGTGCAAACATAAGACCCATTGCTAAAATTATGAGAGTTAGTATTGAGTGTATGAAACACACCTGCTGCTTAGCTGACTCTGTGGCAGCAGGTGTAAATGCGTTGCCCCATTAATTTTTCAGCCCAGATGATAGATGGTTTGCATCCAGGTGTATGTAATACTTTTAAATAAGTATTGATAATGCAGTAAAATTTTACTTTATTCTACCTTCACCATGTGTTATTGTATTTTGATGTAGCATAGCATGTTTAGGCAGCATTGTGCAGAGGTAACTGCATCACAGAAGAGCTGCTCACTGTTGTTTGGCATTGGTGCATGATGTCAAACTCCATGCAAACTTAGAGGCCAAAAAAATGAAGGGCTCCTTTGTTTTTTAGTACTTATGTGTGTTGTGTATAATTCTATTTATTGACCAAATTATAGGTGTTAAAATGGAGTAGATAGGAAAGTGGTAAAATGAGGGCAAGCAGGGAAAGAACAAAGGGAAAAGCAATATAGGAATGTGCAGGATGGAAGTAGGAAAGAACCATAGCTATCTATTTCTTCAGTCATGTAAAATGAAAATATGTACAGAACAGTAGTTGAATTTTGACTGCCACCTCCACAAAGAGGGGTGACAACAATGCAATCATGTTGTATAGCCAATTGGACCAAATCAAGTGTGTCAAGAAGACATGTGAGTAAAATGGAAAGCTATGCATGGGACATTTTTTTTATGGGACAGGTGCCCAACAAGACACAGGGATTTTGTGGGACACAAATGGTTGGGGAACATCATGACTGGGGAGAGGGAGAGGATAACACAAGCTCATGTCCATCAAACATGGAGACAGTAAAAATCTAGTTCTCACCCATAGGTTTGTCATCAATGTCCCCTTACTCCACTGGCTGTTGAAGTACTTGATATTGTCTCCTCATATGCGCCATGAGGGAGAGCAACCTCTCTATCTGGAGTAGGCTGTGATGCCCGTGCACTGGCCCAGTAATCAAGAAGCCTCAATCTTCACCACTAACACCAGTGAGGGATGTGCACATTGGGAGGATGAACAGGTCACAGACAATAAAGTACAATTTCCCTTAAGAGCACACAGAGATCACAGTCAGTCTGTGGCTGGTTTCTTCCTCTCTCTCCAGATCCCCAATAAGACTCCTCAGTGGTACATCTATAGAGTGGAGTCCTTAGCCAGGGTTCCAAGCCAAGTCCTCCCAGCACTCTCTCTGTCCAACCAATGCTTCATGGCCCTGCCCATGTAGCTGACACACACGGACACTTTGAGATTTGATTTACACACAAACATACACATGGGAAGGCTGGCACAAGTTTACTAACTATGCCCCCTTCTGCCCAGACCATAAGGTAGTTAGCACTACCACCAGAACCCCTACTTATCAGCTACTATAAGTCCCTTCCGAAAGGGTGCCCAATTCCACTGTGTAATGTTACTGTTATCCAAATGGTAAGTGTGTCCAAGGCTAAGGCTATTTAGGAGTGGCTGATACAGTGTCACCAAATACATGCAAGTATGCTAAGAACTTAAATATCTCTACACAAAAATCAGCCATCATTAATAGGTTTAAATATATTTAATAGTAAATAATAAAAGCACAAGATAATACTCTTTAACTCAGCACAGTGACAATAGAGTTCACAGTCACAATAAATACTTTAAAATAACACAGCAGGACAGTCTCATTTAAATACAGAAACCATCTCTAACTAATCTTGCTATATTCCTATCTATCTCTAAGAGAAATTATGTTCTAAATAACTTACAGGGCAAGGCAAATACAGATGAGAAGTGCTGAATGGATATTTACAGATCCAGAGACAAATACAAAATGCACTCTTTCTCTTTGAGATAGTTCTTAACTTAATAATATACATTACTGCTAGGATAGCTAGATGACATCACTATTTGACACTTGCATCTAGTTCCCAGGCTAAACAGATACCAGCAGAATTTAACACGTCTTTATAAAAAATAAGTATCTCTTAGAAGCTGACAATTCTCTCTTAGAAGCTTGCCAGAAACTGGAAGTAGTAAAACTATTACCCTGGAAACCTGTAATTACCTCTGTTTCAAACAATATAAAGAATTTCTAACTGCAGACATTCTGTCTTCTAGTTCTGGTAAACACAGTTGTAAAATTCTTTATTTATTTTCTCAGAGTTTGTAAGTTAACTCTGTGTATTCCAACTTTTACTATGAAACCGTACATTTGTATTGGCATATAACTTATACACACTTTTGCTCTTTTCCAGCAGGGTACACTGTGGTTACAATCTTGAAGCTCAGTACAGAACATATAGTTTTCTTACATTTTTAAGGCAAGCATACAAATCATATTACTATTCATAAATGACATAGAATTATTTACAAAATTCTTTCTAGCTGGGCTGGCAGTGTCACATAGGTGTATACCAATGGTGCAGTGCATGACCCTACGCACCCCATTCCCTGTCTTGAGATTCCAGCTGCCTTGGCATTGCTGACCTTGGTACCATGCTGCACTGTCTCATCATATGCCTGCAACTCTAGGGTCCACCATAGTGATTTGGAATTTTCCTGGCTGGCTCCCTGTAGCCATGGAGCCCCCTCAGATTCCTCCTGCCTTGTACTGCAAATACTCAGCACAAGGGCCTCCCATCATGGTAAGGTTTCATCATGTTAACATGGTACAATCTGTGCTGCTGCCTCCTGCCTAGTAGTTCTACCACATAGTTAACATCACTGACCTGCCTTACCACCTTGTAGGGTCCCTTCCTAGCTGCCTGGAGCTTGTTGTGTCTGACAGGAACAAGAACCATTACCTGCTACCCTACAGTATACTCTCTAGCTTGAGCATTCCTGCTATACCAGACCTTTTTCTGCTGTTGAGGTTCTCCTGGGTAAGTCCATGAGTTCCCGGAGCTTTGTCCTGAGGTTTAGGACATATGCCACAATAGACTCCTTGTGGGATTCACACTCCCTCTCCCAATCATCTCAAATTAAATCTAGAGGCCCTCTCACCCTGTGCCCATACAGGAACTCAAATGGTGAAAAACCTGTGGATTTCTGAGGAACCTCTCTGTAAGCAAACAACAGATGGGGCAAATATTTGTCCCACTCTCTCTTAAACTGGTCTGCAAATGCCTGTAGCATGGACCTGAGTGTAGAGTTTAACCTCTCAGCAAGACCATTAACCTGGGGATGGTAGGGGGTGGTCTTTAGGTGCTTCACACCATGGTACTTCCACAGACAAGCCAGCAGGTCTGACATGAAATTGGCACCTCTGTCAGTCAGTATTTCTTTGGGGAAACCTACCTTGCTGAAAATCTCTAGCAAAGCATTTGCCACCTTTTCAGCCTCAATGGATGACAAAGCCACTGCCTCAGGGTATCTTGTAGCATAATCTACTACCACTAGGGTATACTTTTTCCCTGTAGAACTTGGGGTACTCAGAGGCCCCACAATATTTATAGCTACCCTCTGAAATGGCTCCTCAATCACAGGCAAAGGCATCAAATGAGCTTTTACCTTGTCTCCTGCATTGCCTACCTTTTGGCACTTCTCATAGGTCCTGGATTACCCTGTTACATATCTGGAAATTCCAGGCCAATAGAAGTTCTGCATAATATGTCTCTTTTTGTATGTTTTATGCCCATATGACCTACAAAGGGAATATCATGGGCTATGGCTAGAAGTGCCAGACAGTAGGCTCTGGGCACTGCCAGCTGCTGCATTCTCTCACCTTTTAGCCCTCCCTCAGAGGTCCACTCTCTATACAGTAACCCTTTGTTCCAGTATACAGATTTCCCCTCCCTTGAGGATCAAGTGCCTCACTAACTACCTGCCTCAGGTCTTGTAACGTAGGGTCTGAGACTGAACCTGTCTCAACTCTCTCTTTGTAATCCTTCCCAGCTCCCCTTCCACAAGAAGTCTGGTATTCTCTGACAACGGTGCCTCACTGTCAGCCTGGGCACTACTACTCACCACTGCCCTTGCAGTCACTCTGTCCAAGGGACTATCAGTACCCACAAACAGCTGTGGCTCACCTTCAGTCTCACTGCTACAGGATAGCTCCCTCCCTGAAGTAACCACCTCACACATCCTGGCTGAAAGTGTGCAGTCTGTCTGGGTCTCCCCAGGCTACCAGACCCACATGCTTGTCTCCAAGCCTCACTGCAAGTGACTGCATGAACACGCAGTACTGCATTATCAAAATAATTCCCTATCAGGACATCTGCAGGGATATCCTCAAACTCACCTACTTGCTCGCTTCCTTCTATATCCTCCCAGTCAAGGTGAAACATAGCCAAAGGTATTTGGAATGGGGTCCCTCCTAAAGCCTTGCCTGGAGTAGAATTCCCATGCAAGTAGTGCTCCTCTGTAACCATTGCAGGCTTCACAATGGTTATGTCAGAGGCTATGTCTTTCTTAACAATGGTCTCTTTGCCATTCACTAAGATAGGATATAACCTCTTGGGGTAGTTTGGTACCCTTGTTGTCTCACGACAACCTACTGTTGACATTTTGTCATTTCCACTTACTGGCTGCCTCATCTTTTGTTCCCCACCTAGCCTCTGTGGACATCTATATGCTACATGGCCCCACTGGTTGCATTCAAAACATGTAACCCTAGGCCCTGGATGTGTACCTGGTCTAGTGGTTTCCCTTGCTACTGTCAGATTCTGTTGGGGCAGTCTGGGCTGCGCACCATGGGTTCCTTTAGACCCAGGAGCAGCACTAGGTTTCCCTTTCCTGTGCACGGATACCCTGCTTGCTAGGTATAGGTCTCCCTTCTTCACCAACGCTTCTACAGTAAGGCATTGTCTAACAGCTAACCAGATCCTCATGTCCTCAGGCAATGTGCTAAGGGCTTGTTCCCTCACCAAAAGGTTTGCCAGCCCTTCAAAAGTGGTGACCTGACGTTCACCCCCCCACCTATGAAAATAAGGGCTTAGTTCAGCAACATATTCACAGACACTTTCATCTGCCTTGCGTCTATGCTCACAAAACTTTTTCTTATAAGCTTCAGGTGTTAGCTTAAAAACATTTAGCAAACAATTCTTTACAACATTGTAATTTAAAAAGTCATTGCCAGACAGTTTGGATAGAACATTTACAGCTTTACAATGGAGTAAGGGGGTCAGGAATCGTACCCAGAGTCCTTGGTCAACATTATACTGTTTACATACCCTCTCAAATATATGAATGAAACTATCAAAATGATCCCCCTCTGTAAACTGTGGAAGAAATTTACTGACCTTTGTTGTTTCTGGTGTTTGGTTACTCCCTTCCCCATTACTTCCATGACTCTGGAGAAGAGTCAGCATCTCCTTTTTATGTTGCCTCTGCCTCTCCTTCTTCTCAACTTCCAGGCATAGCAGTTTCTTATTCTCCTCAGTCTCTAGATGCCTCAGTCTCTCTGCTGCTTCCATTTTCAAATTCTTGGCCTCCAGCTCAAGTCTCTTTAACTCCAGATGGATTTTTAAGTCCTCTGTAGAAAGGTTGAGCTGGCCATTCTCTGAGTGTTGCACATCTCCACGGCCAGTCTGATAATCCTCCTGGTTGCTATTCTTGGATACAGCTGTGAATAAAGCTGCAATAATGTCAGCTTTAGTCAGGTTGGCATGCACCAGTTCTTTAGCCTGGCACATCTCAGCCAACTGACTCCTTGTCAGCTTGAAATACTCCTCTGTTGATATGCTTGCCTGCTCTCCCTGACTAACTAAGCTAACAAAAGAAATAAAACAAGTGTGATATGAACTCTGAATCTTCAATGCGTGGCTGATTTAGAGTACAAAAATACCTTCAGTGATCACTGTACACAAGCTACAGGAATTCAATAACCACACCACTACAAGCCAATTAATATGTGATGTGGCTATCTCACCACTATCAACCAATTAAGATGTGATATGGCTATCCCACCACTGTTAAATAATTAATATGTTATGCCCGTGCACTGGCCCAGTAATCAAGGAGCCACATAAAACTAGCCACAGTTAAAAGGTTTAAAAATATATTTAATAATAAATAATAAAGGCTCAAGACAATACTCTTTAACTCAGCACAGTGACAATAGAGTTCACAGTCACAAGAAATACTTTAAAATATCACAGTAGAACAGTCTCACATAAATACAGAAAACATCTCTAACTAATCTTGGTATATTCCTATCTATCTCTAACAGAAACTATGGTCTAAATAACTTATTACAGAGCAAGGCAAATAGAGATGAGAAGTGCTGAATGGATGTTTAGAGATCCAGAGACGAATACAAAATGCACTCATTCTCTCTGAGATAGTTCTTAAGTTAATAATATACATTACTGCTGGGTTAGCTAGATGGCATCACTATTTGACACTTACATCTAGTTCCCAGGCTAAACAGATACCAGCAAAATTTAACATGGCTCTATGAAGAATACTTATCACTTAGAAGCTTGCCAGAAACTGGAAGTCATAAAACAATTTTCTTGGAAACCTGTAATTACCTCTGTTTCAAACAGTAGAAAGAATTTCCAGCTGCAGACATGCTGTCTTCTAGTTCTGGTAAACACACTCGTAAAATTCTTTCTTTATTTTCTCAGAGTTTGCAAGTTAACTCTGTAATTCCAACTTTTACTATGAAACCATACATTTGCATTGGTACGTAACTTATAAACATTTCTGCTGTTTTCCAGCAGGGTGCACTGTGGTTACAATCTTGAAGTTCAGTACAGAACATATAGCTTTCTTACATTTTAAGGCATGCATACAAATCATATTACGATTCACAAATGACATAGAATTATTTACAAAATTCTTTGTAGCTGGGTTGGCAGTGTCACATATGCGTATACCATTGGTGTGGTGCATGACCCTACGCACCATCCCTGGCATCTCCTGGTGGGTGATGAAATCCCCACCTCCTCCAGTAGTCCTGGAGGCTACCATAGCACCAGCTGTAGCAGGTAGTGTAGGGGCAACAGAGGCAGTACTGCCAGGTTGGGTCCCAGATGTGCCGTGTGTTGGTGCTGGAGTCAGTGGAGTGTGAGCAGACCAAATCACTTTGGTTGGCCAACCTTGATGTGTTGTGAAACATTCAGTGATTTGGTAGAGATGGATGACATGGAGACCTTTTCGCAACACATAATAGAAAATAATAAAAAAAAGAGATAAGGATTGGTGACAGAGACAAAAAAAGAGATAAAATTAGTGCCATCATATTTATCTGAAGTATTATATTTAAGAATATGTCCTAATAACTACAAGCTATAATTATGTATTACTCAAAGTACTCTCCTTGCAATGTGCATGTATTGCACCTATGTTTGGTCCAGTTATACAGATTACAGTTAACAAAAGGGACTTTATGCCATTTGTATAGAGTTTAATGTGTGTAATATTATTAAATAAATGCAGTATTGTATAATTGTTACTTGTGGTATTTGAGCCAACAATCTCTGCCTACAGTCTTATTGACGCCTAAAGTTGATTTGTGCTACAGACATATGTATGTATACTTGCTTTTACAGTTAGGATATGCATGCTCATGTTGCTACTACTGTATAGAAAACAAAAAAAAAATCTTTAATTTTTAAAGCTACAATAATACTTCTCTTGTGCTGCATATAAACCACTTGCCTCCCTCAGTCTCCAAACAATCATCATGAGCCTGACAATTCAAATCAATTACAGGATTAGCTGTGAAAAGAAAAGAAAACAGCAGAAGAGCATTATTCATACCAGTCTTGCCTATGTTTAGCTTTCCATGTATTATAAATCCTGTTTATTAGCATACTTACACAACCGTGGGATGTCACAAGTCTGAAACTCGTCCAACCACTGGTTGAGTGTATCCCTCTTGCACCTTTTTTGGTCATTGAAATGGTTTCTACACTATTCTCCAGTGTGTGGGATGCCAGTCACACTGGATACAGCCTTGACCAGACTATTCCAAGCCTCAGACTTGTACTGCGAGCCAGAATAGTCTCCCTACAGAAGCCTTTGACTGTGTTACTTTACCAGGAGTCCAGTAAATATCCTGGACTCCTGAACAGCCCACCTCTGTGCCTTAAAGTGGGCACCTTCCCGTTTAACACCAGACATGTCTAATCCCTAAAGTAGAGCAATGGCAACTAATGATTTCCTGCCAGTTCCTGTTATCATATTGACTGATAGTGCACTAATGAACTAGAGAAATTTTGTCAACCACATTTGCGCTATGTTAAGTGGAGAGCAACAGTGTCGAGCAGGGAGGAAATCAATTTCTGAAACGGGAAGGTTAATCTGACATTTGAAATTAGTTTGAGGGTGTCGGCTGATGTAACTGTTAGGTGATTTAACTTTACAGACATGCACTGGGGGCATAAATTTCATGACCTGACACATTTTTGGTTTGACTTTTTATGCTGATAAAATTGATCTTTACAGTGTGGGATTCAATTGTATTAATAAGGAAAAAAACATTTTTTTCCATAGTAGTGATTTTCCATCTTTGCCACAGAATAAGTGCTTCTCAGGCATAGTCATGAATCATTCATAAATACAGATGACATTTTGAGGTATTAAGCATGTATGTGTGTGACCTGACAAGGCCCTTATATAGAGATTCAATTGTGTATGTGTTATTTAAGTGTGAAGGCCATCTAAGTCCAGACAGCAGAATTATACTTACAGAAATATAGTAGACAGTATACCCTCAGTCATACATCTGAAAACACAATAAGGGTGTCTTATCCCTCATACATATAATTCATATTAGCTCCATTATCTAAAGTGTTATATGTGAGGCTGAATACAATGTGAAATGGAACAACAGTAAAAATCTCTGGAATGTCCTTTATCAGAACCGAGGACCATGTATATGACAGCCCTACCCTTACACCTGTTGCCACGAGAATGTTGAAATGGCACTTGTATATTTTTGTGTTCATTACTCTAAACTGGACTATCACAACAGTAAAAATATGTTGCACTTCCTGTATTAGAACCCAGAACCATCTGTATTACAGCCCTACACTTACACCTGCTACCACAGGAATAGTAAAATAACAGTTGCATAATTCCATTAAGTTGTGTGTGTTAACCAGCATGCACTGCTACATAGTGTGTTTGTGTGATGCTGAACAGAACTAATAGAATGTATCCATTTTAAATTGCTGACTGTCTGCATCCTGTCTGCAGGTGTTCAATGACTGCAGGTGTTGGGGAAGTTTGCTATCCCCCACGCAATGTTGCTTAGCAGCATTGCACTATGGAAAGCAAAAACTGCAAAAATGTATTCTTTTTGGCCTTTACACTGTCTATACCTTTTCTGCAGATGTTCTGTCTGTTTCCTGTGTGGGCCACTAGTCCAGGTTTGCACATCGTTAAACATTGCACAAATGAGATAAGCACAGTTAAATCTGACATTCATTGTGTTTCTCCATTTCCCTTGTTTGTACTATGCTACGTACCACACAAACACTGGCATTTTTAAAAATAAAAAAGGGAAAATTAACCAAAGTGTGAAACACAACAGAACAAAACAGAACACTCACTGAATCAACTGCTAGCCCCTATAAAGGCTGTCCCTCCTTAGAAAATCCACAGTCTGAATAAACCAGCCACTGAAAAACTTCACAAAGTGCACTTTGTGCACACTTTCGTTTTATATTTATATTTTTATATATTTATATATATTTATATGTTTTATATTTTTTACACATTTAATACATATATAAAATGTTTTTATAAATACATATACATATACGTATATACCTTTATATTACATCCTAGACACTTTTATAATTTATGGAACTATTATGATGAACTTTATATATTTACTAGACTAGTGTAGGATAGAGAGGGGTTAATCCCGAGAGTCAAATTAGTGATCAGACATCCAATCTGGAATGACTTTTAATTATTTAAATGGTGAATATTGATATGACTTTGACTCTGATGAAGTTTCCGGATGGGAGATGAAAGTGCTAAATCCAACCTATACAGTTTTTTGTTGTTGTCTACATGCTTTATTAAACTTGCTATTTATATTTGTGGACCTGCATTATTTGCACAGAGTGCACTTTGGGAAGTTTTTCAGTGCCTGGTTTATTCAGACTGTGGATTTCCTAAAAAGGGAAAATTAGTTGAAATTAAGAAATGAAATCTATGATATCAATACTACAAAATTTCTGTTGGTACATATGAAATATATTTACGCAGGTCTGGATTTGGACTCTCACTCCAATGAACTTTCAAAACACATTAAGGGTATCTTATTCCTCTTTGCCACACAAACAGCTTTGAAGCAGAGAACTGAAATCATTGTGCATACAACCAACTGCAACATCATCTACAGTACTAACAAAACATGATAGTTTTTACATATATTAATTCCAGATGTAATGCACTGAGTGATCACACAACCATTTATGACTATTGCTTGCAAAAATACAGCTCTGTCTTATCTCTTTGCATTTGTTGCTCATTTTTGTCTTATCTGAGCAGTAGTCTGAGACATGCAGTCTGTAAGGCATTCTGTATCACTGTCCTTAAAATGTGTGAGGATATTAAATGGCAACAATATATAGTTGAAAAACAAAATGAAATGGACAAACTACTATAAAGCAAACACAATACTGGCTTATGGAATAAAGAGTCATAGCTAATGTTAAGTGCTTTTCATTTACTGCATTAGTAAACTTCAGCAGACAAAATCAGTATAACAAATTCACAACAATTAAATAGTTTAAAATGTGGTGCCCTTTTTCTAAAACATCAAATGACATCACAAACCTAAAGATTATGCTACTTCCCCCATTGCATGTACCATTATTCATAAGTAAATGAATATTAATGTATATTACTAAACATTCCAAATACACCAAATACAAACAGTATATACAACTGTATAAATTAAAATATTAAATTAAGTGTGTATACATTTATATAAATACAATATTAATTTAAAACAAAACTTATTGTCATTGCCAAAGCAACCTTTATATACTTAAAGCTTTCAATTTTAAAATGCTATTATTACTGCAAAAATCATTAAGTCCAGGCCATGCATAAGAATGAAGCATGAGCTGCCATATAAGTTCTGCCTTTTCCAATTGCAGTTCCTTGGGACCACCTCTATCATTACTAAGCACTTGCTGTAATATTGCAAATCTAAAATAATGATCATGCTGTTCATGCACAAGTTTAACTGTTAATTTTCAGTATTTTTATATATGTATATATTGTTTGTATTTGGTTCAGCAATTCATATGAGTTCAAATCTCATTTGCTTCTTTATCATGCTCACAGCCCTGCAACTATGCCATAAAAAGGGAACTATGTAGCTAGGGAACCTGAAAATGAGGAAACTTGTTTATGTGGATAACACAGAAGAGGATATTACTTTTGTTTTCTGTGGTCCTAATATGGAGGGGGATGGAATTCCAAGTTTTGGCAACATAAGTAGAATTGAGGGAGTCCCCAGAGCTATTTTTGCTTTTGGTTGTGTCAACTAGTGCTTTGTTGTTGGATTTTAGTAGGCATTTATTAGAATAGATATTCAGTAGGCCATGTAGTGTAGAAACTTTATTAGGATTATATAGGATTTGATGGGCTACTGTAAGCTGGTTATACAGGAGCAGGTTAGGTAATTCTAGCCAGGATAATTGCTTGATTGATAGGCAGTAATGTGTACTGAAGGCTGAGTCAGTTGTGAACATAGCTATTTTATTGTAGCAAGTGTTTAGTTTCCTTATGTCTGCTTTGTTTTGGTTGATGAGTATGGGGAGGCATAGAAAATGTGGAGACTAGGTGAGTTCTTGTGATGGTAACGCTATTGTTCTTGGTGAGGTACTTTTTGCATCTATATAGGGTACCAAGTTTTTAATGGACTTTTTGTTGTCTATGCAATATGCATACCAAATTTCATGTTGTGATCAATAATAACTCCTAGTAGTTTGTTGTGTTGGACAGGTGTGATATGGGTGTTGTTAGCTGAGTATATTGTGAATGGGGATATGGGGTCTAAGTCTCTTATAGGATGGAATATCATTAGCTGGGTTTTCGGGGTTAAGTATTAGTTGTGAGTTGGCTAATCAGGTTTCAACAGTTGTAAAGGATTCTTGTGTCATTTTCTGGAGATTAAGGAATGATGGGGCAGAACAGATTAGGGTGGAGTCAACAGTGTACTGGACTAGAGTGGCATGCAGGGTAGCTTTGTGAAGTTGATTGGTAAATATGTTGAAGAGGACAGGACCAAGTATGGATCCTTAGGGACTCCCAAGGTGGCAGGTAGGCAAGAGAAAAAGGATTTTTGCCATTTTACTGCATGTTAGCAGTTAGATAGTCCTGAAACTGGGCTAGAGTGGAATGGCTTAGATTAAAATTGGAGAGAGCAGTTAGGAGTTTGGCATGGGAGACCATATCACAGGCATTGGAGAGAACTAGGAAGAGAGTGGAGACAAGGTTGCCATTATTCCAGTGTTGATTTATAGTATTGGTAAAGCTAATAAGGGCTGTAGTAGCACTGTGATTGGGATGGAATTCATGTTGAATGTTGGTCAGCAGTTTATTATTAAGGAAATA
Organism: Protopterus annectens; assembly: GCF_019279795.1. Lineage (NCBI taxonomy): Eukaryota > Metazoa > Chordata > Ceratodontiformes > Protopteridae > Protopterus > Protopterus annectens. The sequence continues at coordinate 365,811,935 of NC_056725.1, read as the reverse complement.
GTTGATTATTTGGGAATGTATACATTTCTGAGGATTTTAGACAAGGGAGATAGAATGGCAATTGGATGGTAATTACATAGTTCCACTGAGTTACCCCCTTTGTAAAGTGGCATTATATGTGAAATTTTCCACAGAGAAGGAATGGGTTGTTCTGACAAAGAGTGATTGATCAGCAGGAAAACGGGATATGAGATGGCTTTGGCTGCATTCTTGAGGTATTCTGCAGGTAATTTATCAGCAGCCAGAGTTGTGGGCTTAAGCTTAATCAGATATTTATATATTGTGCTAATATAGACAGGTTGTAAGGTGAAGCAGTTTTGATCTACAGGTAAGGATAATAGGTTTGGATATGAAGTAGGAAAATTATTATTAGTAAGGGCTAGAATAAATTTGGTGAAGTATTCATTGAACTGGGTGGCAATATTATTGGTGGTGGTATCAATGTTTGGGTTAGTTTTATGTTTAGATTGGATGTCTGTATAGTGGTTCCTTTTGTCTGTCCTAATTTGTATTTTTGGCTTTGTTCCTTAGTTCCAGGTATGCCTATCTATTAGTTTGAGTTTTATTGTAATGCCATGAATCCCATGCTTTATCTCATTGTTTTAGAAGTAGTCTGGTGTTTTTGGTAAGCCATGGGGCATAGTTGGATTTAGTTGTAACAGTTCTGATTGGAGCGAGCTGATTTAGAATGTTAAGGAAAATGTTGTTGAACCAGTCTACATCACTACATCCAGGGAGAGAAATGAGAGTGGTCTTCAATTGCATTGATTTCGTGCAGATATGAAGTCTTGGGTTTTGAAATTTTTTGTATACTGAATTTGTTGGAGGATGGCGGATTTTATTAGGTTCACTTAGTATCATATTACAAAGGTGGGAAGGTGATTACTGAGGGTGTCTGTGAGGGAAATGGAGAGGTAGGATTGAGGTGGCTGGTAAGTGAGGATCCAGTCTAGGATGGACTGCTTTTTAGATGCTTATTCTACTCTGGTTGTGTTTTTTATTAATTGAGTGAAGCCATGTAGGTTGATGTGATTGGTGGGGTAGAGTGAGCCACAGGAGGACCAGTCAGTATTTAAGTCGCCAAGTATGATTGTTTCTTGGAGGAGTTTTTGGGATACCCAGTCTAGAATAAATTGTATTAATGTTTTATATATATATATATATATATATATATATATATATATATATATATATATATATATATATTAGCAAATGCTGCTTTTATATGTACATTTCTTAGAAGTGCACTGATGGCATGGACCAATTTTTGATCTGTGTTTCACACATTGTAAGGAAACAAGGAAACTTATCTGTTTACTTCCAGAGTGTTTTCTGGCATTTCTGTCAAATTATATGACATACTCTGCCTTTGATAAGAATTAGGAATAGCATAGGCAATGTCCTTCCCCTCCTCTGAAGTTGCTGAACAGTTGGCTAGAACTACTTTTTGGGCAAGTGAAAGCCATTTTCCCCACTCTTGGCAAACTTCGCCCTTCAATGCAGTTGTGGAACCCGTGCACTGGCACAGCAATCAAGGAGCCTCAATCCCCACCACTAATACCAGTGAGGGGTATCCACATTGGGAAGGATAACAAATACACACACAGTAAAGTACAATTTCCCTTAAGAGCACACAGAGATCACAGTCAGTTTGGGGCTGGTTTCTCCCTTTCTCTCCAGATCCCCAATAAAACTCCCCACTGACACAGCTATAGGGACCAGATATTAGCCAAGTGGTCAAGCTAAAACCTCCAGCACCCTCTCTGTCCAATCAGTGCTTTGTGTCCCTGCCCAAGTAGCTGACACACACACACTTTTAGATATGAGTTATATATAAACACACAGACACTCCTGCAGAAGGCTGGCACAGGTTCTCCAGCTATGCCCCTTCTGCCCAGACTATACAGTGGTACCACTTGCCACCAACCACTAATATCAGCTATTAATAAGGCCCTTATCAAAGCATGTCCAGTTATTACTGTGCAATATTATTATCCAAATGGTAAGTGTGACAAACAGCAAGGTTTATTTGGAGTGGCTTGGACAGTATCACTATATACATGCAATGTACTCTAGAACTTAAATTATCTCTACATAAAACAGCCACAGTTGAAAGGTTTAAAAATATTTAATAACAAATAATAAGAACACAAGACAATACTTCTTATTATACAGTGCTAGTCAAGAGTTCAGAGATCACAGGAAAATGCTTAAAATAAAACAGGAGAATAGTTCTGACATCAATACAGAAAACAGATAGACTAGACTTCCTATTTCTTGTCTATATTTAAGAGCAAACACAGTACTAAAATAATCTTACACATAGAGCAAGCAGTGCTGTGATGTTGTCAGTTCTGAAAACAAATGCAAAATGCACTGATTCTCTCTCTCTCTCTCTCTCTCTCTCTGTCCTTAAATTGATAACACGGTACCACTGACTCATTTCAGATTACATCATTATTCTCTGTTTCTCCGGCTAACAGAAAGTCAGAGTGTAACAGCCCTTTTGATCTTGCAGCTGGTTAAGAAGCCAGGGCATTAAAAGACATTATACATATAAATTCTAGCCATTAACTCTGGTTTAAAACAATAGGAAGAATTCCTTCATTCAGACATCTTGGCTCTGCGTTATGAGATCAAACAATTATACAATGCTTGACTTATTAGCTTTCCTCCAGAAGAATGCAATGTAGTTACATTTTTGAAGTTCAACATTTACCATAATTTTCTTACATTTAAGAGAACAAGCATATGGCTTACATAAATATTTACAAATGACAGACTTATCTACAAAATCTTATCTAGCTAGGCTGGCAGCCTTCACACATCCCCCCCCCCCCCCAGAGAACGCAAACTAGTTTTTCAAGTGACCCTTGAGAAACATTGCTTGAGAGGGTTAGGTCTATCTGAGTATACCTTACCCCATTCTCTGTCTTGAGAGCCCATCTGCGTTGGCATTGCTAATACCACTACGATGCTGCACTGACATATATGCCTGCAACCCTAACATGGTTACACAGAGCCATCTTAGTAGCTTGGCATTTTGCTGGCTGGCTTTGTGTAACCATGTTAGGGGATTGTGGTCAGTAACTACAGTGAATTTTTTTCCATACAGATAAGGCTGAAGTTTCTGCAGTGCCCACACTATAGCTAGACATTCCTTTTCTACAGCTGCATAACATTCCTTTCTGGGTTGCAGGCTACGAATGAGATAAACCACTGGGTGCTCTTCTCCCTCTGAAGAAATCTGGCTAAGTACAGCCCCCCACCCCATGGTTCAAAGCATCCACCTGCACAACAAAGTCTTTAATGTAATCTGTATTGGCTAATACAGGGGGTCCTCCCAAAGCTTCTTTAAGCTGCCTGCTCTCCCTGACTAACTAAGCTCACAAAAGAAATAAAACAATTGTGATCTGAACTTTGAATATTCACTGTGTGGCTGATTTAGAGTACAAAAACACCTTCAGTGATCACTGTTCACAAGCTGCAGGAATTCACTATCCACACCACTACAAGCCAATTAGTATGTGCCAACCAATTAATATGTGGTGTGGATATCCCACCACTGCCAAACAATTAATATGTGAAGCCCATGCACTGGCCCAGCAATCAAGGAGCCTCAATCCCCACCAGTAACACCAGTGAGGGGTGTCCACATTGGGAAGGATAATAAATACACACTCACAGTAAAGTACAATTTCCCTTAAGAGCACACAGAGATCACAGTCGGTCTGGGGCTGGTTTCTCCCTTTCTCTCCAGATCCCCAATAAGACTCCCCACTGGCACAGCTATAGGGTCCAGCTCTCAGCCAAGTAGTCAAGCTAAAACCTCCAGCACCCTCTCTGTACAACCAGTGCTTCATGTCCGTGCCCAAGTAGCTAACACACACACACTTTGAGATATGAGTTATATGCAAACACACAGACACTCCTGGGAAAGGCTGGCACAGGTTCTCCAGCTATGACCCTTCTGCCCAGACTATACGGTAGTACCACTTGCCACCAGCCACTAATATCAGCTACTAATAAGGCCCTTATCAAAGGGTGTCCAATTATTACTATGCAATGTTATTATCCAAATGGTAAGTGTGATGAACAGCACGGCTTATTTGGAGTGGCTTGGGCAATATCACTATATGCATGCAATGTACTCTAGAGTTTAAATTATCTGTACATAAAACAGCTACAGTTGAAAGGTTTAGAAATATTTAATAATAAATAATAAGAACACAAGACAATACTTCTTACTACACAGTGCTAGTCAATATTTCAGAGATCACAGGAAAATGCTTAAAATAACACAGTAGAATAGTTCTGACATCAATACAGAAAACAGATAGACTAGACTTCCTATTTCCTGTCTATATCTAAGAGCAAACACAGTTCTAAAATAAACTTACACATAGAGCAAGGCAGTGCTGGTAATGTTGTCAGTTCTGAAAACAAATGCAAAATGCTCTGATTCTCTCTCTCTGTCCTTAAATTGATAATTCAGTACCTCTGACTCATTTCAGATTACATCATTATTCTCTGTTTCCCAGGCTAACAGAAACTCAGAGTGTAACAGCCCTTTTGATCTAGCAGCTGGTCAGGAAATCAGGGCAATAAAAAACATTATACATGTAAATTCTAGCCATTAACTCTGGTCTCAAAACAATAGGAAGAATTCCTACATTCAGACATCTCGGCTCTGCGTTTTGAGATCAAACAATTATACAATGCTTGACTTATTAGCTTTCCTCCAGCACAGTGCAATGTGGTTACATTTTTGAAGTTCAACATTTACCATACTTTTTTTACATTTAGGAGAACAAGCATGTGGCTTACATTAATATTTACAAATGACAGAATTATCTACAAAATCCTATCTAGCTAGGCTGGCAGCCTTCACAGCAGTAGACACTGAAGCTTGTCCCTTCATAGTCTGCTACATGAACAAAAAATGAACAAAAAATCCACGGAAAGCTTCCAATCAACAAGACGAACAAAAAAGTGACTGGTTTACTATATAACCATTCTGACTACAATTTCTCTAATGCTGATATTTCTCTTTTAAACCGTGGTCTGAATTTTATTCCAGCTTGTTCTGACACATTAACTGATGTTTTAATTAATTTAAGATTGTTCTGTAGACGAGTAGCTTTAAAAGTTTTCTTTAAAGACAAACCTGATCTTAACAAAAATGTTGCATCCATTGTTTTTAAACGGAAAAGCACTTTTATGCCCCCACTACCTCATAATATAGAATGTTTTTTACATATTTGTGAACAGGATTTTTATGAATTATTTTCCACTAAGATAAAACCTGGTTTCTTCAATCTAAATTTAGATGAATTCAATTCTTTGAAATATTTAAAACAATGTGACAAAATCTCTGTTAAACCTGCCGACAAAGGAGGTGGGATTGTGGTTTTGAATAGGGTTGATTATAATACTAATATGTGCTTAATGCTTAATGATGAGACGACATATGTAAAATTAGAACTATATAGAGTGAACACAATAATTAAGAATGTACATGACATGTTATATGATCTGCTCATTTGCAGACAAATTAATGAAGAAATGTACAGTTATCTTCTGGTAGATAACCCTACCATACCCATCATTAAAGGACTCCCGAAAATCCACAAGAATACTTATCCTATCCCACTACGACCCATAGTATCAGGCGACCACTGGGTCACTGCTCATGCCTCTTGCTTTGTAGAGTTTTTACTCAGACCAGTGGTCGACTCTTTTGATACTATTTTAAAAGATACTTACCATCTACTAGCGTGTTTGTCAGAGATACAATTAGACATTGAACATCATGATTACATTCTGATTACCTTGGACGTGAAGAACCTCTTCACCTCAATTCCCAACGACTTGGGCATTGAAGCTATAAGAGACATATTAATGTTGGATAAAACCTTTTCAAGTGATAGACAGTTACTTATATGTCAGTTATTGGATGTGATACTAAACAATAATGCATTTATGTTCTTAAATGAGTATTATCTACAGAAATGGGGGGTGGCAATGGGTACCCCGTGTGCAAACACCTATTCCAACCTGGTTGTTTTGGCCTGGGAACGTTCTTACCTATTCACCCACCCCCTGTTTACACAGATAGTAATATATAAACGCTTTGTAGATGATATTTTTATTGTATGGAAAGGTACAGAGTCTGATTTTGTAAAGTTTCTGAATTATCTTGAGAGTACCTCCACTTTTTTACGCTTTACCATGGAATGTTCTGCCAAATCCATTAATTTTTTGGATGTTACACTAAGTATCAATGAGGATGGCACCATAACCTCTACTATTTATAGAAAACCAACATAGAGGAATACACTCTTATCTTTTGACAGTATGCACCCTAGGTATGTTTTTCCTGGCATCATCAAGAGTCAATTTATTAGATTAAAAAGACTCTGTAAAGACCCACACTTGTTACAACTTGAAGCAGACCATTTAGAATCATTATTTAGAGAGAGAGGCTATGATTCAGGGCTAGTCACAAACACCAGGAACAATGTAATTAGGACTACATTGACAAGAAACCAAGACACAAATACCATAAACAATAGATATTCCACAAGATGTAAAGATTTTGTACCTATAATTTTGAATTTTACTAGCATCATTAATGATATCAAAAAGGTTTTTTATAACAATTGGAAACTACTTACTATAGACCCCTTTGTCAAACAATTGATAGGGGACAAACCACATTTCATGTTCAAGAATAGCCCGAATTTAAAACAGCTACTATGTAATGACAAATGTACTAGTGATAAACTAAGTTTATTATCTAGTAGCAAGAAAGGTACTTTCCCTTGTTATAACTGCAGGAGATGCAGCTACATTTCAAAAGAAGTAGATTTTAAACATCCTACTCTGAATTATAGTTTCCATCCAAGGTTCTATGCTAACTGCTGTACTAAAAATCTCATTTATTTGGCCACATGTAAAAACTGTATAGTGTTCTACATTGGCCTCACTAAAAGATGCCTAAAAGACAGAATTTATGGTCATCTTTATGACATCCAGAAGAAGAATGAACTAAACGCATTAGCTAAACATATTTTGGAACAGCCCCACCATAGCTTTGAGTTTAAGGTACTGGAGATAGTTACACCTAATAAAAGAGGTGGGGATAATTCATTACTTCTAAACAACAAGGAGTTAAAATGGATACTAAGATTGGCTGCACACATACCTCCTGGCATTAATAATCAAGTTTCCATTAAACCGGTTTTGGAAGCTAGATAAAACTTTATAAACAAATATTTATTAATGGTGTGTACCCAAGACGTTTAATTTTTAATTTTAATTTTAATTTTAATTTTAATATATTTCTCCACTGATTTTTATTTTGTACCTCATGTGCATTGTTCTTTGTCAAATCAACTTTTCAAAAAATTTTTTCACCTACAAAAGCTTAAAAGCTTTTTCCAACAGCAGTACCTTAGTAGTTGTATTTATTCATGTATATATTTATCTAGTATCATAGTTGTATCAAGTGTCTATTTTGTCCATTATATTTCAAGTATTACATATACAAAATTCACTTCCAATTATTTATTCATCTACTTCATCCATGTAAGATGTATAACATATATAACATTTTGATGACACACATAGTTTGGCTTTTTAATATGTATAATTTAATTTAACATTTTTCATTAATAATTCCATCTTTTATCTACCTCATCGATTAATTCATAAATATATATATTTATTTATTCATATTTATATATATCATATTTACACATTTATACATTCTATACACTTGCATCGTAATTATATGTATATATATATTAAAATTTTGTATACTTAATATTTAATATTTAATATTTAATACTTAATATTTATTCATTACCCAATATTTAATGATTCCCAATATTGATACTTGCCCAGATATATGACACTATGAACAATGATAACTCATGATCTTGATTAATAATTGAATCTACTATTATAATTATGAATTTAATAAATAGTAGAAATATAATTCATTGGTGCTATTAATATTGGACTTACATTCTAAGAAACAGATATTTATTTATTTATTTGATTATTTAACTATTTATTCACTTATTTATTCATTTATTTAATATCAAAAAATTGTTATAGAGCAACTTATAACAGAGCAACGCTCGATACATATGTTATTATGTTTTGGTATTGAATGTGTTTTAAACGTGCTTATCCATTTTGTATATCAGGTAGCTTAATTCAATTTAATTTAATTTAGCTTTTACTATTTTTGAAAACACTCGTCGTCAGTACCAACTTTTAGAGTTTAATATTATGACTGACTACTAGCTGCAGTATGGTGTATGAACATCTTAGTGTTCCTGAGTATTCAGGCTCCCTTTAAATGGAATGTAGTAACCAAAAACTCTTTAATTAGTCTTTATTAACTTTTTAATTGGAAAATTGCGTGAGTTGTTTGTTTTAATTTGGCGCCCTTTTTTAGATTTATCTGTATAAATAGATGTTTTGAATTTTACATGCATTGTCTGATGAAGCGTGGTGGTGACCACGCGAAAGCGCTTACAATAAACGTTTTTGGTCTCCGTATACTGGATTATCTGTTACTTATTGCAAGAAAGTGAAATTTATAGTTCTTGATTTAATGACTTTTTGTTGCACCTTATATGCTTACTGCCTACTGAGCAAGCGAAGTTATTGCTCCTGATTTACTGTTTTGCCGCTGCACTTTTCGTGAGCTTTAAGTCCGGATTGGATACATCAGGACTTTACACAGTTTCGTGGTGAGTGAGCCTGGTTGTTTTCTTCATAGTCTGCTACATAGTGGCCATTCCTGGAAGCCTCTTTTAGTACTGTATGGAAAACATCTTTCTTTAACATGATGGCATCTCTCATAAATGATGTCAGTAAAGAGGTGGTATAGTTGCAACCTTGAGCAGTACATTTATGAACAGGCTTGTGTTTGACCATGGCATTCATTATGGCTGTCCCATGACTAGTGCAAAAGTTCAATAATGTTGTTGTACTCAGGTTCAAATTAGCCAAACCATGCTTCATAATCAGACTCCTCCTCATACCACTCAACCTCTTAGATCAAGAAATCTGGACAAAGCCACAAATAATGGGGGGGTGGGCAATGGCCCCAAAATAGAGACACTTTCTAAATATTGCTCTTTCAAACTTAGAAAGTTGATAAAATAACAGGTTTTGAATTAGTCTGAAACTCAAATGTCTGCCATATTTTCTGACTTCAATCCTCAATGATTTGACAGTGATTTGCCAGAAAACCAAAGTTTTATGAGAAACAGATAAAATGTTTGAGGGACAAATCTGGACATTCTGCAAAACTCTGTATAGTTGAGAGATATGATATGATAGAAGAGTGGTGATGTCTCCCAAGATGACTATCAAGCCATTAGGTGGCATCTTAACAAGCACTGCACTCCTACTGAATGCTTTATATTGATCTTATGTGTGTGTACACAAGCAACATAGTTTTCCTTTTGGCAACTCTCAGTCTTAGTGAAGTGACCTTTTTATCTACTGGCATAGACTCCTCCTATATGGTGTGTGGCTTATGACTATCCCAACCCCTTTTTGGAACACTCCTCATGGGTGACTCAAAAATGGGTGAAGGATTACTTCTAATCAAGAAATTTGGTTCGCTAACCAACACTTATGTAGAAGCATGATGAGTTACATCTAACTGGTTGCTTTCAATGTCCTGTATAAACTATCCTTCACATGGTATGGTGACATTCATTGTACCAAGCGTTATTTTCATTCCCAGTGTTTATTCTTTCCTAATTTGACATGCACTTATGTAATGCTTGCTGATATTCTATCAGACTTCCATCTGGGTAGGTCTCATTGAGACTTTGTGCAAGTCATTCAGATGAATATATCGGTGTGAGTTAACTGGCCACTGGATACTTAATTGTAAACATCCCCTACAGTTGTGGCACTGGTATCTTTGTGCCATGTGAGGTTCTCTGATTATTTGGGCTCACTCTTTGTTTATTTCCCTAAGCCAGTTTGCCAAGGGTTATTCTTCCAGGTGCATAAAACTTCAAAGAGATGCGTCTAAGGATCATAAGAACACACAACTCTCTCCACTACAACAAGGTTGCAGTTCAAAGAGGAAGACATTGATGACTGATGGAAAGAACACTTTTGAGGAACTACTGACTCCATTTTATATGTTGTGCCTTGTAGTAACAGGAGCCAGTGATGGAATTAAGGTCTGTTTCTTTACATGAGGTCACTGCAGAAATTAAATCATTCCATGGCGGCAACATTGTCTGGCAAGAAATGCTTCTTCTTGTTTTTTGTGGTCCTGAGAAATAAAGTGACCATGTGCTCCAGAATGTTTTGTGGGAGGTGCTCAGGAGCATATTGTTTTGGGACTGCAGCAGTGTGCCATTATTTAGCTCATATTTTTGTGGAACAATAGCAATGTTTGCATTCTTGCATTACACTGAAAATGTTCAAAGTGGGTACAGAAATTGAGTGAGTATTTATTGTCTTCCTTTCTGGTTATGATTTTCATGCACAGATTATTAAGGTACAGCTGAGTTTTATAGTTTCTGTTCCCTAAGAGCAGGATACTTTGTTTATATGCTAATGCAATTATAAATTTATAGGTGCCTGTCATACAATCAGCAGCACTATTATTGAGCACTGAATGATGAAAGAAAAGTGAGTGAAACAGCTTTCACCAACAGTGGTGTTTTCTTTTTCCCCTCAGTGTTGTGCAACCTTGGAGTAGGTGCATTTACTTTCTGGTGTATGGGAATATCACCCCCTCATGGGGGATACTGGGGGACTTACCCTTCTCAGCAATAAAAAAAATTACCTGTGAGGTTCTGTCATTATTTGTTGGTGCTCATTATTCTTTGATTGTTCAGCATTCAGTAATAGTGCTGTCAATCAAATGACATATATCCATTTTACTTTCCACCATGACTTTATGTACCGTTTTTAAAAGCTGATAATAGCCAGTTAACTTTGTTTGTGAAGGATTGCTCCTTTGCCTGCATTACTATTCCTTTCTTTTTCGTTCTGATTTCACCCTTTACCAGAGCTAGGTAGCTTTCAAGATTTCTAGCTGACTAGACTTTGTTGATCATGTTTTGGTTCTTTCCTACTTTAGTCTCAGTTACATTCCCATTTTACAACATAGTTTAGATTATCTTCTTCTTTTTAATGCTTGGATGTATGTGCTACATAATTATAGATGCCCTTTCCCCAGTATTGTGAGATATTTGAGGTAGAATATAAAATTAACAGGGCAGTGTGGGGGGAAAGGGGGAGGGCTTGCTACCTGCAAAAGGCAATGGGCCAGATTCAGGAAGCCTCCGTGTAAGAGTTATAACTCTTACACGGAGGCTGCAGTTAAACTGTGTGATGTCAGCATGTCATGCATATGCATGAGGTGCATGAGGCATGCTGAATCACACCAGTAACTCTTACACGGTCCGTGTAAGAGAGTAGAAGCGTGTCTGTAGGCTAAGCTCTGCAAGTGGACACGCCCCCGGAAAACTATAATGGCTGAAAGTAAACAGCCACGAGAAAGGCCATGAAAATGTGAATAAACACACTATACAACACATGCCCCGACTGGCCATCAGTGTATAAAGTGAAGAGATGTCATAAAAGTAAATGAAAACCTTTTTTTTTTTTGTTAAACCCGTAAATGTTTGCTACTGTGTGCTTGGGTGTGCTACTAAGCGCAATCACAGTTAGCAGTCAGGGAAAAGGATATAAGAACTAAATATGCAAAGTAAGCCAAGAAATAATAGCTTAGTGGTAGAGTACCGCCCTATGTGTAGGCAAGCAGGGTTCGAGCCCCTACAACAACCTTTTTTATTTTTGTAAATAAGCACTAAAAGCCCCCAGACAGTATTGTACAAATGTAAATGTATTCCCTTTTGTAAAATGGAATGAAACAGAGCATATATTTTGAAGTAACATAAGAATAAAAATAGTCAGAAATGTACTGATAGCTAAGCTGCCGTGAGGCAGAGTGCCCGTAGCCGAGTAGTGTTTAAAAAGCTGCAAACTGCGTGCCCGTTGCCAAGCAGCGGATAAACAGGCTGAAACTGTGTGCAATTAGCTGAACATGTGTGTCACTAGCCAATTCAGATTTATCCCAGCGCACACCGTTTGCGCGCCGCTCCCACAAGCTAACTGCCAGTGCGCATGCGTGAGCTCCGCGCAAACGAGCGCAGACCTGGTTTAAAGTGCTTAAAAGTGCCTTTATGGCACTTTGATTGACAGGTCCTGTACTCAGTTCCAAAGTTTGCTAAGAAAAATAAATTCCCACTGTCAGTCTCGAACCCAGGACCTTGGTAACATTAGTCCGTATGACCTACCACTAAGCCATGCCTGCTTTACAAGAACACACTGCTAAAATAAATATAACATGTAATAGTAGGAATCAGTATAAAGGTAATATAGGAGATGTACTATCCAAAGCATGTTTGGTAGAGTTTTAATGGCCAAATTACTGGATTCCCATACTAGTTCAGTGTGAGCAGAAACAGCACTGCTACCTGTTAGCTTGTACATAATAATGTAAGGTAATGTACATATGTGAAGGTATGTATATCTACACATACATATATATAAATATATATTAATACATATGAAATATAATCGTAGGTCTCAGTAGCCATACACACTCACTACAGGAAAAAGTTAACATAATTGCTGCAACCTGAATCTGCAACACAGCCTGACCCCTGTGTGACCTACTTACCCTTCTAACTGCTTACAGGTGGCCTCAACACTTTGATTGACAGGTCCTGTACTCAGTTTGAAAGTTTGCAAAGTAAAATGTTCCCACTGTCAGTCTTGAAACCAGGACCTAGGTAACATTAGTCTGTTTGACCTACCACTAAGCCATGCCTGCTTTGGAAGAGCACACTGCTAAAATAAATATAACATGTAATAGTAGGAATCAGTATAAAGGCAATATAGGAGATGTACTATCCAAAGCATGTTTGGTAGAGTTTTAATGGCCAAATTACTGGATTCCCATACTAGTTCAGTGTGAGCAGAAACAGCCCTGCTACCTGTTAGCTTGTACATAATAATGTAAGGTAATGTACATATTTGAAGGTATGTATATCAACACATACATATATATAAATATATATTAATACATATGAAATATAATCGTAGGTCTCAGTAGCCATACACACTCACTACAGGAAACAGTGAAGATATATGCAGCAACCAGAATCTGCAACACAGCCTGGCTCCTGTGAGACCTACTAAGCCCTTTAACTGCTTAAAGGTGCCTCTAGCACTGTGATTGATAGGCCCTATACTCAACCCAAAAGCAGAATATGAGCATACTAGTAGGCCCTACCACAAGACCATTGTAACACTAGTCTGTATGACCTACCACTAAGCCATGACTCTCATACAGGAATATAGTGCTAAATAAGTGGAACATGTAATAGTAGGAATGAAGATAAAGGCAATATAGTATGTCTACTACCCAAAGCATGTCAGGCAGACTTTTATAGTCCCAATTACTGGATTCCCATACTAGAGTAGTGTTAATGGAAACAGCCCTGCTAATTGTTAGCTTGTACCCAATAATGTCAGCTAATGTACATATATGAAAGTATGTATATGTACACAGATATATATATATATATATGCATATAGCAATACATATGACATATAGTTGTAGGTGTCAGTATGCATACACACTCACTACAGGGAACAGGCAAGATAAATGCAGCAACCTGAATCTACAACACAGCATGAAGCATGGGAGATGTACTAACCTTCACACTCACAGAACACTGTCAACAGCATACCAGCATGGTCCACGCCCTACAATCTGAAAGGGCAACGCCTATCTCACATACCCTTTTATAGCAGTGTCCTAAAATCACAGTGAGACATGCAATTAGTACGCACCCAGCTGCTTGCAATTAGCAAATGCTGCCTTACAATTGGTGCAGAGGCCATCACATGGATCCATGCAGATACCTACAAAAGTATTCAGTACCCACACTCCACTCATGCAATACAGTCATTGCACTAACCGAATGAGAAAGAGAGAGAGAGAGACAGAGAGAGAAAAAAATATATATACTGACAGCAAGCAGCAAAACAGCAGCAGCAGCAGCAGCAACAGCAGCAAAATACAAGCAGCACGACTGACTCACCAAAAGCTGCCACAAACACAGGTAATGCAAAGTAGCAGGTTAATCCTGTGTATACTGTGACACCTCCAAATGTATCATAGTTCACTATCAATAGGTATGTCCATGAGATAGGTTGTGTGTAGATAGTCATGAAATATAAACATATGTAAAATTGTTGTACATGTGGGCCATAACTAACACTTCCATAGCTTAGAACACAAGGCCAGTTGTGCATATGATGCAGTAGTTCCCAGGGTCAGTAGAGGTTCCTCCTCATTGGTGTGGGACCACTGTGTATGTATGGCACTGTTCAGGTACATATCCTGTAGTATGGCCATGGATTAATATCAGTCTGTCATGTGGTGCTATGTCCTCCAGGGGTGAATGTAGCACACATCCAGGGATACCATTCCGTAACAGTGATGATATGTGTTCTGCAATGATGAGGGTGGCTCTCACCTGGACATGTGAGAGGATAGGGAGGTTACAGTCATCTGGGATAAGTAATAACACGTGTGTAGGACAATGGGGGTACCTGCACCTAAACTGTCTGCAAAATTGTTGGCAATATCTGTGCATTTGGTGAATGTGAAGCATCTTAACACTGCAGACAACAGATGCCTTCCGTCATGTGAATCTGCCCTGTGCTGCAGTAGCCTCCTACTATTGTTATACAATATGCCTGTATCTGTAGTCCACTGGACAGGATTAATAAGTGGTGTGCAGTTGTTCTGGGTTAGATAACTGTGTGCACAGTACATGCAGTATGTGGGATGTCTGTGGTAAGCATATGCAAATGTGCTGGCGGTGTGTGTTGTGGCTTCCACTGGCCCAGTGGGCTGCATGGATAGCATCACTGTCATAACTACTGAATAACTGTGTAATCACATGCATACATAGCAAGGTAGTGTATTGTGCTTGTGGTGTTGTTCAGATATGTATATCCAGGCTGAGTAATTTGTGTCCACATCACAGTGTTGGATGGCAGCACACATCCAGTATGTATGGATGAACACCCAGAATGTGTCACACGTGTCACCTGTGCAGGCGTATCTGGCCATTACCTGTGCATCCCCACAACACACACACATGCAACATATGGCAGAAGTACTATAGCAGTACACACATGTTCATAGGTTCATACTAGGCTATCTGCCGAGGGCATTTACAAGACTAGCCCATAGTTTTGTGGCTTCGCCACCCCTTTAGTATGGGGAACCATACCCATTATTTTGCTGTGCCTCTGTCGAGCAGTGACACTGAGGTAATCCCTGGGGTATATCTGCGATCTCCCATCCATTGGTCAAGATTTCTCTAGAACAAGGCCATCGAGGTGCTCTGCCTCACATATACCGTGATTTTGTTCCACAGCATAGGGAGTCTTTGGTTGATGAATCTATCCCTCCAGCATGTCCTATTAATAGCCGTGTGGAGGTTTAAGTCTCCTGGCCTTGTGGCTCTGATGGATCTAGATTTTTTAGGTGAAGCATATTCATCAAATCTGGGTCTGACATGGCCTTGTATGTTGGGCAAAGGTCACCTCTGAGCAAGCGGTGGCGACTGACTACAACATACATGGACATGCTGGAGGGCAAATTCTAACTGAGAGGCTCCCTTTACTCTGTAATGAGCTCGAACAGTTGAGAATGAACAGTTCATAGGTTCATACTAGGCTATTTGCCCTAGGGCATTGGTAAGCCTAGTAGAATGTGTTTGTCTTTTGCCACCCAATCAGAAGTTATGCTGCTATGCCCTTGTCCGACTTTAGTATACTACGCCTCTGTCTAACAGTGACATAGAAGTGATACCTGGGGTACAACTATGATCTCCATCCACTCATCCAGATTCCTATGGAAGAGAGTCAATGAGGGACTCTGCCTAACCAGTAGTGTGAGCTCATTACAGAGTGAAGGGAGCCTCTCGGTTAGGAATATGCCCCTCCAGCATGTCCATGTATGTCAGTGCTGAGGTCCAGCTCTCCTGAGCATGTGGCTGTATGGGACTCTGATTGCCTGAGGTACATCACGTTCATTACTGCTAGGTAGGACATGGCTGTATATGGCATGCACAGATTGCCCCTGAACAGGCAGTATGCCACTGAGTCCAGCTGGATTCACTTTACCTGGGCAGCATATGACATCTGTGTGAGCCATTGCATCCCCTTGATGATGTACTGTTGTCCTGTACCAGTTGCTGTAGGTGTCTGGTTAGGTACATCCCAAAAGGTGCATTGTATGCAATTATAGGCCTGATGATGGATGAGTACAGAGGCACAATGACCTCCCCTGCCATACATGTGAATCAGTCATGATTAGCTGGGCTATATAACATGTCTGTCAATCCACGTTGCCCATGTGGTAGACAAATGACAGACTGCTACCATGTTTCTTCCCCAGGTCCCCAACTTCGTCTACTGAACTCAATGGCCTAACACCTTTGTTGTACTGTGCCACCTATGTGGAGGCGTGGGATTCTCCATTGAATTCTGATACTCCCCTCCCTGTTCAAGTGTTGCCGCCGACCAGAATGGTAACAGCTATAGCGTGGTAGTACTGCTGTGCTCCTGTGCAACCAGAAACAGGTTCATGTTACTGCACAGCTATCGATGACCATAATGCAAGGTAGGGTATAGGGTGCGTGCATCCTTGGGTCTAGGCGTCCAGTGTTGAGTAGCATCACTCTTACTTCCTCATCCTTTGTGATACAAATGGATGTGGGTTTGCCTTATGAGCCTTGCCTAATACAGGCACAATGGGTGTAACAGGAGGCTCCGCCAAATGTCAATAGGACTGTGGTGACAGGTGCAAGCTGTCCCTAGCAAAGCATACCACCCCAAGATGGCAGGGATTGGCACACCTGTGAATGACACCAGTATGTCAGTCAATTGTTGGAAGGGATAATTGTGCCTTGATATTGTGGCATTGTTCTAGGTGAGGGTAGGATGCTACTCAAGGTCAGGGTCAAACTGTCCTGGGCTACGTGCTCAGAGAGCTCTGTAATGTCTCATGTCATGTAGTCCAGGGAGGAATGTGTCAGGCCATTCACAGCAGCATGGACATTGACTGAGTCATACCTGTACCTGCCTTGGGGTTACCTGACTGTTTGTGTTATGTGGCAGGTCATACTGCCTGACAGGCTGCACACCGTGACCCTCACCTCGTTAAGCCTGGTGAGCGTGATGTGAGTGTGCCTGATCATAGAGGCACCTAGTACAGGTGTATGAGGTGTGTTGTTAACTGTTAATGGCTGTGAGTGTTCAGCACATTGGCTTTGTGTGATATGTGTTGCACATGTTAGTTCATGTGGTAGTGGTTGCCTGGATGTCTGCATAGGAGGTCTCTGCTGCATAGGCAGAGCTGTGGTCTGAGCCTACAAGTATGATCATGTGTGATCATGTGTTAGGAACACTGTTGTGTTAGGTCTACGTGAGACTGGAAGTGTAGTGAGTGATCCCCTTTGCCACGTGACTGGTTATGGCGGTATTGAGTAGACAGAGCCTAGCCTCCAGTCTGGTATATGGTTGCATCACTCACATGAGTTTGAATTTGTCGTTAGGAGGAGGGGTTGTCTGTGTACATGCATCTGTTCTAACATTGTCTCTGGAGTACCACACTCACCAGCTGGACTGAGGAGGGAACTGACAACTGACCTCTGGACATGCTAGAATACTATTGTGAACTCTGTAATCACTAATGATTGAAAACAAGGTGCAGTGGGGAGTGAGGGTGTACTGACATTACCTACAACTGCTGACTGACATAAAAGCGTCAGTGAGCAAATGCCAGGTAACCTAAGTGCAATGTGTCACAATGAAGTAAATGCAACAATGACAAGCAGTCACTTGCTGTCATGTGTAACATGGAAGAACGTACAGTAAGCAATGCAGATAACAGTAGTGAGTCACAGATGTGTTTTAAAGATGTGTACTATGTGGAAGTAGCATACCAGTGAAATAACAAGCTAACAGATAACAAGCATATAAACAAAGGTAGATGCAGGAGGCCTGGATGTAGTGTTTGCTACAACAAACAAGGTGTAGCAATGTCAGTAAGATACAGCTCAGATATGCATGCACTATAAACCTGATACCAGATGTCCCCAGCTATGAATGGCAGAGTACAGCCTATTGTCACACATGACTGCAGACCACAAACCTCGTTAATGTTAAATAACTGGCCTAAAGGACAACTGCCCATACCAGAAGTAATACACTTGTACACTGGGCCCACAATCAGCAGTTCCCAACTTCAATGGATGAAAGATATGTGTCCTGCCACCACAGTGCTTGCCACCAACCTCCCTAATGTAAAACAACTGGTCTGAAGGCCAAGTACTTAGTACAAATGACATAGAATGATAGCTACACTGTAATCAGGTTTTAACCAATCAGTAATAAGTAGAAGTTAACACTCCCTGTATAGAATGTGTACCATGTATTGTTGAGATACTATGCTGATAACCTGTTTGTGTACCTTTCCAGATAGACATGGCACCGAAGAGAAATCCGGCGTACTCTGCTGCAGAGGATGACGTGATCCACCAGAGCCTGGTGCGTGAGTATGCCATCCTGTTTTCACGCACCACCCAGAACCAGCAGGAGAGGTCTGCACTGTGGCAAAGCCTTGTTAGCAGGATAAATGATGTTGGCATGCATGATAGGACATATGAGCAGGTGAGACATCACTGCAGTGATTTGATTAGAAATGTCCGCCAGCGTGCTGCAGATATCCGCAGGCAACAGGCTGCCACAGGTGGGGGGGTGGCCACACATCCCCCCCTCACCAGACAGGAGGGGCTACTGCTAAGTGTTGTGGATCCAGCCCCAGAACAACATCTGCCATCATGCATCATGATGGAGGTTGGATCCACACATCAGCAAGACAGTGGCGTGCAGGTAAGATGCCATATTCATTTATTGTTATTACTTTTACATTTGTTGACCCATATAGTCTAGCTGGATATGAGTTCATTTTCAGTAGAGGCATGTGGAGAAAAGCTCCACACATAGCGTAATAAAGGCAGACAGACAAGTTGTCAATACAGACAGCCAACATAATAGAATTGTACAGCAGCCTGTTAATTAAATAAACATACATGTAAGGAAGTCAAACAGTTTATAGTCATACACAATGTACCGTTGGTTTCAAAGCAATCCTACCTAAAGCATAATGGTTATGCAATAAGGCAAAAGCCATATACAAAATAGTTAGGGCTCAGAAGGGTAGAGAAGTAGGAGTATGACAGATACAATGATATGGAAGAGGCAGGAGTCAAGAAGGGAAGTGAGGAAAAGAAGGAAGACAGTCAAGAGGAGGTGGGAGGGATGGGAGAAGTAGGTCAGAGCATAGAAGGACATCAAGGTGAAAGAAACAGGGTAGAAGCTAGTTTCTATGCACAATGAGGGGTTAAAGGTGAATAGAGCATAGGGAGAGGGACATTAGCCTGGACTCCAAGAAGAACAAAGCCAGTGGTTTTGGAAGTACAATTTGAGTTGTCGTTTGAAGACAGGTTCGGGTCAGATTAGAGTTATCTCCTGGTATGTACATATGACTGTTCTGTCCGCTGTTACTTCATGCACGCATAAGGTGTGCATGTGGTATGTATCTGTCATCATGATATATATACAGACATGATGTGCAGCTGATGTGTATAAGGGAACTAGTGTACTACTGTACTGTATCATGTGCAAAACAAATGGCACACATGTGCCCACTGACATTACTCTCTTCACACTTCCAGGTCCCTCCCATGTATCACCGAGGCAGGCCATACATGCTGGTGAGTCTTTTTAACAGTATCTGTAAAACAATTTATAAAACTAGGAAGAGTAGTGTAACTCTGTAGTAGACATGCTGGTGACTGTGTCCACAAAACTGTAATTGACAGGTAGTAAATTGAGTAGTGTAACACGGTATTGATGTGTGTGTTTACTGTGGGGTGTGCATGTGTGCAAGTGTGCCTGTGCCCAAGTGTGCATGTGTGTTAGTGTCCATGAGTGCATGTGTCCATTTCTGAATGTGTGCATTAGTATTGAAGTTCATCTCTTTCAAATATGTATTGAGACTGTAATCTGTGTTCCATGTTTTCCTCCCGTAGGTTCTGGTGCTGCTCTGGTGACCTGCAGCAGGGAACCTGAATCTTGTGCCCCAGGTACTGATGATGATGAAATGTCTGTAATGGTGCAGGAAGGTGTGTCTGGGTCCGCCATTGGTCAGCCAATTGACAGTACACAGCTTTCAACCCGTCAATGCGCACAGTCATCCTGCCGTTACATCCTTTATCACCATTGTCCCTAGGTGATGGACAGTCAGCAGTGGGCATAGATCAGGGTAATGTGGTACCTGTGGCACATGCATCCTCACACGGCAGCCATGTGCAGAGGCCTCGAATGGTACCACGCAGACAGTCGCCCATGGGTTCTCGCTGGGACATTCGTCGCCCTACTGCCTCTGGCAGTCGTGCCCAGGAGGTATGTCAACCTCCACTATGTTTAGAACTGTCATGCAGGCACAGGCACGTATTGAAAGGTACACCAGACAGGGTCTGAGGGAGATGAGAGCATGTCGCATAGCCATGACAGACAGCATCCGTGATGTTGCGAATGCTATCCGTAACTTCACAGATGTCGTTGACAGGCGTTGTGGGGCATACAACAGCTGCTCCACAACCAGATGTCCATGGGCCAGGGCGATGGTGTGCGTTTGCGGCGTCGGCGTGGCGTATGCCAGCAAGAGCACCAGCTGGCAGTGGCCGCGGCGACAACGGGCCCACTCGGCGCCTCAAGTGCCACCACCAGCCCCAGCAATGCTGGGTCTGTGCTGTCATCCAGGCGCCCCAGGAGACCACGTGCACGTGGCTCTGGACAGTCCCAACAGGGAACTGTGTCCAGTCAACACACCCCTGCTTCCGATGACAGTACCCAGTCTGGGTTAGTACGGATACGCCCGTAGCACCCTGCCAGGCACAGGTACCGTGTCCGTGCCCACAGACACTGATTTGGATGACCTGACAGGTGCAGTCTGTGGCTGTCCACAAAACCCTGTACATGGCAGCCATTATGTGGGACTGTGTGCGTGCTTACACACATGCAGAAACCTAACACCTAGGGCAAACACATACACACACACACTGCACCAACAACGGTCCACCCTGTACTGCTGCCCCTCACAAACACACATACACACACATGTCAATTGGTGTTACCAGTGGGCGGCTTGGGCATATCTAACCCACACCCTGTGCATATGATGACACTGTGCCACCTCCTGCATACTACAACATCGGTGCAGGTAAAGGTAAACACGTTGCTGATGCACAGGGTGACTATAGATGTGTATAAGTAGTAACATGTTGGTAACTGTTGTGTGTTGCAGTATAAATGTGTGTATATCCCATCAGTCCTGCTGCAGTAACTGTATGAATGTCCTCAGTTGTTATCTGCACCCATACTACTTAACAAAGTGTACCTGCTGCACACCATCACATGCTAACATTGACTATGGCAATGTGCATCTTGTGCTGTTATGTAGATTCAGCTACATGTATCTGTTCTGTCACACATGCATTTATACACACCCTGCTACCCACACACATGCACACGCTCACCTGCCATTCCCATTATTTATCACCCTACATGAGTAGCTGTTGATACATGACAGGTACACATTTCAGAAGTGCACTATGTTGTTTACTACTGGCATCCCCTTCTCTACCTGTACTCACAGGGTGCAGGCAACCTCATCAGTTGGAAGATGTAATGTGCATCAGGTACTGTAGTACCCTGATTGCCACAGCAAACATGCTTCCCATGCGGAAATGCACACACAGACACATCCCACATCCACACACTTGCCACATTCAGGCTTCAGAACACTATCTAGGTATATTGGTACATGTGCATGTTCAAGTAGCATGTAACACTATACTGAGTACTGGCACTTAGTTGTCTGTAGTCATGTTGTCTGTATAGAATAAAAGAAATGTTTTATTATCCTACTCCGTTTTGTGGACATTACTTGAACAAGTGTTACCTTACATGTGTTATCAGTACCAACACTTTCTGTTTTGTTTGTATAGGGTGCTATCAACATCACTGCTTGTTAAGGGTAATGACCACCCTGCAGTGCATAGCCCCATGTGGCAAAAGCCACATCCCACCCCATCATTGTGCACACACACTAACCCCACCAACAGTAAAACACATACTTTCCATTTGCAAGGTTCAAACCCACACCTAACTGTGCAATGACAGTAGAAACAGACACATTAGCAGAGTGTGCTATTTGCAGTAGTTGGAGAAACGTTTACTAATGCTGTACTTAGAGGGTGCTGACATCATCTGTGTGTAGGAGGAGGGATGTGCACCCTGTAGTGTGTTCTCCCAGTTGGCAAAGGCAGTTAACCCTCCCAGCATAGTGCACACACATAAACCACACTCATACATTCCCTTTGCAGGATTCAAACCCCCACCTAACTACGTTATGACACTGAAGAAAGACACATTAGCAGGCGCTATGCAAATTACTGGAGGACTTTACTACAGGTGATATAGTTATACAGTCCTGACATCATCACTATTTCAAAGGGGATCTGCATCCTGTGCGATACTGTCACGGTTGCTAATAGGGACATTTCCCACACACACACATCGATGTGTTGGAGGTTTGCATATGTGGGGATCCAGAACACCAGTGTGATTAGTATATGGTTTGATTGCAACAATGAGGATATACTCCCAGTGGTGATTAGTTTTTACTCATGTTTGTAAAGATCAGCTCTAGTATATCTGCCCGTCTTGTGGGAAGGTTGGTTACCTGTTCCATAGCCAAAGAATGTCTGATCAATGGGAATCTTAGAGCTTGGGTATTGTGGCCTGTGTAATGTACACAGTCTATGTTTGGGTAGCTGGCATCACCCAGTATGATGGTGTTTGCAGAGTAATCTAAACTCTCCTGTGTCAGCATGAAGGCTGTGTGGGAGACCTGAGTTTGAGAGGGTGCTGCAACAGCTCCTCTGTGTCTCTTTCCATGTGGTCCAGGGAGGTATGTCCCAACAGGTAGCTGACTGTGACCCTCCCTTGCTCTGTCTGGAGTGCGGCACGTCTGTCAACAGCTCATGTCAAGCAAGTGCACACCCCTCATAAATGATGTGGAAGCCTTCAAAGGCCCAAGGCCTGTTGAAAATATGGACCAGACTGCAGATACCTGTATAGAGGCATTCTGTGGACACATTCAGGAATGCATGGATCATGAAGCCACATATGAAAGCATGACCCAATTCTCCAAAGACAGATGTCCTGGGCACGGACACCAGCCATAAACACACTATACAATAGAAGGATGGCGCCACTACATGATACAACAACCTCCCAAAATGTGAAGGCACCACTGATGAGTATTGGAAGACAACTACAGGCACCCATATGATTGTCTAAGGCCATCTTTGAGAGAGGATTCCACAAGCCACTGAGGATAATCACAAGGCTGCCTGTAGTTATGTTAGTAACCTGGGTGGTACTACCCAGATATGCTCAGAGGTAATACAATATGTCACACAAAATATAAAACACACAGACATTGCCATCATCCTAGTGGACAGGTTCAATGCTGCCTTCTCTCCCCACCACAACACATAGGGACAGATGTCTCGCATCACAGTGCTTCCTCCCCTGACATCACAGATGCTCAGGTAAGAGATGCCCTTCCCAAAGCAGTAAACACTGCATCAATGGGACCAGACAGTGTCCCAGGCTGTGTCCTACATGAACCACAAGAAGAGCTACACCCAGACATAACACCACTGTTCAATCCCAGCCTTAATACATGATATGTGACCAGAGAGTGGCATACAGCAACAGTGGTCCCTCAACATGCAGGTGGTGCCGTCACGGATCCTGGACACTACTGCCCCATATGTCTGACTAGCTTTGTCTGCAAAGCTATGGCAAGAATCATCAAGAACCTCACATATCTAGATATTGTGGACCTACAGACATGTCACCATACACAGTTTGGCTTTGTCAATGGCAAATCCTGCCTATCAAACCTGTTTGCTTTGTTTGAAACAGTCACCAAGGCCACTGTCAAGGGGTAGGAGGTCCACACAGCCTACCTGGACCTTGCATAAGCCTTGGATACAATACCCCACTTGTGCATTCTAGGAAGCTCACCAGTGTACATATTAACCCCTATGTCACTATGGGTATTGCACAGTGGCTCAAGGGCAGAACACACATGGTAGAATTGCTGGAGCCATGTCAGCCTCCAACCTGGTACAAGTGGTGTCCCACAAGGCAAAGCCCTAGGGGCTGTCATGTTCATTATATATTTGTCATAGGTACAGGCCAACATGGAAGTACTGTGGCTCAGCACGTCACAGGTGACTGCAGACCGAACACCATAATCAACTCAACAGCTAACACACGCATCCTCCAAAGGGAGTCTTGCAAACACACGACTTGTGCCACAGCCATGGCCTCAACATGAATGACAGAAAGAGTATAGTCATCCCCTTTGTCAAACAGTAAATGACCACAATGTACCACATATGTGTTAATCCAGTAAGTGCAGACCTAGGAATTATGGACCTTCCGGTACCTGTGTTGATAGCATCCTACCATTTGACAACAACATGGACAAAGTGGTTAGGTAAGCATGTGATATGGGCCACATCATCATGGGATCCACATGTAGGCCAGGGGAGGACATTGTGCCCCTTTACTCATCCCTCATCATGCCCATAATTGACTATGATGAACCTGTCGGCATGCACCTTACCAGACACCTGCAGCAACTGGGGCTACTACATATGTACCTCGACAAGGTGATCAAAGTGCTCAAACAGATGCCACATACTGACTGGTTAAAGTAGCAGCAGCTCTACTCAGTGACATACTGCCTCTTCATAGGCAATCTGTGCCTTACATAGAAGGCCAGGTCATACCCTCACGTAATGGCCATGCTGCATCTCAGAATATCCAGATCCCACCAGGATACACGCTGGAAATACATGAACTTCAGGAGTGATATACATAGGACATGGTGGAGGGGCACATTCACAACTCAGAGGCACCCTTCATTCCTGATTATTATCCCAATAGAGGTTAGGCGGACTGACTCAGTGACTATCCTCAAGGCGATATTAATGACTGGATGTGACATTGTAGGGTTACCCTGGGTATCACTTATGTGTCACTGTGAGAAAGAGGCACAGTATACTAACCTTGGAAAAGGGCATAGCAAGACAGATTCACAATGCATGTTGAAAGGCACGCACATTCTGGCTAGGTGGATACATGCCCTGGGCAGATATCCTGTGCGAACCTATGGACCTATGTCTCTTTTTCACCATTGGCCCATGTGCTGTCAATCACCAATGTAATCTCAATACTCTGGTAGCATGTGCAAAGGTCAGTTGTCAGTCACCTCTATGGTACAGTTGTGGAATATGTGTGTCATGTAGTAATGTCACAGCTGCACATGTACACAGTCAACCCTATCCCTACCCATTGATGTACATCACATGTATGAGATGGAAACACATGGCCAAACTGTAACAACAACATACAAGTCAGTCAGATGCATGGACACATATGACTCAGTCATCGTCCATGCCACCACAGCTGATGTGGGATGTTGCTCACTGGGATACGTGATAGGGAACATGGAAGGGATCACTGAGCAAGTGACACAGGCTGGTAGACCCCTGACCTTGGTTAGCATCAGACCCTCACCAGGGATTCCGACAAATTACTGAATGCTAATGAATAAGTGTATCTACAACACCCTAGCTGAATGGTTCTTAGCATGCAGTCACTGCATTGCTATGGAATACTGTCTTACCACTACCACAACAGGTGAAAACATGCAGCTCCTGTACATTAACAACATGTAGACCTTATGCCCCAGACCAGGTGTGCATCCCTCACTACTAGGCTGATAGCATCTACATCTCACACTGTATATACACATCCCACATGCAGCATCTGCACAGAAGACCACGGTCATAATGTTACCCTGTGCAAATACCATGTATTCACATGTGGCAGGCATCACACATGGTAACTATTGAAAGTCACAGGTACATATGTGTATTTGGCACACACATACATCATGTGTTCATTGCCATAACCGGTGTAATCAATGTCATGCATTATTGTGAGGAACAACCCACATACATGGGCATTCTGTGTGTGCACAACACACATGGCATGTCTGTAATCAAAAGCCATACATAATTGTGATATCATTTAGAAATGGGTATGTGCATCCTGTAGTGTGTTTTCCCAGTTGCCAAAGGGATATATCAATCATACACACTTACCCCCTACACACACACTTGTCATGTCCTGGGTCCAAACTCCTACCTAACTATGTTAAGTAACTAGAGACAGACGCAATACCACAGCGCGCTGTTCTCATTACTGGGGAAAGTTCCTGCCCCTGATATACTATAGGGTGCTGACATCATCAGAGTTTAGAAAGTGGAATGATCATCCTGTGGTGTGTTTTCCCAGTTGCCAAAAGGGATGTTTCTTTCATACCCACACACTTACCCCCTTCACACACACTTGTCATCTGCTGGATTCAAACCCCTACCTAACTATGTTAAGACACTAGAGGCGGACGCATTAGCACAGCGCTATTCGCATTACTGGGGAAAGTCCTTTCCCTGATATACTATAGGGTGCTGACATCATCAGAGTTTAGAAAGTGGAATGATCATCCTGTGGTGTGTTTTCCCAGTTGCCAAAAGGGATGTTTCTTTCATACCCACACACTTACCCCCTTCACACACACTTGTCATCTGCTGGATTCAAACCCCTACCTAACTATGTTAAGACACTAGAGGCGGACGCATTAGCACAGCGCTATTCGCATTACTGGGGAAAGTCCTTTCCCTGATATACTATAGGGTGCTGACATCATCAGAGTTTAGAAAGTGGAATGATCATCCTGTGGTGTGTTTTCCCAGTTGCCAAAAGGGATGTTTCTTTCATACCCACACACTTACCCCTTCACACACACTTGTCATCTGCTGGATTCAAACCCCTACCTAACTATGTTAAGACACTAGAGGCGGACGCATTAGCACAGCGCTATTCGCATTACTGGGGAAAGTCCTTTCCCTGATATACTATAGGGTGCTGACATCATCAGAGTTTAGAAAGTGGAATGATCATCCTGTGGTGTGTTTTCCCAGTTGCCAAAAGGGATGTTTCTTTCATACCCACACACTTACCCCTTCACACACACTTGTCATCTGCTGGATTCAAACCCCTACCTAACTATGTTAAGACACTAGAGGCGGACGCATTAGCACAGCGCTATTCGCATTACTGGGGAAAGTCCTTTCCCCTGATATACTTATAGGGTGCTGACATCATCAGAGTTTAGAAAGTGGAATGATCATCCTGTGGTGTGTTTTCCCAGTTGCCAAAAGGGATGTTTCTTTCATACCCACACACTTACCCCCTTCACACACACTTGTCATCTGCTGGATTCAAACCCCTACCTAACTATGTTAAGACACTAGAGGCGGACGCATTAGCAGCGCTATTCGCATTACTGGGGAAAGTCCTTTCCCTGATATACTATAGGGTGCTGACATCATCAGAGTTTAGAAAGTGGAATGATCATCCTGTGGTGTGTTTTCCCAGTTGCCAAAGGGATGTTTCTTTCATACCCACACACTTACCCCTTCACACACACTTGTCATCTGCGGATTCAAACCCCTACCTAACTATGTTAAGACACTAGAGGCGGACGCATTAGCACAGCGCTATTCGCATTACTGGGGAAAGTCCTTTCCCTGATATACTATAGCGTGCTGACATCATCAGAGTTTAGAAAGTGGAATGATCATCCTGTGGTGTGTTTTCCCAGTTGCCAAAAGGGATGTTTCTTTCATACCCACACACTTACCCCCTTCACACACACTTGGCATCTGTCCTATTCAAACCCCTACTTAACTATGTTAAGACACTAGTGGCGGACGCATTAGCACTGCGCTATTCGCATTACTGGGGAAAGTCCTTTCCCTGATATACTTATAGGGTGCTGACACCATCAGAGTTTAGAAAGTGGAATGATCATCCTGTGGTGTGTTTTCCCAGTTGCCCAAAGGGATGCTCCTTTCATACCCACTTACTCCCCTTCACACACACTTGCCACCTGCTGGATTCAAACCCCTACCTAACTATGTTATGACACTAGAGATGGGCGCATTAGCACGCCGCTCTATTCGCATTACTAGGGACAGTCCTTTCCCTGATATACTATAGGGTGCTGACATCATCAGAGTTTAGAAAGTGGAATGATCATCCTGTGGTGTGTTTTCCCAGTTGGCAAAAGGGATGTTTCTTTCATACACACTTACACACACACTTACCCCCCTTCACACACACTTGCCACCTGCTGGATTCAAACCCCTACCTAACTATGTTATGACACTAGAGGCGGACGCATTAGCACGGCGCTATTCGGATTACTGAGAGAATCCTTTTCTCCAATATACTTATAGGGTGCTTACATGATCAGTGTCTAGACAGGGGGACGACCATCCTCTGGTGTGTTTTCACATTTGCTAGGGGTAACATTTGGACCAAGTGTGTGAGCATGCCCAGTTCAGCCTTCCTGTGGCATGTTGTGTGAAAGATGTCTCATTTATCTAAGTGTGTGAGCATGCCCAGTGTGGGCTTTACATATGTTGAACTCTGCAGCCCATCACATTTGTGGATGAGTGTGACCTTCAACAAATACCTCCATTTTATGGTTGTGTGTTCTGTGCCATGTTGTGTAGTTACTGTCCGAATGCTTTTTGTGTGAACAAAACTGGGAGTATACTGTGCCTGCAGGTTTTGCATGGGATACTTTGCACACAATTGTCAACATCCGTTCATACTGACCTAACACTGTAGCACTGTCTAGTGTAGTGTTTCAGTACTTTCACTGTGGTGGTCAGTATCCTGGGCTTCAGTCCTATCACTGATTTACATTTCCATAGTGTGCACAACAGGCTGGTTAAGGTCAGTTGTGCACATCTGCACAAAGGCAGTGCCTCTACAGACCCTGTTAATTGCTGCCCCATAAGCTTAACAAGTGTAGTCTGCAAATCTATGGAGAGGATCATAATTGAGCTCATAAACAAAGATATAGGGGACATGCAGACATTGTACCCATCCCATTTTAGCTTGGTCAGGGGCAGATCATGCCTTTTGTACTGGGTTGACATCTTCAAATTGGTCACTTAGGCCATTGTTGGGGAAAGGCAGTCCATACAACCTACCTTGGCCTTGCTAACACTTTCAACACAATACCCCACTCAGGTATTGTGGAAAGACCTCACAACTGAAATGTAAACCCATATGTCACAAGATGGGTTGCAAACTGGCTTAGGGACGGGACCCACAGGGTTAGAGTTGCTGGCACTATGTTAGACTCCAGGCTGGTCACAGGTGGTGTCACACAGGGCTCAGTCCTTGGCCACCATTGTTTGTCATGTACTTCCCATGAGAACAGGCCAACATGGGAGGACTTTGGATGACAATGTTAGCAGATGAGTGCACACTGGGCACCATAGTGGACAGTGCATCACACACAGATATCCTTCAGAAGGGACTCACAGTAACTGATAGCTGGTGCCAGGGCCATGGCCTGAAGTCAGAGTGCACAACATGTGTAGACATACCCTTCAGGAAAAGCAAGGTGACCCCAAGCTACCATATTGGTGGCAATCCTCTAAGCACAGAGGAGGTTATCACGGACCTGGGGACCCAGGTTGACAGTCGCCATTCTTCTGAGACTCACATTGCTAAAGTGGCTAGGAAGACCTTCTACATTGCCCACCTGATAAGGATGGGATTCACATCCAGATCTAGTGGGTCATTGTTCCCCTGTACTCTTCAGTTATCAGACCGGTGATCAAGTCAAATGCCCTATTCTGGCTGTATCTCACCCAACATCTGCAGCAATTGGAGACACCCTGACTGTCCCCACCTAAAGGATCAAGGAACCACAACAGCTGTCATATGCTGCCAGATTGAAGACACTCACACTCTATTCACTCACATACCGTCTTCTTAGAGGTGACATGTGCCTGACATGCGAGGCCATGTCCAAACAGAGATTAATGGACATGCTCCACCTCAGACTCAGAAGATCCACCTGAACCACTAGTGCAGGTGACTGACACCTTAGCAGGGATGTATGTTGGACATGTTGTAGGGATGGAGTTATCACTCGGAGACTCCTATGCTGTGGAATACAATCCTGGTCCATTTGAGGCAGAGCACCTTGCTGGCTGTGTTCAAGAGGTATCTTGACCTAATGCTAGTCGGAGAATGTGTTTGTCCATCAACACATTGTAAGCGTAGTTTGACATGTCATATGTCTTGTTTAGTATACTGTGCCTCTGTCTACCTGTGACATAACATTGATACCCAGGGTAAACCTCCCATCTCCCATCCACTCATTAGGATTCCTGTTGAGGGGACTCAACCAGTGTCTTTATGGACAACCTGTAGTGTTAGTTTACTCATGTGTGGGGGTGGCTTCTGTGTTTTGGATAATGCAGTACAGCCTGTCCTATATATGTCAGTGCTGGGGTTCAGTTCCCTCATGTGCATAGCTACCTGCCATTCAGATTGTACAAGGTGCAGCATGTGCATTGATTCCAGCTTGGACATGGCTTTCTTCGTCAGGCACAGCTTGCATCTGGGTGGACATCATGGCAGTGTGTGGAGCTGCACTCTGTTTAATCAGACTACACATTACATGTGTTCCAGCTCTGTCATACTCCTGGTGAGGTACTGTTGTGGACTTTACAGGTGCTGGATGTGTGTGCATGAGGTACACCCCACAGGGGCTGTTGTGGTAATTTCTACTGGTGATGAAAGATAACTGCAAAACCAGAATGACCTCCCCTTAGCTAGATGTCAGACAGCATGGACCATACAATCACAACTGGAAATAGGATTCTACACCTACCACCCTAGAACACAGTAAAGGAAAGACACTACGGCTGATGCTGCTCAATGCCCAAGGTCTCTACCTCAAGCTGCACACACTCTATGCCCTTCTCAGTATGTAGCACATTGATGTCTGTTGTGTGCCTGAAACCTGGTTCACAGTTTCTGACAGCACCCCAGCACTATCGGGTGTTACCTCATCTCATGCATTCCGGCACCAGCATCCCGACAACAACAAGAAGGATGGTGGGTGTCCATATTCATCAAGGACACCCTCACCTCATGGTTGGTGGCAACACACTATGCATCGGAGACCATCCAGGTGCCAGTGACCGTGAGGCAAGACTGCTCTGCAGTTTGTAGCATGTTACATGCCACCCGCTCAAACTCAGGTACCTCACACAGCTATCCTGCAAACACTGAAGGGGATAAATGTATCTCCAAACACCATCCTACTGGGTGATTCCAACTATCCACATATAGACTGGGATCACTAATCATGCCACAACACTCTAACACAAAGGTTCCAAGAGTTCATACACTGAAATGCCATGGAACAACTGGTCCCAATCCCCTCAAGTGGAGGCAACATACTAGAACACATCATCACAAACATGGGGTCACACTGTTCAACACCAGATGTATACCCATCATTGGTGAGATCAGATCATGGACTACTCTCAGTGGGAGTCCACATCCCACCCACACCCCAGATGGGAAAGGAAGCGGTGAAGACCTTGTCAAATGCCGACTTCACATTTCTGAGCACTGGTGTGGTCTCTTTCAAGGCCCCCAGGCCAGCGGACACCATTACCCAAGCCACTGTATCACTTAGAAATGCCTTCTACCAGCACCTCCAGGACTGCATGGTTCAGGCAATCCAAAATAATGATGACTCTTTGTACCACAGGCAAGCATCCAGTCTGGTGGACCCTAGCCATAAACAAGCTGTACAACACAAGGAAGGAGCTACTACGATAGAGTGTAATCCGTATGGGGAAGACACCCCTGCTCATTGTGAGTAAAGCGCTGGGTTCCCCATACAATCATCCGAGGCATGTTTAGAGAGTAAACCCACTCAGGACTCCAGGGACAATCATGGGGCCTTTGTTACCTATGTTTGAAACCTGGGAGGAAACTCCCAGATATGCTCAGACTTAGTTCAGAATGATGTTGATATCACTGCACCTACAGACATTGGCAACATACTGGCTGACAGGTTCAGTGCAGATTTCTCCCCTCCCCAACTGGGGGGGTATGCACACCAGAGGATTTTAGCCGCCCAAACATCTCCACTGCTGGGGTGGGAACTGCTCAATCCAAGGCAGAAAACACTTTATCCATGGGACCTGATGGTGTCCCCGGTTGTGTGCTCCATGAACTCAATGAGTAATTACACCCGCAGTTAGGGCAGCTGTTTAATGTTAGCCTCACCTCAGGATATGTTCCCAAGGGGGGCATACATCAATGGTGGACCCACCTCACAAAGGTGGTGCCTCCACCAACCCCAGAAACTACCATCCCATCCCCTTGACAAGCCTGTTCTGCTAGGCTATGGAGAGGATCATAATGGGAATTCTAAATGAAGACATAGGGGACTTGCAGACATTGGGTCCAATCCAGTTTGGCTTTGTCAAGGGCAGATCATGCCTTTTAAACTTGGTTGTCTTTCTCAAAACACTCACCCAGGCCATTCTCGTGGGCAAGGCAGTCCACACAGCCTACCTTGACCTGGCAAAGGCTTTCAACCAATACCCCACTCAGGTATCATTGAAAACATCACCGGCAATTGTGAACCCATACATCACAGCATGGGTTGCAAACTGGCTAAGTGACGGAACACACAGGGTCAAAGTTGCTGGTGCCAGTTCACACTCCAGAGCTGTGACAAGTGGTGTCCCACAGGGCTCAGTCCTGGGACCACATTTGTTCAGTATCTACTTTTCAGAAGTGCGAGCAAGCACAGGAGGATTATGGCTGACAAAGTTTGAAGATGACTGCAAACTGGGAAGCATAGTTGGAAACCCATCTGACACAGACATCCTTCAGAAGGGTTTCATAGAGGCGGCTAACTGGTGCCACAGCCATGGCCTTGCATTACACACTAAACAATGCATAGCCATACCCTTCAGGAAGAACAAGGTTACCACTACTTCCCATCTAGG
Organism: Protopterus annectens; assembly: GCF_019279795.1. NCBI lineage: Eukaryota > Metazoa > Chordata > Ceratodontiformes > Protopteridae > Protopterus > Protopterus annectens. Next base: position 365,778,651 of record NC_056725.1, on the reverse strand, counting down.
TGGCAATCCTGTAAGCACAATGTACATTATCAGGGACCTGGGCACCCAGATTGACAGTGACATTTTGTTTGACACTCACATTGCCAGGGTAGTTTGGAAGGCCTTCTACATTGGCCACCTCATCATGCAGTGATTCACATCTAGATCAAGGGAGGTCACTGTTCCCCTGTACTCATCACTCATCAGACCAATGATTGCATACAATGCCCCATTCAGATTGGATGGGCCCACATATTCCTCGACAGGAGGTGAAAGGGTCTCAAACATATTTCTTATGCTGCCCGACTGAAGGAATTCCAGCTGTATTCAGTAAACACTGTCTGCTCAGAGGTGACCTGTGCCTGACATACAAGACTATGTCCAACCCAGGATTAATGAACATGCTTCACCTCAAGACCTCTACATCCATCAGAACTACAAGGGCAGGAGACCTAAACCTCAACACAGATATTAATAGGATGTGCTGAAGGGACAGATTCCTCACCCAGAGAGTCCATATGCTGTGGAACAACATCCTGGTACATGTGAGGCTGAGCACCTCACTGGCTTTGTTCAAGTGAGATTGTGACCAATGGATGGGAGATTGCAGGTATACCCCAGGGATAACCTCAGTATCACTGCTTGACAGAGGCACAGCAAAATAATGGGCATATTATCCATCAACTTGCACGGGTGGCAGAAGCCACAAAACTCTGGGCTAGGCTTATAAATGCCCTAGGGCAGATAGTCTAGTATGAACCTGTGAACATAGGCCTTGGGCAGTTCCTGCTATTAGGACAGTGGTCTGCAGCAAGCTATATAGTAGTAGTCAGTTTTAGCCATTGGTTTTGACCATGGCTATTCCATGTTGCTTCTTGTTGTGGTACAAACATGGGTGCGTGGTTATCCATGCTATGTATTGCTAGTCACCCTCATTTTGTATCTTGTTCCATGTGTTTGCACATGTACATCACTGTATGATGTGCAGCTGTATCCACAGGGTCATATGAGTGGATATGGATGTTAGTTGGGGTCCTCAGGTGTGCATATTGTACATGATATTACATTACTTAACACATGGCATTCATGCCTCAGGTGGTGCTGCAGGGCCACCTCTGTCGGATACACATACTACACTCCCTGTACGTTTGGAAGCAGGTTGTGTCATGTTAAGCATCCCTGTTACTGTATGAGTGAGTCAGGCGGGTATCAGTCCCAGTGTTCCTACTGACCAAGCATATGTGCTATCGTTGCCTCTTTGCCAAGGCCAAGCCATACTGGGCACGCATCCTTCTTCATTCATGCTAATGAGTGCAGACCTGGTTTAAAGTGCTTAAAAGTGCCTTTATGGCACTTTGATTGACATGTCTTGTACTCATTTTGAAAGTCTGGAGACAAAAATATATTCCCACTGCCAGTCTCGAACCCAGGACCTTGGTAACATTCGTCTGTATGACCTACCACTAAGCCATGACAGCCATACAAAAGCACTCTGCTAAAATAAATATAACAGTCAATAGTAGGAATTAGTATAAAGGCAATATAGGAGATGTACCATCCAAAGCATGTGAGGCAAAGTTTTAATGGCCAAATCACTGGATTCCCATACTAACCTTCACACTCACAGAACACTGTCAACAGCATACCAGCATCGTCCACGCCTTACAATCTGAAAGGGCTCGCCTATCTCACATACCTTTTTATAGCAGTGTCCTGAAATCACAGTGAGACATGCAATCAACACACACCTGGCTGCATGCAATTAGCAAATGCTGCCTTACAATTGGTGCAAGGGCCATCACATGGACCTATGCAGATACCTACAAAAGCATTCAGTACCCACACTCCACTCATGCAATACAGTCATTGCACAGACCTAATGAGTAAGAGAGAGAGAGAGAGAGAGAGAGAGAGAGAAAATATACAGACAGCCAGCAGCAAAACCATGAGTAGCAAACAGCAAGCAGCAAGCAAGCACCACTGACACAGCAACAGCTGCCACAAACACAGGTAATGCAAAGTAGCAGGTTAATACTGTGTTTACTGTGACACCTACAAATGTATCATAGTTCACTATCTATAGCTCTGTCCATGAGATAGGTTTTGTGTGCATAGTCCTGAAATATACACATATGTAATATTGCTGTACATGTTGCCCATACGTGACACTTCCGTAGCTTAGAACAGAAGGCCAGTTGTGCATATGATGCAGTACATACCAGGGTCAGTAGAGGTTACTCCTCATTGGTGTGGGACCACTGTGTATGTATGGCACTCTTCAGGTACACATCCTGTAGTATGGCCAGGGAGTAATATCAGTCTGTAATGTGGTGCCATGTCCTCCTGGGGTGAATGTAGCACACATCCAGGGATACCATTCTGTAACAGTGATGCTATGTGTCCTGCAATGTTGAGGGTGGCCCTCACCTGGACATGTGAGAGGATAGGGAGGTTACAGTCATCTGTGATAACTAATTCCACTTGTGTAGGAGAATAGGGGGGGATATCTGCACCTAAACTGTCTGCAACAATATTGCCAATATCTCAAACATGTTTTCCATACGGAAATGCACACACAGTAACATAACACATCCACACACTTGCCACATTCAGGCTTCAAAACACTATCTAGGTATATTCTGGTACATCTGCATGTTACAGTAGCATGTAGCACTATACTGAGTAGTGTCAGTTGTCTGTTGCCATGTTGTTTGGATAGAGTAAAAGGAGCATTTGTTTATCCTACTTTGTTTTGTGGACATTACTTGAAGTGTAACCTTACATGCATCATTGGTAACAACACCTTCTGTGTTGTTGTTCTGTTTGTACAGGGTGCTGTCAACATCACTGTTTGTTAAGGGAAATGTGCACCCTGCAGTGCATAGCCCCATTTGGCAAAGAAGACATCCCACCCCCGCCATTGTGCACACACACCAACCCCACCCACAGTAAAACGCATACATTCCATTTGCAAGGTCCAAACCCCTACCTAGATGTGTTATGACTCTAAAGGCAGACACATTAGCAGAGTGTGCTATTTGCATTAGTAGGAGCAATCTTTTCCAATGCTGTACTTAGAGGGTGCTGACATCATCTGTGTTTACGAAGAGGGATGTGCACCCTGTAGTGTGTTCTCCCAGTTGGCAAAAGGCACCTTCCCTCCACAGCATTATGCACACACACAAACCCCACTCATACTAACACACATACATTCCCGTAGCAGGATTCAAACCCCTACCTAATTACGTTATGATACTAGAGACGGACGCATTAGCGGGGCGCGCTATTCACATTTCTAGGAGATTTCATTTCAGTTGATCTACTTATAGGGTGCTGACATCATCAGTGTTTAGAAAGTGGAATGAGCTCCGTGTGGTGTGTTTCCACAGTTGCCAAAAGGGATGTGCTTCTCATACACACTTATACAGACACTTACCCCATTCACACACACACATGCCACTTGCTGGATTCAAACCCCTACCTAACTAGGTTATGACACTAGAGACAGACGCATTAGCAGGCGCTATTCGGATTACTGGGAGGTAGCATTTCTAATGATCTACTTATAGGGTGCTGACATCTTCATTGTTTGGAATGGGGAATGTGCATCCTGTGGTGTGTTTTCACAGTTGTTAAGAGGAACATTTGAACTAAGTGTGTGAGCATGCCCACTTCAGCCTTCCCATGGCATGTTGTGTGAATGATGTCTCATTTATCAAAGTGTGTGAGCATGCCCAGTGTGAGCTTTCCATATGTTGAACTATGCAGCCCATCACAGTTGTGGATGAGTGTGAACTCCAACAAATAACTCCTGTTTAAGGTTGTGTGTTCTGTGACATGTTGTGTAGTTACTGTCCAGATGCTTCCTGTGAACACAACAGGGATTATACTGTGCCTGCAGCTTTTGCATGGGATACTTTGCATACAATTGTTAACATCCATTCATACTGACCTAGCACTGTTGTACTGTATAGTGTAGTGGTTCAGTACTTTCACTGTGGTGGACATTATCCTGGGCTTTAGTCCTATCACTGATTTACATTTCCATACTGTGCACAACAGCCTCTTTAGGGTCCAGTTGTGCATGTCTGCACAAAGGCAGTGCCTCTATGGACTCTGGTAATTACTGCCCCATAAGCTTAACAAGTGTAGTCTGCAAAGCTATGGAGAGGATCATAATGGAGCTCATGAAGAAAGATATGGAGGACATGCAGACATTGTACCTGTCCCAGTTTGTGTTGATCAAGGGCAAGTCATGCCTTTTGTACTTGGTTGACATTATCAAAACAGTAACTAAGGCCATTGATGAGGGAAAGGCAGTCCATAGAGCCTACCTTGCCCTTGAAAACCCTTTCAACACAATACCCCACTCAGGTATTGTAGGAAACCCTACCAACAGAAATGTACACCCATATGTCACAAGATCAGGTTTCAAACTGTCTTACAGACAGGACCCACAGGGTTAGAGTTGCTGGCACTATGTCAGACACCATGCCAGTCACATGTGGTCTCACACAGGGCTCAGTCCTTGGCCCCTATTGTTTGTTATCTACTTCTCAGAAGTACAGTCCAACATGGGAGGACTTTGGCTGACAAAGTTTGCAGATGACTGCACACTGGGTGCCATAGTGGACAGTGCATCAGACACGGATATCCTTCAGAAGGGGCTCACGGACACTGATAGCTGGTGCCAGAGCCATGGCCTGAAGTCAACTTGCAAAACATGTGTAGTCATACCCTTCAGGGAAAGCAAGGTAACCCCAAGCTACCATATAGGTGGCAATCCTCTAAGCACAGGGAAGGTTATCATGGACCTGGGGACCCAGGTTGACAGTCACTGTTCTGATGACACTCACATTGCTAAAGTGGCTAGTAGGACCTTCTACATTGTCCACATGATCAGGAAGGGATCCACATCCAGATCTAGTGGGTCATTGTTCCCCTGTACTCTTCACTTATCGGACCGGTGATCTGGTACACTGCCTTATCTGGATGTATCTCACCTGACATCTGCAGCAAGTGGGGAGACCCTGAATGTCCCCAACAAAGGATAAAGGGTCTCCAACATCTGTCATATGCTGCCAGATTGGAAACACTACAGCTCTATTCAGTCACATACTGTCTGCTTAGAGGTGACATGTGCATGACATGCAAGCATGTCCAACCAGGGATTAATGGACATGCTCCACCTCAAAATCTTCAGATCCACCTGAACCAATAGTGCAAGTGACTTACACCGTAGCAGGGATGTACATTGGACATGTTGGAGGCGTGGATTTATCACTCGGAGACTTCCTATGCTGTGGAATACAATCACGGTCCATGTGAGTCACAGCACCTTGCTGGCTCTGTTCAAGAGGTATCCTGACCTGTGGATGGGAAATCATAGGTTTACCCGGGGATCGTCACTGTGTCACTGCTGGAGACAGGCACGTCAAACTAATGGGCACAGTACCGTTTCCATATAAGGGGTGGCGTCGCAACCAGACTCTGGACTAGGCTTAGAACTGCCTTGGGGCAGATAGCCTAGTATGAACCTATGAACCTATCTGACCATGTTGCATTATGTTCAGATGTGAACTACTTACAACGGCCTCAACCAACTGCAGTAGTGTATTCCACAACATGGGTGTACATTGGCAAACACTACCGATGTGCCCAAGGCCATTTCTAATGGTTATTGGATAGTGTGTTTGTCCATCAACACATCATAAGTGCAGTTTGGCATGACATATGTCTTGTTTTGTATACTGTGCCTCTGTCTACCTGTGACACAACATTGATACCCAGGGTATACCTACCATCTCCCATCCACTCGTTAGGATCCCTGTTGAGTAGAATAAATGACTGACTCTATGGATAACCTGTACTGGTAGTTTACTCATGCGTGGTGGTGGCTTCTGTGTTATGGATAATGCAGTACAGCTTGTCCTATGTATGTCAGTGCTGGGGTTCAGGTCCCTCATGTGCATATCTCCCTGCCATTCACATTGTACAAGGTGCGGCATGTGCATTGCTGACAGCTTGGACATGGCTTTCTACATCAGGCACAGCTTGTGTCTGGGTGGCCAGCATGGCAGTGTGTGTAACTGCATTCTGTTTAATCAGGCGACACATTACATGTGTTCCAGCTCTTTGATACTCCTGGTGAGGTACTGTTGTGGACTTTACAGTTGCTGAATCTATCTGCTGAGGTACACCACACAGGCGCTGTTGTGGTCATTTGTAATGCTGCTGAAAGATAACTGCAAAACCACAATGACCTCCCCTTAGCTAGATGTCATAACCCTCATGATTAGGTTGGTATATGGATTGTTGCTGTTAACCCTACAGCCACATTTTTGTCCAATGCAGGATATCTATCACCTTGTGTCCCCATTCTGGCATTACATGTTAGGAATGTCATGGGTGCGACACCTATGTGGGAATTGGTGGTCACTTACTGGATTATCCACAGAGGCTGACTATACTGTTTTCACCATTTAACATGCTGACATGGCTATGGCACCAGCTGTCTGTTTCTATGTGGCCCTTTTATGGGATGCTTGTGTCAGCTGGTGTATCAGATATGTCAGGCGGCTTGTTGTCCTCTACAAACATGTTCCAGCACAGTCCTTACTTGTTGGCCTGTACCTATGGGGCATATATACCAGATGGTGAAGGTCCCAGGACCAAGCTTTGTGGGATGCCTGTTATATGTGGTTTGTAGTCTGACATGGCTGCTGCATGTCTGACCATGTCAGTTCTGTCGTTGGTCTGGTTTGCAACCCCTCCCATGACATTGGGGTGTATATATCAGCTGGTGAGCAAATCTATCACGGAACACATAGGGTATTGTACAGAAGGCTTTGCAAGGTCCGGCAACACTGTGTGGACCACATTGCCCTCATCACTGACTTCAAGTACTGTTTCAACTGAGTCACACATGTTTAGGGGTGGGGTCTGCACTTTGTAAACCCACACTGGGTAGGGTCGGGTGTCAATAGATCCACAATATCATTATGTCTGTGGTACATGCTGGTCCTTTCCATAGCTGTGCAGACCAAACCTCTCATGATTCTGTGGTGGTTGTTTTCCTATCCATTCAGGAGACACCTTTGTTGAGAACACCCACTGTTGTTGTACACTGCTCTTTGAGTGCATTACCCTGTGGTAAGGGTGACATAATGTCAGGGAGGCGGCAGTCTGCTGGGGAAGGTATTTGGCATTATGGGGGGGGGTTTGCACTGCACATGTCAGGATGTCTGTTGGCCATACCTGTGTGTGTCTGGTATGTTGTTTGTAATATCGGTGTGATCCGGAGCATATCCAGGAATCAACAACATGCTTACTACCATCATTTGCAACAGCCTTGGGGTTATCTGTAGTGTCCTGTACAATCTGTATCATAATGGGTTCATACTAGGCTAGTCCCCTAGGGCATCTGTAAGCCTGCATGTCCATTTTGTTTGATGGATTCTGGGGAATTGTTTACACCTGTGTCAGTGCTAGTATGATACCAGGGGTATAGTGACAAACAGCTCAGAAGCTGACTTCACACTTCTTCGGACTGAGATGGTATCCATTAAGCCCACTGGGCCAGTGGAAACCACAACACACAATGGTGACTCCTGCACAGACACTTTATGCGGACATCTCCGAGTAAGCATGGACCATGCAATCACAAATGAGAATGACACCTTCACCACCAAGGGAAAGTGGCCTGTCTGGTGGACCCCAGCCATAAACAACCTGTATAACAGATGAAGGATACTAATGCAAGACAGAGCTACATCTCCAGAATGTAAGGCAGCTGTGATCAGCAGTAGTAGAAAGCTACATTCTCACATAAAGACACCCAAGTTCAACTTGGGGACATAAATCACCACAGGCGATGAAGGTAACCACACTGCTTTCTTCAGTTATGTCTGGCGCCTGGGTGGGAACCCTCATATATGCTCAGATTTGGTACACAACAACTTATATCCCAGGGACCTGACAGATATTACTGACACCCTGGCAGACCAGTTCAGTGCAATGTACCCCTCCCTCACCCCAAGACATGATAGTTATCACAGCTGTATGTAACCTCACTGTCATCCTGGATGTCCATGTGAGAGCCGCAGTCAGCAGAGGCAGTACACAGCATCAATGGGACCTGATGGTATCCCCAGTTGCATGCTATGTGAACTACAGATGGAGATAAACCTGTATATGCAGATCCTATTTAACCTTAGCCTTGCTACAGGATCTGTACCTGAACACTGGCGTCGGCAACAGTGGTCCCACTCCACAAAGGAGATGCCTCCACAGACCCTGGCAGCTACCACCACACAAGCTTAAACAGCCTTGTCTGCAAAGCTTTGTGAAGGGTCATTATGGAGCTTCCACACAGAGACATTGGTGTCCTACAGACCCTTGATCACACCCAATTCAGCTTTGTACAGTGCAGATCCTGCGTTTTGCACCAAGTTGACTACTTTGAAACTGTCAGTAGAGCCGTTGATGAGGGCTACACAGTCCACACAACCTACCTGCGCTTGGCTAAGGCCTTTGACACAATACCCCACTCAGGCATCATAGACAAGCTCAACAGCTGAAATATAACACCATATGTCACAGCATAGGTTGCAAAATGGCTCAGAAACAGAACCCATAATGTCAACATTGCAGGTGCCTTGTCAGGTTCAAAGCCAGTCACAAGTGGTGTCCCACAAGGTTGTGTCCTGGGACCTCTCTTATTTGGTATTTACTTTTCAGATGTGAAAGCAAACATAGGAGGGTTGTGGCCGACAAAGTTTACAGATGACTGCAACCTGGGCACCATAGTGAATACATCAGCCAGCACACACATCCTACAGACTGCCGTCACACTGACAGATAGCTGGTGCTGGACTCATGGCCTAAAACTGACTGCGACTGATGTGTAGCCATCCCCTTTGGGAGGAACACAGTACCCACAGATCTGTACATAGACAGCAACCCAATGAGTACAGGAAACAAATCAGACAGCTGGGGACACATGTAGATAGTGACATCTCATTTGACACCCATGTTGCCAAAGTTGTTTGACATACTTTCTATCTTGGCCACCTTATCATGGAGGGTATTCCATCCAGACCATAGGAGGTCATTGTACCACTATACTTCTCCCTTATCAGGCCAATGCTTGAATACAACGCCCCATTTGGTATGTACCTCAACCAGCACTTGCAGCAGCTGGAGAGACCCCACAAGTACCTTACCATGACGATCAGGGATCTACAACACATGTCATATACTTCCAGAATAACTAAAACCAAGCTTTTTCAGTGTCATACCACATACGTACAGGTGACCTATGCCTGACATACAAGACCATGTCCGATCAGGATTTGGTAGACATGCTCCACTGCAAGCAATCCACATCCACCAGAAACATGGGAGCTAAAGATTTGAACCTCAGCACATACATGTATAGGACATGCTGAAGGGACAGAGTCATAACTCAGAGGCATCTCAAACTCTAGCAGAGTATCCCAGTTCATGTTAGACAGAGTACCTCACTGACTCTCTTCAAGAGACATCTGGACAGCTGCATGTGGACAGGGGCACAGACTGGACAGAGGCATAGTCACATTATTCAATTATGTAAGGTGGTCATAATGTGTCACTACTAAGTCAGAGGCACAATATTTCGTATCTATGCAGTACACATATTACCACTATGAGGGGTGGCAATAGCAATATTCATCAAGGACACCCTCACCTCATGGTTGGTGGCAACACACGATGCATTGTACACCATCCGGGTGCAATTAACCATAGGCAAGACTGCTCTGAAGTTTGTAGCATGTTACAGGCCATCCTCTGAAACTCAGGTACCTCACAGAGCTTTCATGAAAACAGTGGCGGGGATACATGTACCTGCAAACACCATCACACTGGGTGATCCCAACTATCCAAATATAGACTGGGATCAGTACTACAGCCACAACACTCTAGCCACAGGTTCCTACAGTTCATACACTCACATGCCATGGAAGAACTAGTCACCATCCCCACAAGAGGAGACAACATAGTAGATCTCATCATCACAAACATGGGCTCACAATGTTCAACACCAGAGGTATACCCATCATTGGTGAGATCAGATCATGACCTACTCTCAGTGGAAGTCCACATCCCACCTCCACCCCAGATAGAAAAGACCACAGTGCAGAACCTCTCAGAAGCCGACTACACACTTCTAATGACTGTTGTGGTCTCTTTCAAAGCCCCGAAGCCAGCAGACACCATTACCCAAGCCACTGTATCACTTACAACTGCCTTCTACCAGCACCTTCAAGACTGCATGGATGAGGCAATCCCAAACAAAACACAGACTCGTTGTACCAGAGGCAAGCGTCCAGTGTGGTGGACCTCAGCCATAAACAAGCACTACAACACAAGGAAGGAGGTACTACAAGATAGAGCGATATCCGTGGAAGGGTAGACACCCCTGCTCAATATAGGTGAAACACTGAGTTCCCCATGAAATCATCCAAGGCGAATATTGGGAGTAAACCCACTAAGGGCTCACGGGACAACAATGAGGCCTTTTATAGATCGTTACACACCTGGGAGGAAACTCCCAGATATGCTCAGAATAGGCTCAGAATGCTGTAAATATCACTGAACCTATAGACATTGCCAACATACTGGCTGACAGGTTCAGTGCAGATTGCTCCACCCACCCCTCCACCACAACTGGAGAGATATGTATGAAAGAGGATTGTAGCCCCCCAAACATCTCAAATGCTCAGGTGGGAACTGCTCTATCCAAGGGAAAGGACGCAGCATCCATGGGACCAGATGGTGTCCCTGGTTTTGTGCTCCATGAACTCACTCAAGAATTCAACCCGCAGTCAGGGCAGCTGTATGATCTTAGCCTCAAGTCAGGATATGTTCCCAAGGAGTGGCATATGTCAATGGTGGACCCACTTCACATGGGGTGCCTCCACCGACCACGGAAACTACCATCCCATCAGCTTGACAAGCAGGGTCTGCTAAGCTATGGAGAAGATCATAATGGAAGTCATAGATGAGGACATAGGGGACTTGCAGACATTAGATCCAACCCAGTTAGGCTTTGTTGAGGGCAGATCATGCCTTTTAAACTTGGTTGACTGTTTCATAACAGACACCAAGGCCATTGACAAGGGCAAGGCACTCCACACAGCCTACCTTGACCTGGCAAAGGCTTTCAACACAATACCCCACTTGGGTATCATTGAAAACATCACCAGCTAAAATGTGAACCCATACATCACAGGATGGGTTGCAAACGACTACGTGACAGAACAGACAGGTTCAGACTTGCTGGTGCCATGTCACACTCCACAACTGTCACAAGTGGTGTCCCACAGGGCTCAGTCCTGGGCCCACTATTGCTCAGCATCTACTTTTCAGAAGTACAAGCAAACACAGCAGGATTATGGCTGACAAAGTTTGAAGATGACTGCAGACTGGGAACCATAGTTGGACACCCATCTGACACAGACATCCTTCAGAAGGGTGTCATAGTCACGGATAACTGGTGCCAGAGCCATGGCCTTACATTACACACTGAACAATGCATAGCCGTACCCTTTGGGAAGAACAAGGTTACCACTAGTTCCCATGTAGGTGGCAATCCTCTAAGCACACAGGAGGTTATCAGGGACCTGGGCACCCAGGTTGAGAGTAACCTTTGTTTGACACTCACGTTGCCAGGGTAGTTAGGTAGAACTTCTACATTGCCCACCTCATCATGCAGGGATTCACATCTAGATCCAGGGAGGTCATTGTTCCCCTGTACTCTTCACTCATTGGACCATTGATTGAGTGCAATGCCCCATACAGCATGTATATGACCCGACACCTATGGCAATTGGATGGGCCCACAGATTCCTCGACAGGAGGAGAAAGGGTCTCAAACATATTTCTTATGCTGCCCGACTGGAGGAATTCCAGCTTGATTCCGTGACTTACCGTCTGCTCAGAGGTGACCTGTGCCTGACATCCAAGGCCATGTCCAAACCTGAGTTAATGTACACGCTTCACCTCAAGACCTGTACATCCATCAGAACTACAGTGGCAGGAGATTTAAACCTCAACACAGATATTAATAGGATGTGCTGGAGGGACAGATTCTTCAACCAGAGAGTCCCTATGCTGTGGAACAACATCCTGGTACATGTGAGGCTGAGTACCTCACTGGCTTTGTTCAAGTGAGATCTTAATCAATGGATGGGAGATTGCAGGTATGCCCCAGGGATAACCTCAGTATCACTGCTTGTCAGAGGCACAGCAATATAATGGGCAAATTATCCGTCAGAGTGAAGGTGCGGCAGACTCCACGGAACTCTGGTCTAGGCTTATAAATGCCCTAGGGCAGATAGCCTAGTATGAACCTGTGAACCTGTGAACATAGGCCTGGGGCAGTTGCTGCTATTAGGACAGTGGTCTGCAGCAAGCTATATAGTAGTAGTCAGTTTTAGCCATTGGTGTTTGACCATGGCTAATGCATGTTGCTTCTTGTTGTGGTAACAACAGGGTGTGTGGTTATCCATGCCATTTATTGGTAGTCACCCTCATTTTGTATCTTGTTCCATGTTTTTGCACATGTACATCACTGTATGAGGTGTGACCCTGGTAGTGTCAGGGTGCTGATGTGCGCTTTGACCCTGTTTTCTATTACAGCACTGATATGTGCATTCCCTATACTGTGTGCATTTACACTGCACACATCTTGCTGTTTATACCTTTGGCATTGGGTAGCATTACATCTAGGTTCCTATCCCTTGTGATAGCTATGAGGTGGGTTTGTGTTTTGTGGTTTATGATTGGTGAGGGTGGATGTTAGTCATGGTCCTCAGGTGTGCATATGATACATGGTATTACATTACTTAACACATGGCATTCATACCTCGGATGGTGCTGCAGGGCTGCCTCTGTCGGATGCACATACTACACTCGCTGTACATTTGGAAGCAGGTTGTGTCATGTTAGGCATCCCTGTTACTGTATGAGTGAGTCAGAGTGGGTATCAGTCCCAGTGTTCCTACTGACCAAGCATATGTGCTATCGTTGCCTCTTTGCCAAGGCCAGGGCATACTGGGCACGCCTCCTTCTGCCTACTGGGACAAGGTCAGGTTGTTCCTCCTCCAAGTCACCCCTGCCTGTGGTGGCCTTGGCAATGGTGGGGATGTTTGGCCCAGCCCTGTGCTGGTCCTGCTGCAGCTGTTTCCGCGGGATCATATTATGTAGCATAGCACATATCATGATCATTTGGGTACATGTAGTTGGTGTGTACTGCAAAGCTCCACCAGGCGTGTCCAGACACCGGAACCGTGACTTGAGCAGCCCAAACACACGCTCTATGATATTGCGTGTTTGTGCGTGTGCCTCATTATGGCGTTCCTGTTCGGTGTGTGTGCATTTCTGATGGGTGTCATCAGCCACGGCTCAAGTGCATAACCAGCATCCCCCACTAGGTGTCCGTGTGGGAAGTCCCCATTGGCAAATGATTGGTACAGCTGCGTCAGATGCCAGATGTGGGAATCGTGGTAGCTACCAGGGCAGCCAGCACACACATTCATTATTATGCCCTGGGCATCGCACACGACCTGGCAGTTGATGGACGGGTATCCCCTGAGGTTAATGTAGACTCTACCCCGATCACCAGCTGGTGACTTGATGCGTATGTGGCAGTCTATTGCACCCAGCACCTCAGGGTATCCCGCTATTTGCTGGAAGAGGCGCATATTGCTGGCCACAACCTCACGGTCACTAGGGACATATATATGATCACTGACATGTGGTGACATGGCATCCAGGAACTGGTGCAGTACCCTGGAGGCTGATGCCTGTGATATCCCCATCATATCGCCAGTTGGTCTCTGAAAGGTACCTGTTGCTAGTATTCTTAGGCCAGCACATACCTTGGTTTCCACTGGGATGGGTTCCCCTCTGTTGGTTCTGTGTGTGAGGCGTGGCCTGCACAGCTCAACAATCTGCTGCAGGAGCTCTCTGTCCACTCTATAGCTCTACTATCTCCAGCTCATGTAACCCATGGTAGGTGACCCTAGGCCTGTATACTCTTCTCCTTCTCCTCACTCTGGGTTGTCTGTCAGCATCTGCATTATCACCACCCTCGCAATTCGCCTATGTCTGATTATAACAGCTATGGCAGCCCCTAGCATTTCTGCTCTGAGTTCTGCTTTTTCAGGTTTCAACTCTGATAGCTTAGTTTCTGGCAGTATCTCTTGTGAGAAACAGCCTGCACTGCTCTTTGTTGTGTTTTAAGTGCTGGGTTGGGCTTCTAGTCTGCCTGTGTAATTGCCTGCTTCTAATTGTTTCCACCAATTAACTTTAGTAGTATCTTCTGGCAGTTTCCTGTATTTTGGTTGTTTCCTATTTCCTCTCTGTTTCCTGAGGGGAGCAATGTGCACACCGGCTTAAACACGCTCACAGTAACTTAAACGCGTGTACACATCCCTACACGGTGTTACACGCGCACACATCCTTACACGGTGTTAGCTAGGCTGATTCATGCTAAAACGCAGACACCGCCTTACACACGCGCACGCCACAAGAAACCGTTGTAAACAGTTTGCAACACGCTCCCACATGTTGAACCTGCCTTACACGCGCGCATGCACGTATTTCAAGAAACTTAGAGTGTAGGGATAGCGTATGCCCTCAATTTCTTGACATTCCCAGTGTTCTGTTGGGACACACCTCCCTCCCTGATGTCTGTCTGTCATCTCTTACCTTACATTGCCCTCCAATCTGGTACATTTCTTTCTATCCTTCCCCCCCATGATGTCACCTACCTCTTACTCTGTTCCTCCCCTTCTCTAACTCTTACGACTCAGAAAGTGCTCATTACTTATGTGGCAGTGTGATTCAGTATTGTAAGCCTCATTTACATAGGATTGCCTAGTAATGCTTAGTTACATATCTTACACGGAGCTTCCCCCCCTTGACAACCACTAAACGGAGGCCATATTGTTTTTGCTCTGCAAGTCCCTCCATTGACTTTCATGTAATACATAAATCCCACAATTGTGGGCTTATAAGCTTCGGTTTTCAGTTTTAGGTAGCGCAGTCCGTTTGCTGGTGTGCGCTACAGTTAAACACATACATCCGTGAAAAAAAAAGTTATATAACTTTTTTGCAACACTTTCATGCCAATGGCCACATATTTGGCCATTGGCATGCTTAATATAACAAATGCACCCTTTATTTGGAGCTGACATAGCTCCGTTTTAATTTTGCAGAAATGTACTCAGTTGTCAGCTGAGTACATTTCTGCAACACGTCCGTTACACGGACTGGTTTGGCTTCGTGGATCGCTCACATACCTCATTTGCATATCTTGGAGCTGCAAATGAGGTATTGAGCATTTCCACTCCGTGTAAGAGACGTGTTAGCTGTCTCTTACACGGAGATTTGGGCTGTTGCTGAATCAGGAGGCTTACACGGAGGCTTACACTACTCTTGAACTCCGTGTAAGCCTTCCTGAATCTGGCCCAATGTCTTTAATTTTTTTTTAAATTAATTTATCAGTTGCATACTTCTAGGTTATTTTTCACTACATGTGTAGTGACGCCACAATGTTGTGTTTGTCGACCTTTTGTTTTTGACAATAGCCA
Organism: Protopterus annectens; assembly: GCF_019279795.1. NCBI lineage: Eukaryota > Metazoa > Chordata > Ceratodontiformes > Protopteridae > Protopterus > Protopterus annectens. The sequence continues at coordinate 365,763,034 of NC_056725.1, read as the reverse complement.
CAAAGACATTAGGCTTTTCCTAATTATAAAAATCTAAAGCTAAGCTTCCTTGGTCTGATTCAGATTCTTTATTATACCATGTTAATGTTGCAAAAACAGCTGTGTGTTTGTCTTTACTGCCCAATCAAAATACTATAAAGAAATAACATCAAAGCTTGCCCTTTGCTGAGGGCGCAAGTTCAAGTTTGTAGATGGAGATTTATTGAAGAAACTGAACAGAACTGATTTGCTTAGAAGTGAGCTACAAGAAGTTCAGCCAGGTTACCAGGAATTTGTTTATTCCAAGGAAACAGATTGTCTCACCTGGCACTCACAGGAAACCAGTACAATGTAAGGGGGAAATGGAGGTGCTGTAGTTATTTTTGTTTGAAACTTAGAAGCTATTTCTCAGGGAGCTGACCTAGGAGCTAAGATGGAAAAAAAGAATCACAGTGAGAACTCTGTTGCTTGTTTTCTAAAATGTAACTGCTTTATACCCTTTCTTGCTGCAATATGAAGCAACGTGTATTACAAGGGATTATTATAATTTAAAAGAAAAAAGGAGTCTCAAACCAATGTTGCTTGCTGTGAGGCAGAAAAAAGTGCTCATGGGCTGGATTGTGGATGATGTGCAAGTACTCTGGGCAAAGTTAAAGTGTGCAAATATATTTCTAGTGTATACAAATTAACACCCATTCCCCTGCATGGGTACACCCTGTTACAGTTGACACTGGACACCCACTGGAGAAGTGGTTACTACACCTGTATAGCAGCCACACATGTACATCAATTTAGAAATCAAACCATTCTCAAAACACAGCAATACATTTTCTAAAAAAAAAAATAGAAATTTACCAGATGTGACATCTTCACAATAATGTGACAAGCCAGCCATACCTCTCAACTGTACCAAATTCATCGGTATTTCCCAGTTTGGGGCCGAAATTAATAGGGTCCCACAAATTCTTGATTGGCCCCTTTAAATCCCAATTTCGAGGATAGCTGTAAATTCACACCAGCAATGACAAAAGCGATCCTGACCTGCTTAAAACATTTTTAAGGATTTTAGGACTAAAAAAAGAAACATGACCGTGCTATACACAGATTTAGATGCTAGACAACAGAGCATATCACTGTATATTGCTATACTTTGACAATACGTGCATCATTTTTATGTAATTGTGTTTCAAACCAATACTGCCGTATCCTGTATGTCTTTACTTGGACTCTTCTTTTAGCCAGGTAGGAAGCACGCACAAGATTCTTTTCAGGGTTGAGCCACTAGGGAGCTCTGTTTGATTAACATACCTTCTTAAGTCATATCCACTGCTCTGCTGTGTCAAGCATAGCAGCGTTGTTTTCTTTTTTTATTAACTTCAGAAAACAACTGCATCTGGAGGAGAGAGCTACTGTATTACACGTTTCTATTATCATAACCTATTGCTAACAAAGATATGAAAATAGAAATTGATTTTTACATGCAAAATGTATATGTATATATTTATATATATTTTTGATTGCCAAATTAACTAAGGTTGATATATTTCCAGCCATGTAGTATATTGTCTTGGATAAAATCACAGACTTAATAATTTACTTAATAATCTGGTTAAATAAGAGGTACCACAACATTATAAATTTTATTTAAAGTACATAAGGGTTATATATTATTATGACAGCTACTAAGTAGGGCAGGACCAGCTCGAATGTCACACTGATGGGGGAAGGGATGTGAATTTAACATGTGTACCAATAACATTTTGTTTTACAGCACAATAAACCACTCCCATGCCTGATAAAAAGTATATATATATATATATTTAGAAAGCTTGTGAGGAAATTATTACTCTATTTTTGTTTTACTTGGATCGCTTGTCTGTGTACTTAATGAAGGATTTTCGACTGGAAACAGACTGCCTGCCTTGCTTGGATTACTTTCCAGTACTTAGTAATGCTGTGCAATTATATATTTTCTATTATTATTTTTTGTTTTGTTTTGATTTAAGACAAGTTTAAGTTCGCTACTTCTACTACTATTGTCTGATTAATATACAGTGATTAACTAGAAATATATGGACTGAAAATCTTCCACACAGAGAAGTTTCTTACAAATTTTATGTTAACCAGCGTACATATTTGTACCTATTTTTCATGTGCCTTTGTCCAGATTTTTTATGATTTCAGGATGAGAGGTATGAAGCCAGCATGCTTAGACCCCCAGATGTTTTTTTTACAAAGGTGCATTACAGTATTGCAGTGGAGTATTCACAACAATGCAGTCCAGAAACACATTAAAACTACCAATTTTTCAGGACTGACTTATCTAAGAAAAAAAAACTGACCTATTAAACAAGCTGCAAAAGATTATCGTTTGGTACAAGAAGGAAAAGTATCAGTGCAATCCAAGTTATATGGACACATGTAATGTAGTAGTAATCATGCAGAAAGAGACCTTGTAACTTAAAGCTGTGTAGAATTAGTTAAGAAGCTCATTGATGTAGGCTGTGTGATATTTGGTACTGACAAGCTCATGTAAGTAGGCTGTGCTGTGTTAAGCACTAATAAATAATAAACAAATGAAAATAAATAAATAACTAGATAAATAAATAGTTGTATATATATATATATATATATATATATATATATATATATATATATATTTATATATATGTTTTTCCCCTTCCCCCGTACATATATAGTACATTAGCTTAGGTGTGGCTATAACTTGATAAGAATGAGCTGCAGACACAGATTGTTTGGCAGAGCAACAACCCTGTGACAAACATCAAGCCTTGAAACAACTGCGACAGAATATGTCTACTGTCGTGACAAAAGCAGATACAGGGAGTGGTGTGGGATAGCTTATTATATGAAGGAGTGACACTAAAGCAGTCGTTAAATATTGCATCTTATTTTAAGGTAACTTATGATTCTATGCTGAGATTTAAGGAACACAAGATTTGAACTTCTTTCGTACTGCGTGGACCAGGGTGTACTTTTTAACCATTTGCTTACATAACTGATTGTTGCTGAACCTAGATTGCGAGTTTTTTTACATTGTTCCCAAGGTTCATAAGAATCAGCTAAACCCACCAGAGAGTTAATATTTTCAGGCCAGATTTGTTTAACTGGACCACTTGAAATTTTATTTTAAACCACCCTTATTTACAGCTACATTAAAAAACAAAATGGAATTTCTTCAATTAATAGCAGATGTACAGTTTTAGTGTCAATGGCACCTTTGTACGCTAGATTTCTTTTCACTATATCTTAGCATTCCACATGAGGGTGGAATAATGGCTTTTCAATACTTGCTTGCCCAGTCAGTATTATAACCATGTGAATTTCATGATATTTTAATGCAATTAACTGGAGATTACTTTGACAGAGCATATTTTATTTTTGATATTAGTTATTTAGAGTTTAAGGGTATTGCCATGGTAGAGCTTTTCCCGCTTTTTTTCTGCCAGCTTCATTACGGGTTAAGCACCATGAATAAATGTTTATTTAAATATGTATGGAGCGGCAGCATCTTTATGAATGCTGTCTGAATTGGGAGGGCTATCATGGGCCTTTTCTGAATTTTTAGAATATCTGAATAGCAATGTTTTTTATATTTAGTTCTCACTTAAGGCAGAACTATAGATTGCAAGGCTATGAAAACCTTGGATGGATCAATTTATACACGATTATATTAAAAAAAAATTAAGAATAAACACCTGCACAATAAAACTTGTCAATCACACCAAATGAGGAGAAATATAATGAAACTGCAGCATAAGAGGTGGAAGATGAATTTGTTTAGTGAATGATTGTGGCGGATTTTTTCAAAGGATTTAATGCATTGCATAGAGCACATGGTTTATATGAAGAGGAATTAGTCCAGGTCAGAAGGGCTGTTAGTATAACAAATCATTCTTAATTAGTAGAATATAAAAAGAGATGGGAATATACAACAATGCAGTAAAAAATATGTGACAATTACACATTTTGCAGAACCAACTTAAAAAGCTGAGATTGCTGACTACTTTTGGCAGGAAAAATGTAGGTGACCCAAAAATTATGGAAAGTCACTGGCCAGTACTTTTGAGTAACCCAGTTTTCAGTAAGTTAGAGGCCAATGTGTATATTATAAGTAGAAAAATGCAGGTCAATATTTACATATTTTAAGTGTATTGGAATATGTGAGTTCTGCCAGAAATGTCTTGGTTAAAGGCAATAAACAATACATACACTACATTAATTAAAAATATGTAATGAATATCACATAGTTTACTTCATATAACAGATCTAGACTTTTGAAATTGAAAGGGACATTCCCTGCAACAGCCCATGTGCCACATACTAGACACAATGTGCCTTAATTGTCTTTTCTATTGGTAAAACTTCAGTGACATTCAAATAATGTATATTGGACCATTTTAATGATCTTAAATGCAAAAAAACAGTGATTTTTATAAACATGCTTAAAGTTCATACACCTTCTCATTTATAAACTGGAGGGAGTAGGACCTAATTAAATGGTTTCTAATAGTATTTTAGATATGAAGAAAAGACTGTAGATAGTAAATGTTGGGAGTCTATTTCCACTCATATCTAAAGGAGAACTTTTGAATTAAAATTTGTGGTATGGATAGGGATATAGTGGTCCAGATTTCTAAAGAAAGTTGCAGATAGAGCAGCATGCAGAAGGAAGATGTCAGCGCATCAACATCGGATACGATTCTATAGCATATGCTAAAACAAGAGCAAGTAATTATCTATCCAGAGAATGATAATTACAGACTCCACGCATGGCCACCATATTCCAAAATACATTGGGCATGCCCAACACAACTTAAAAGCGACAAAGTATTTTATTGCAATTTTATGAAAGGACTTGGAGGGAGACTGTATGTGCTTTATCTTAATGCCACTATATTCCACAGATCCCAAGGGAATCCTATGGAATCTGCAAGGTTTACTTAAAAAACAAAAACAATAAAACAAACAAAAAAAGAATTACAGCCAGCATTTCAAACACTACAGCAGCTGTGGACATGGTTGTGCAGTGGTTAGCATTGCCACCTCACAGCAAGAGGTTTTCCGGTTCGATCCTTGGCTGGGGTGCCTTCTGTGCGGAGTCTGCATGTCCTCCCTGTGGTCATGTGGGTTTCCTCCGGGTGCTCCGGTTTCCTCCCACATCCCAAAGACATGCTGTAGATGGATTGGACACTCTAAATTGGCACTAGGCGTGAGTGCATGTTTGTGTGCGTGTGTGTGCCTTCTGTGGAAGGTTGGGCGCTGGGCTGGTGCCAGGCTGGCAACTCGACACTATAAAACTCCACTGCCAATCATGAGCAGACAGGTGATCCACAGAAAAGCCAAAAGAAGAAGAAGAAGATTTCAAACACTACAGCAGGCTGGGATACTACAAGTCATATTAGAGCATGATCTGCAAATGCATCCCAGAAGACAACACTGAGCCAGGCTACTGTTAAGCCAGCTCTCTGACCTGGATATAATAGATAGACACACAGATTAGACAGAGAGCTGGTGCATGGTGTAGGACATGTACACCCCATGTGTATGTGTGTAGTTTGTGGTGTAACCCAGTGTATCTGAGTCTAGGTATATTGGTCTCAGGACATTTCAACGGCATATGGGAGATGCTGTAGGAGTGTCCCAGGCAGCTGCCTGCCACATCTTCTCATATTTCATGGCAGCTACGTTATGATTAAATATATTTCCAGCAGCACTCATGGAGTGAAGAGCTGCCATGCAGCAGTTCTATGACACAGTCAACTTCCCCATGTCCTCAGAGCAATAGAGTGCACCCTAGTCCCAATTAAAATCCCAGCTGTACTTGATGCTGAAAGGTACATCAATAGAGCAGGGTGACCATTGCTCAATAGTCAGATGGTTTGTTCTGGTAGTGTGCACAATGCTGGAATGTTGAAGGAAAGCAGTTTGAGGCATTCCAACATGACGAAATACCTGTGAGACTACTATTTTGGTATGCATAGGATGAAAGATGTAATATAAGCAGTATTTAGATCTCTCAACAATAAGAATGAGGGCAACATATGTGTTATCTTCTTTCCACAAACAGGTGACAGCATACAGAGCCCAATCAACCCCTGCTGAGAATGCATACAACAGGGCACACACTGTGACTCACAACACCATTGAGCATGTGTATTTTGGAATGCTGAAAGCAAGATTCAGATGACTGGACATATCCAGGGGTGCACTACAATACACACCAGCAAAGGCATCATAGATGTTTACCATCTGTGTTATGCTATACAACATGATAACAGCAAAACTTGGTGGCTTGTCAGGCTCAGGTGTGGGTGACCTTCCTCATGAACCCTAGAAGTTCTGATGGTGGCATATGAAAGTTGTCACAGGATGATCAGGAGGACACAGGGATGAGAAGAAATAGGCATGGATGACAAAGGATGCAGACATATCTCCTAGGTCAGGCAACATGGCAACATTTGACACGCACCTTTGAGTTATGACAAGCCACACGTATAAATATACACAACAGTGATGTCCACATGTTGCCCCACAACAGCAGCACAGGGCATGACTAATGGAAAGAAACCATTAGTTGTCCACAAAGAACATCATGCATGACAGAAGCATAATATATACCAGTAAGAACATATGCACAACACTCAGAGGAAATATCAGTGCAGAAAGACACTCTACAAGTAGAACACCAGAGATGACCACACAGGAAGTGTGCACAACAGAAAGTGTCACAGTCAGGTTGGATATCATCATACAGATAACTAGCATGGGATGTTAACCATAAAAAAGCCACTAATTCAAGAAATCCAGGCCCATGAGGTATATGGTAATGTATCAGCAAAATCACAATGAAAATAGGGGCCGTACACTAATGCTGATGTATCATACACAGCATTGTGTGATGTGCAACAACGTGTTACAACACAGTAAAATTCTTACAGCAGCATGAGTAATTACAAACATTCCAAGAACTGGACAAAAAGAAAATGAACACAAAGAAGCATCACATCCCATGCTTTACATGGAATGTCACACAGAAGTCAGTGCTATGATGTACAGGTTATTGCTGCAAATTGACTCAGTTTCATGTAGTAATATGTGCAAACATGCACAGCATCAAAGAAAGTGAATATACAACATACATGGAATATGCATCAATGCTGGGGATACAGTAATATGGGTATATATATATATATATATATATATATATATATATATATATATATATATGTGTGTGTATATATATATATATGTGTGTGTGTGTGTATATATATATATATATATATATATATATATATATATATATATATATATATATATATATATATATATGAATCTACTTTGAATAATCAAAAATCTGAAATGCCGAACATGAAAAGGCCTAGATGAAAATTACGAAAATGAAAATGCCAAGGGCAAGTAAACACTTGCCCAATGTGGAGAATCATTTTCTATTCACCACTGTACTCCGATCTCGGAGTTGGTATATATAGTTAAGGGGGTGTGGGGGTATAGCCCCCTACCTAGGTGGGTTTTAGATAGTGTGTTATGTTTTACTGTGGTGTGCGAATAGCTATGCAGTTTGGCATTTTCATTTTTCGTGATTCTTGTCTCAGCCTTTTTGTCTTCGGCTTTTTGGATTTTTGATTATGCAAAGCAGATCCATATATATGTATATATATATATATATATATATATATATATATATATATATATATATATAGTCTGTGTGTGTGTGTGTGTGTGTGTGTGTGTGTGTATGGAATTGGTGAGATATGGTAAGGCACACCTGGGAACTACATGTCAGCATGGGGATTGAAAATGGAAACAATTCAACAGAAGTGCATTGAGTGCTGATGGTGAGGCATGTGCAGTACCATATTAAAATGTCATAAGTGACACAGGTATGCATACAGAGGCATATTTGTGCATGAAGGAGTGGCAGACAGCAAGGAAATCTGTAATGTAACAATCAATGCTGGATGATAAAGATGACACTCTGTTAACCATGTAAATATCTGCTATATGTCCTCTAGCAAGTGATGCAAACATGATGTCACATATAGCATTACTGTCATCGATATATGTACTAACATATATCAATGAGAAAGAAGTATGATAAATCACAACTTCAAGCTAGTTAACTAAGTCAGATATATGCTCAGAAAAAAACTGTAGCACTAGAACTTTAAAAAGCCACCCACACATTAATTAATCAGTGGTCAGCACAGTGGTCATTATTGCCACAGGGCAGAATGACACAACAAGTCACACACTGGCTTAACTGTCAGTGTTACTATAATACAGTTTAGTCTGCCTATGCTGATAACTCACACCATGTTCCTGGCTGTGTATGCCATATCCTGCAATACTCAGCTGACAGTGCTGTACTGCAGAGCTGGATATGGTGGCACTAGCATTCTAGGACACAATTCGGGTAGGAGTATGTCTAAGATGTGACAATCTGAATGTGACTGCTGGACTCATAGCTGAGTGACCAACAGCAGATGTGCATGCATGTTGCATCACGGGCATTGATGTTGGAGGGCCATGTGTGGATCTAATGAGAGGGGGTCTGCCTCTCCACAGGATGTAATCTACTTAGTACAGTTAGGACACATAATACCTGGTTTTTACTATGGCACTGCTCTAGCATTGTTATAACAAGGCTTACAACAGTGTGTGGAACAGATACCATACTCTAATGCTGTATAGTCAATGCTACCATGACCTCTCCATGTCTGTGATGCTGACCTTCATGTACGACACACACAGCTGATGTGCTATATAATCAGTATTACAGGCAAGTGCACGCATGTCAGATCCATGATGTTGCTTTGAGCATTTATTGGCCTGTAATAATAGGCAGACACCCTTTAACAAATATCCATACACATCAGCTACATTCCTTCATGTAGTCAGATGGGCAGTATTTGTCCATCATGGGGAAGAGTCACCATCATTACCAGAGGGCAATGGCGCTGCAATGAGGAAAACAATCAAGAGGCTAAAAGAGAGGTTTCAGGATCTGTATGATATTCAGAAAGGTAAAGTTACAAATACATTATTTAGACATACCACTGTATGTTCCAACTTTAAGAAATTTGTATTTTTGTTATTGATCGTATTGTTGTGGAACCCTTTAACAGTGATTTGTAACTATTATTTGAGTTCAAGGAATTAACCTGGCAACTGAAACTTAATGCCTCAGTAGCATCAGTAATAAATGAGCCTTTGTCACTAGCATATGTGTTAAAGAGAAGAGAGCAGTGTTTGTGAATGGTTTACCCGTGGTAAACTTTCTATATCTATAAAACTATTGCTCAGTCTCATTTTAATAAGCCAGAGCACCAACATTGTCTTCAGGCTGTAAGTTTTATTGTTTTACATTTCATTTTTTAACATCTATACAAGTTAAAAATTTTAAAATACATCTGTTAAAATTAGTTGATTCTAAATAATCCCCCATATTTAATAAACTCAGTGTAGGCATAGTGTACAACCTACATGGAAGGTACAGTGGCCGTGTATGCAGTTCTACCTTGCTAGCATGACATACATATTAATGATGGCTCATTGATGTGGAAGAGCCATGGAACACGGTTATTGAATCAGTATAGGAAGTGTGTTACTAACTGTTTCCACAGATGAGTAACATAGGCCCTGCACTGTCAAAGTGCAGTATATCAATATATGTATATCTATTATATTTTTTTAAGTTTGCAAGGTATGGTGTGGCATGTAGCAATTGACCCATACCAGACATCTAAAAATAGAAACCGGATGCATTTAATTATGAATTCAAAGGTCAAGTTTAAGCATAGCTTAGCAGGTTTGCGTGGTGCAGCTTGCTGATTAGCAGTGCTTAAATGTAGCTGAGAGGGACATGTAAAAGTATAGCAGCATTCTACATATCCATGTAGTTAGGTGGATAGAGTTATGTCCTCCTGTGCTGTAGGTGTGGGGTTTGAATGCATGGAAGGGAAATTTAGTAATTATTTTCGCAAGATACATTATGCCAATTATTTTTAAATTATGATCTGCTGTGATCAACTAAGTTCTGCTAATCCTTGCTAAGCCATGATAAACACTATTTAAACAACCTCTGTTTAGGCACTGCTTGGCAGTGCTTGGCTGTGCTTAGCTGGTTTGTGCACTGCTAAGCATTGCTAAGCATTGCCAGTTTAAGCACTGCTCAGTTGAGCTGAGCTGGTTTGAGCACTGCTAAATGATGCACTGCATTTTTAAATATTGCCCAATGGCACATAAGGGTGGGAAAAGGGGTATATTAAGCCCAATAAGCGAGAATACACCATAATCCATTGGAGTTCTGTCTCTAAAGGATGCAATGGCAGGTGCTGGAGAGGGTTCGTGGCCGGGCATTTAGGAGTCCAGGGTCATGGTCTGACTCCTAGTGAAAAACCATGAAGACCGGCTCATGCATTGAGGTTACCGGGGGTCAGAGTACAAAATGGAGGCCTGGGACCGGCTGGCAAGGGACCTCACCAGTGCAACTGGTATCCCTCAAACAGGTGAGCAGTGTCATCACCACCATGACAACCTGAAAAGAAGAAAGGGGGCTCTCTTGGATACTTGGGTCCAAGAAGTCCAGGGGGGCAATGTTCCTTCTGTGTGTTAGTATGTTTACCTGTGTTTCACCAATATTTAATTTTGAATGTCTGCTAAACTGGTATGCATAATGGTGTGCTTCTCTCCCAACAGCTGCAGAGGTGAGAGCTCACAACATCAAGGTTTACGTAGGGCACCTGGTCAGGTTGCACTATGAGTATGGTGAGTACAGCTGTATTATGCTATCTATAGTCATAGAAGACAGAAAAAGAGTAGAGCATGAACCATTTATGTACAAAACATGTGTAGTTCAATAACTGTGGAATTACAGCTGCATAATGACAACTGTTATGCAAGAAAAACTCAAAACTATTCCGGTAAATGCATGAAGGTATCTGTAATAAACTGTTGTGCAATACTTCTGGAATTAGAACTGGTATTTCAACCCACTAACAATATATTGTGTACACCTGCATTTTATTTAGTTATGTATTGGTTACTTAGTATCTCTATCATTATTGCATTACATGCATGGGTGTTCGACTGTCACTGCAGTGTACTATAATACTGTAGTAGTAGTACTACCAGGTCCTATTTTCTTTCCATGTGAGCTCGAGGTAAATATCAGTCAGTCAGATTTCAGCAGTGACTCACTAGCTCAGCTTGTTAAATGCTGGGGGTGAAAAGTACATTTTTATACACACAGACCAGGGTTTGACTCCAGTGCTATGTACTAATAAATATTACTGATTCAGATATGTTATGATGACAGATATTCTCTCCACAGGGACTACTGGCACATGGGACAGGTAGCCTATATTATGTGTAAATATGTATTTGTTCAGATGTCACAGACTGTTAAAATCATTACCACAAATGTGCTATTAATGCAGAAAACAAAAGAAATATGTTCATAGGTTAGTACTAGGCTAACTGCCCTTGTGAGCCATTTTAAGCCTAACCAATTATCCCTTATGAGACTCAAACCCTGCACCCTGTGTTTGCAAGGCAAACACCTTAACCATTAGGCTACCATGCCAACCCCTTTGTGCAATACTAGTAAAATATATTAACATAAAAGAAATAAAATGTGTACTCTTGGTATGGCTGCATGCCTGCTGTGACTTGGAAAGATTGCTGCTGTCAATTACTACATGTGACACACATGTCCCCTGCAGGTACTGCTACTGGGTTCTAGCCCCATGCCTGCCAGAAATATTATGGTATCATTCGCTTATTGATTACAGATATCATTCTCTCTACAGATACTGCAGGTAAATGGGTGAGATAGCTCATATTATTCTGTAAATAAGTGTTTGTTCATATGTCACAGACTGTTGAAATCATTATAACCAACGTGCTATTAATGCATAAAATAAATGAAATACAAGAAATAATAATAATAAAATATAGTATTAAAAAAATGTGTACTCTTGGTATGGCTGTATGCTAGCTGTGACTTGGAAAGTTTGCTGCTGTCAGTTAATACATGTGATACACGTGTCCTATGTAGTCATTGCTATTGGTTTTTATCCCCATGCCTGCCAAGCAAGGCATGACAGTTGTGTACGCTCTTTACTGTACACATGCATGCCTCTCAAGTGTCATTCTTTCATGGAATGTAATTACTGTTGCGTAATCCCTCTGTCACAGATGTATCATTGACATGGTTATATGTCAATACCAAAGTAACAGTACATCAGCACACAGTACACCATGGTATTTATATAGATCCACCTGATGTGCAAGTGTTCTTTGTAGTTGTGTACCTGCAGGTGTTACTGCTTGTCCCATAGTGTCTGATGCGGATAGCTTGAGAGGTATGTATGTGCTACAGCAGCTACAGAGTACATTTACTCATAAAGAAATGGCAGACCTGTAGAGAAGATAACATTACTGTTGTCAACTATATAGCCCATGATGGTATTAATGGACTGTATTTCTCTATCTTCCCACCCCTTATCTTCATAAATTTATTATTGTTATATATTGGTTATGGTTTACTATTAACATATGTTTTTCCATAAACTTTATTTTAGGGATGTATTTTACTAATGTTATGCCTTACCTATTCTATTGGCATTATGCAGTAACGGTTACTGGCATTCTGTTCTGTTATATATACTGTTGTGTTTCACATGGGGTTATTTGGAATGTTCTGGCATGCTGTTATTACTAACAATGGTTTGTTCATAACTCACCTATATGTATTGGTTTACCTGCATAACCACAGCATATCAGGGTAGGCTGGTTCCTGGTGATCCACCTATTCTACATCAGCTGGCCATGGCACCAGGTCCCAGCACATCTGTGACCCAAGCTGGTGCTGCCCCCTCTACTGTCCCTGCACCACCTTTGGGTGGAACTGCCTCAGGGGATGGGTCCTGTCCACCCCAGGAATGGGGGTGGAGGGGGGGTTGTCACCCAGGATCAGCTACCAGCTATGGTGCTCAGGATTGTTCATAGGAGCTATGAACAGTGCTTGTGCTGGATTGAGGGAAGACTGGGCAACCTGGTGGGGTCTGCTGGCCTTGGCACTCACCCTCCAGCACAGCCACCTTTGGGGCAGTGAATAAGCAGTGCCAACTGCCCATGTGTGGGGATCTCAGTCATGCTACTGCTGTCTGGAGGCAAATGCACCTGAGATTCCACAGCAACCTCCCCATCCAAGGTGTGTACCCCTTCATGTGTCACACACTGCCCCGGTCATCTGTCTTATCTGTCTTGTCTGTCTGCAAATGCAACCTCTCCTACCCAACTTACCTCTCCACATGTACCTACATCCCTCTCCTAACATTCCATTCTCTCCTTAATAAAAAAAGTGGACACCTGTCCCACAAAAAAAAAATATTGCCCCATACATAGCTCTCCATTTTGCATGTGTTCACTGGAGACAACTAATCATTACATTAATTAATGAACACATTTATGTTGCCCTCACCCCTTTGTCTGGGGTATGAGGCTCCAAATTCCAAATTCTGTAAAACATGCACAGCTGTTGCTGTACAAGAAATGGAACACTATGGTCCTTTCCTACACCCTTCCTGCACAAAACTACCTGCCTTGTAGTATTCTTCCCCCTGCTTGCCCCCATTTCACCACTGTCCTATCACCCCTTTTTTTCTTTAATCATTTTTAGTGCAGGTTTACGTGGAGCTAAGTGGCATGTCATGCAAACCCACATAAACCCGCTTAACAGTGCTTAAAACTGCCTTAAAGGTCTTATGTGTTTCTCACAGTGTTAGGCACATCAGCAAAATTATCACCCTTGCCATGTCTTAAACCTAGCCCCCTGTCTTCTACAGCATAGTGCATTCACCCACTAGGCCATTCAGCTTTGAATTAAAGCAGCTATTTCCAGCAAAATATACTTATTGCCACTGACAGACTGCAAGTACATATAATGGGAAAAATAGCTGTGTACCTGGGACTGTGATGCAAACACTACACCAGTATACAGCTAAATTAATAATAATGGATGTACGTCAGGCCTGGGATAGCAGGCATACCTGTGAACTGCACAGATTGTTGCAGACTGTCCAGAGTTTTTCCCCTCTATTTTTGGCCTGGTTTTCCTAACATTGTATTTTTTTAGCAAAGTAGTGGCACGTCATCACAGATTGAGTTTAGAACATCATGACATACATTTGAGTTTCACATTTCATACTCTTCAGAAAGCACATGCTAATGCAACACCTGTTATTCTATCAGCATTCTGTGTTTGTAATAGCAATATGTAAAGATTGTCCCTATTTTTGGGCTTTTGTCCCACTTTTACATATGCTTTGTCCAGATGTCATGCTATAAGAGTTGAGCGGTATGATAGCAGGTAATATTCCCTTTTATCAGCAACATCTTTAAACACACCTGCTAAGGCAGCAATGGCAAAGTACATGTGTACAACCTGGACCCTGCTCTACAACAACTGCCTTTGAAAGCCATGCACATAATGATGGATGCAGACGTGTGTCAGACTGTATATATGCACATATAGCTTCCAAATACACCTGCTACACCACTGAGTCTGTAGCTCAGTCTATTAAATGCCTTGTTTATAATATATTTTGCCACCCACAGTCCTGGGTTTGAATCCAGTATGTTGCATATCAATTATATTCTTGTAAATACAGCAGGTAATGACTGAGTCATGCAATTTTAACCCACACAGGTTGCTGCTACTGCATTAACTGCTACCCATGTTTGCATGTCAAAGGCCTGCAGGTAGGGACACACTGTACATATTTCTATAGCCAAACTATATACTGCCTACTGCTCTGTGATTGGCACTGTTACCTAACAGATGTATCTTATGCACATGCCTCGATTGGACTATAAAGGGTACCCTTACCCTGCCTCTGCTGTGATGACACAGATGACACTGCTGTCTCAGTTACACCTACAGCTTGCAGTCCTCCAAAAGAGGTCAGACTTTCTCTATGTGTCCTTGGCTGCAGCAGCAGCTACAGCCTGGAACATAGCCAGCTGTATGTTAAGCTAGCTGCTACAGACCTACCATACTTCACAACCCCCTAGAACAAAGGATCCAGACACAACCATACATAAAGTGTGGGTGGGGGGCAAAGGTCCACCGACAGGGACATGTTTCACAGTTTGCCCCTACAAAGATAGTGAGCTGATAGAATAGCAGCTACTGCATCAGCATGCATATTCTGATGGGTATTATGTCTCACAGTCATGTCTCCTTCTCTTTACTGACTTCATTCCACAATGGTTATCACTGAACTGCCAGATAATCATAATGTCATGGGACAATGGCCAAGTATATCATGCAATACTTTGGACATACCTCAGACATCTCAACAGTAGACAGTATTTGTATCTACCCTCTGTGATGCTGTAGTCTCCACACCTCACTAATGTCCATCTCACAGACTAAGAAAGGGGACAAGGCCTTCATGAAGGCCTTAAATATTGCACTGTGGTACCATGTCATTGGCTAATGAATGTGCAACCCAGCTGTTTTGGATGAAATTAGCAAGACTTAGGCAGGGTTTGGTGCAGAGGCAATTACCTGTTACTGAGCATTCCCTACAAAAGGCAATCATCTGCCTATGGGAAACAGGTCTGTATGTTGTTTTGCTCACACAGACAACAGTTTTGCAAGCTATTTTCTGAGGAACACTTCAAAAAAGGAGTAATGCTCTCTACCTGGGGTGTAATATATGCCCCCATGTAATGGGATGTGGATGGCAGGATGGAGGTATGGGGAATAGGGATTACAACAGTAGGCCTGTCATACAGCTATGGTATTAACATGTTGGTGATACTCTCCCATCCATCAGCTGCAGGAAAGCCTCACAACTTCCCCTGATTTGAGTCAAATCCCAGCTTTGCTCCTGTTACTCCCTTCTACAATGGTTGGCTGTTGTAGGAAAGCTATTGGAATCTGTGTTAGATATAGTGAGACTACATAAGGGTGCACACCCCTGTAACATCAAATGATGCACTGTCATTCACAACCTCTCAGTCTGTCAATGCCACACATAAATAGCGCTGGCATTCTACAGGTGTCCCTGACTGTCTCTGATGTACCCTGGTTAGGTCACTGTTTTGTTGACATTTGTCCCTCTTTGGTTGAGAGCTATGGCTAACATACCTGTCAACTCCCTACAGAAAATATTTTGTCTTAGCTATAAGTAATGGGGGGGACAGGTCCAAACTCAGTGACAGGGGATACATATTGGCCATACAATGTAAAAGGAAGAATAAAAGGAACAGATATTACTGTAGCATACATGTTTTCTGAGAGGTCTGGCGTGTGACAGACAGATTCCCTAGTGTTTGTCAACAACTATCAGTGAATGGCCAACCATTTCTCAGATATCCACATGTTTGTGCCAAAAGGAACACATTTATGAGGCACACATTCACAGTCTGGAAGCATCTGTGTAATGGGGAGGAGGGATACCTACAGGGAACATATACTACAGGAGGTTTGTATTGCTGTCTGTCATTTTGGCACACTGCTGTTGCTGGACTGTCCCCATATAGTTGTAATATCACACAGCTATTTGTCCAACAGTGGCTGTATGATATATTACTGGGAGCTTGCCCATAGGGGACACACCACAGTAGACTGCAGTGATGGATGTGGAGACATAAAGCAGAATCTGTCATGACACACAGGGACATACCCAGTATTGCTACTATCCTAGTGATAGCTACACATGTAGTGTGTTGATAGACTGTGGAGTATAACGTGTGAGAGAGCAGTGGATAGTGCAGGCCATATTGGTTGTGCAGGGTCTGTACATAGTGGATGTCCATGTATCTGGTCCTGTAATGTGTCACCCTCTTCTTGTCTTTCAGGAGCAATGTATAATAGGAGGCATCCCCCATTCACAGTTGCTGAGACTGCTGTTATCCTGGATGGCCTCAGACTGCATCATCACATTCTACTGTCAAGGGGTCGACAACATTGTGACCAGTGTACATTATTGTGGGGTGACCTTGTCAGGGCACTTAACTACAGTTGACATCAGGACAGGAACTATGAGTAGGTCCAACACAGGGCCACAGATATTCTCAATGCTGCATGTAAAGGCAGCTGCTGTGGCTGGGGATCATGCTCCCACTGTTGGAGGTCCTGTAACAGAACAACAACTCACAACCACTGAGGAAGTTCTGGCAAACCTAGAATCAACCACCAGCTCCCAGGCATTCATCATCCCATACATCCTGGAGGCGGGTGCCACAGCATCCACATGAGAGGAGGGTTCAGGTAAGCTTACATTGTTCATCAGTATAATACTGTATCAGTTACTGTGGCAGGCTCTGCATACCTGTACATGGGTGTCAGGTCTAGCTGCATTGGGAGGGGGGGTTGTTTTAATGCACAGTTGTGCACTTATATTCAGAATATCAGCAATGCAGGCAATATTACATTAGGTACTGTACATGTGGATATATGCACATATTACTGTCTAACAGTGCAACATGAGGTATTGATGACAATCCCTCTCCCTCACATTTCCATAGGTACATCGGGTGTGGCTGGAGTCTGTGGTCCTGCACCTGGTAAGTGTGATGCCATTGTTTTACGGCTTATATATACCATATGAACATTAAGGACTGCCATTTAGCCCAAGGTACAACTGTTACGCTTAGCCAGAGTGGAATAGTTGTATGTACCATATCAGAGAAGTTGACTACAGTGCATACAATGGATAATCACAGCTGTGTATTTGTACAAACACTAACATGTTTGCAGTTATAGTCATGTAGAAGTATGCAGCCTGCTATACAGGAGGCAATGACCCCAGGATGCCTGTTCACTCAGTATAGAGAGATGGTACATACCTGGGGCAGTGATACTACAGCAGACATATCATTCTCAGGATAGGTGTACTGGTATTATGTGTAGTTCTATCACATACACTGTCATATTGCGTACTCCACAGGTGTAGTGTACTGCCAACATTCACTGGATGAAGCTGAAGTGAATGTTAGAAATGGCCTGTCTTGTCTGTGTATGTTGTGTGTTTGTGTTTTGTGCACGAGATCAGTGATGAGATGTGTGTCTGGTAATGAAGTTATGGCTCCTCATCTGTATGAGTCTGTGTGGATTACCATACATAACAGTACAAGTAATTATGTACTGATTTTGTCTTCCTCCTCACAGGTGAATGGGGAGGATTGGAGTCTGTCCTCCTCACAACCTAATGTCATGTCCCATCGGGCTCTGATGATGATGATGGTGGTGGTGGCCATAGTGAGGCACAGGTGGGGTTAGATGCTGAACCTGTCCCAGAGGTTGACATCCCTCTTCTGCTTCCATTGTCCTTACACACAGTCAGTATGCCCATAATACTCAGTCCCCAGAGGCCACAGATATTGGATAGTCACATGGTGTCACAGGACAGGACTATGTTGTCAGTGAGTGTAGCCACTGGCCATAGCTAGACAGCTGGTGAGGCCCCACACAGGCAGATTGACAAGGGTGCTTGAAGGGGGACTGCTGTCCATCCATCTCCTATCACAGGTGTCACATCACAGGTCACTCGCCGCATGTTTCGGGCCATCATGGATGCACAGGCATGTACTGAATGCAACACCAGACAGATGCTCAGGGTCATGCATGCAGCACAGTATGACATCCATGACTGTCTCCACTGCATTGGTGATGCTATGGATTGTTTCACTGAGGTAGTGGACAGACAGTGGGCTGAGACAATGTCTGTCTTTGCCCGCACATTGTCTGTGCTGGAACATCTGGTTGGGTTAGAGCATCGGGCACATGGACGTAGGTCAGCAACACCATCTGCTAAGAGAGCACGTGTCTGTGCACACTCACACCCCTGTAGTGGCAGTACCTCCAGTGCTACAGTGGGAAGTATGCTGTCCACACCATGATGTGGTAGGCCATGGGCATGTAATCCTGGGTGGTGCGTGGTGGACACAGGCCCAGCAGATAGCAGTCATGGTCAGGTACCAGCACCACATCTGACCTTGGGCGTGGTGGTGCCACTGCCACTCCTGATAGAGCAAATTACCATGTTCATGACCAGAGATGGTGAACTGTACACTGTGCAATGTATGGCCCACTGCTGTCCAACATACACATGTGTAAGGCTAGCACTGGGCTTGACTGTGCACATGCACACCCTCAAACATCACTCTCACATGCAGGTCACCCACAGACACACATGGCACCTCTCCACAGCACACATGACCAGCACACCTTCCTGGCTCACACAGATGCTGCCAACTGTATGGCAAAGCCTAAGCCTCTGGTACCCCAACACCATACCCTGTGCATGTGATGATACCTGTGCCACATCCTTGCCATCCATGCTATTGAGGCAGAGACATGCAAATATGTGTCTGATGCACAGGATAAATATATTACTGTCAATATAGTTGTGTAGTGTAGTATTGTTATATCATTGCAGCTGTTGTGGTCCATGACAGGTACTGTGTACTGCCATGTGTCATGACTACACAGCAAACCTGGTGTATTTTAGGTTCATGATGTTAGACTGGTGGTAGTGTGACAGAATGACAGGTGTGTCATGGACCTGTGTATGTGTCTGTGCCAGGTGTTTGAGTGGTTATTCTATGGACACATGATGGCAGTACAGCGGCACAGGATGTCATGGCAGCACAGCAGAAATATGTCAGCAAGGTATGGCAGGATTTGTGCATGTTCCCCTATGTGCATATGTGTAGAAGGTCATGTGTGGGACAGTGGGGGCAGCCGGCATAATTATGCATTCATACTTTGTGAGAAGGTCTTCTACCCATCATACATGTCACCTGCATTTTCTGACCATACAAACCTATATGTTGGCAGATATTTGTGATGCCTATATAGGACTTGGAGCTTGTCACAGAGCTGTAAAATGCATAACCACTGCACTAAATATCCCATATGTGCATGCCCATAGTGATACTAGAGGATATATCTGTAACCACACACATGGACACACATGGCAGGTTGTTTGGTGTGAGACTAGAACCCCTGCCTATGTATTATTACACACTACAGCTCACAGAAGTTATCACATGCACCATGGAGGTTATTTGAGTTTGCACTGTCAGGTACTACACTTAAGGTGGTTGAAATCAGCAGGCCTTGTAGGGGAGGGCACTTAGAGGCCAGAAGCTTGTCTTAGGCCCATAAAATGCATAACCATTGTATGGAGATTGCCCATATGGACTTGTCCATAGTGCTGCAGGTGGATACATGTATACACACATTAGCTGTTGTGAAATTATAACCCCTATCCAGCTAGTAGCACACACTACAGCTTGCAGTACTTATCACATGCACCATGAAAGTAGACTGTCAGCCAGTGTTAATAAGGTAGAGGACATCAACAGGCTTTGTAAAGGAGGCCAACATAGAGACCCTCAGGTAGTCAAAGGGACTTAAAATGTATAACCACTGCTTGGAGATAGGCATATCTGTACTGCTGCAAGGGGTGATACTTCCACACAGATGTACAGAGACACACATAAAGTTGGCTGTTGTGAGATCAGAAACCCTACCTAACTAGTAGTACATTATCTCATGCACCATGGAGATTACTTGAACGTTAACTATCAGCCACTGCTGATAAGGTAGAGGACATCAGCAGACTTTGTAATGGAGATTAATGTAGAGGCCCTCAGGTAGTTAAAGGGCCTTAAAATGTATAACCACTGCTTGTAAATAGGCATATTTGTACTGCTGCAAGGGGTGATGTTTCCACACAGACATGGCTGTTGTGAGATCAGAACCCCTACCTAACTAGTAGTGCACACTACAGCTTGCAGTACTTATCGCATGCGCCACAGAGATTACTGGAAAGTAGACTGTCAGCCAGTACTGATAAGGTGGATGACATCAGCAGGATTTGTAAAGGAGGCCACTATTGAGGTAAGCAGCTAGTTACAGGGCCAGAAAATGAGTCACCATTGCACAGACATAGGCTGGATGGGCATGTCTTTACTGCTGCAGGGGATATATCTGTATACACACACAAACACACAGAGAGCTACCTTTTGTGAGATTAAACCAACTACCTATCTATTTGTACACACTACAGCTTGCAGTACTTATTGCATGCACCACATGTTATGTTTGTTGTATTTGTGGATGCAGCCACAGTACTTGTGGAGTATGCAAAGTGGCCTTGTATTATACAGCATGTGTGGCCTGCAGAGTGCTCCAGCATGCTGCTGTTATTGTCTCTAGTGTCATAGGAGTGGGATACCTGTTAATACCCATGTTATGTGTGTACAGTTCCCAGTGTGGCCATGTCTGGCTAGTTGCAGTTTGGTAGGTGGACAATTGGTCATGGACAATATGGCCTGTCCAAGTCCTGCATCACAACCATTGCACATTGCACCACCTGCTCACCCTCTACAGGGTAACATTCCACAGGTACAGGGTTCTGTGGGTGTGTGGACTCTGTCCTTTTGTGGCCTTGGTCTGTTACCATCAGACAACTGTTTTGATGTGTAGGTGCAGATAAACCCAGCACAGCATTCTGTGTGTAAGTGGGGACATTTCTACATTCCCCTAAAAACACAATTTCAGATATTTTACATAACAATTGGCTTTTTTAATGATAATATTGATTTAGTAAAGAAATTAAGAGAAAGTCCTTTGATCGCATATAAAATGGATAGGTTTTTAAAAAATTATTTGGAAAATGGGTGTTTGATTATTCCTAAAAAGGTGAGGGATCAACAAGGAATTGTCATGTTCAAGTGTGGTCACTGCCACCAATGCCCCTATATTTTGACAGTAAATAGTGTTATTATTAAAGGAAAAACTATTATTTCAAAGGATCATTTTTCTTGTGATTCAAAATGTATGGTTTATTTGGCTCAGTGTATATCATGTCCAGTATTATATGTAGGAAAAAACAGTAGAAGATTGAAGGAATGTATTTATGAGCACTGTTATGATATTAGGAGAAAGATGACTACCGATGCATTATCTAAACACATTGAGGAAAATGGGGGGGGGGGGGGCATGCTTTTGTATTCTTTGTATTAGAACAGATAGTACATAATCCCTGTGGAGGATTTATTGAGGACATTTTACAGACATTTTACAGAGCCATGAGCTCTGGCAGCAGTTGTTGTTTGATGCCACAAAATTTTCAGGGCTGAATGAAATGTGATGTATTAACTGTATTGTAAAACCCAAGCATTATGAAGTATAATTATTGTTTTATATTAATAGTGATTTTAGAATTTTGTATGTTAACATAAGAAAGAAGGTGTGTGATACTTTTTATTGATTGTTAGTTTTTGATAGTTTGTATTTGATCATGTGACTTGTGGCTATATGTTTTTAAATAAAATGAATGGAGGCTTGGATTGTTCTTATGAAGTTCCACTGAGAGAAACGAAGCTGCTTAACATTTATTAAAGTCAGTATTCCTGTCTCGGTGTTGTATGTTCTTTGTACTGCAGCAAGTGGATTCATGTTTTTAGTTTGTGCATTCCTTGCTCCAGTTATTTGTTCAACTGTGTTGGTGATGCCGTCTGTTAGTTTGAGCAGTGCTGGTTCAGGCAACATCCTGGATGATAAATATAAAATAATTCCACCACATAGATAAAGCTGGTGTACTAAAAAAATCAAGTAAAATATACAAAGTGTAAAGTAAACCGGCACCATGACGCACCACGATATTTAAACAGTGGGAAATTTATTATAGCTTGCTAGTACTAGACTTTTAACAATACTGGCTTCTTCAGGTAAACAGTCAGCTGATTTATAACACATGACTTAAAAACAAAAAGGAATCAGTCATGTGACTTCACTTTAAAGAGGTAACACACAAAAAAGATCAATACATAGATCAATACTTTACACATACTAAGAATACTACAAATACAAATATCTGCATGTAACTAAAAACATATGTTAAAACTTTTACATCTATCTGTATATCAAAATTATTTAATTTTCATTTGTTTATCTTTCAGAACTGGCTTTATTGTCACACTTTCTTTGAGAGCAGGTGGACAGTGTGCTTTAAAACATATTATCCACTCATTTTCAATAATTTCTGTGTGGCTCTTCAGGTCACCACCTCTTAAGCTTTTCTGTATATTTTGTATAATAAAAAAGCGAAAATTGTGAGATGTGTCTGTTTGTTTAATATGCCTGTATAATGCATTTGTGTCTAGCTGCCTTCTTATGTCAGATACATGCTCACAAATTCTCTCTTTGAACTTTCTGTTTCTTTTACCTGTATAGAAGAAACTACAGTTCAGGCATTTTTCCAGGTATATTATGCTTTTAGTATTACATGTTCCATGGCATCTAAGATGGAATGGTTTTAGACTAACTGGATGCTTAAAAGTTGTTTCTGTGGAGACATACCTGCAGTATTGACAATTGTTGCATTTCTGGGTTCCATACTTGGATATAGGTGCTGTGTTTACATGCTTCTCCTGTTCCTTATAACATAAGATGTTTTTTAAATTTCTAGATTTTTTTATATGCAAAGGTAAGCTTATCTACTCCTGTGTCTTTAAAAGTAGGGATATAATGTAGCACGCACCAGTGTTTTTTAATAATATCCTATATTTGATCAGTATGAACATCACAGGGTAGAACACACCTAAATAAAACTGTTTTTGTGTCCTTAACTTTATTATTATTTCTTGATGAAGTAATGTGATTATCAGAAAATACAGGTTTAATGCTGTCTTGCTGTATTTGTGTTACTATATTCATTATATTATGCTCCTTATAGCTTCTTTTAAAAAAAAAAATCATTGGCCACTTTATTAAACTGCATATAAAACAGCGAAGAAAAAAGTCAGCAAATTAAAATGAAGTATTATGCAGTCATGGCTAAATATCAACACAATAAACAGTGAACATTCAGAGCCATCCTCACGTTGCCCCTATCAGACTGAATATACTAACAACTATTAATATATTATTAAGTATCATAGAATATCCATAAATTAGTCAATGAACATACAACTTACAGAAATTCTCATAAGCAGTCAGTTTCCATAAACATACCATGGATATTACAGGTTAGTCAGAAATAACTATGGCTATATTTTCATTCTGTCTGATCTATAGTTTATCAGAGCTGTCTCCTTTTCATCTTTAAAACTGCATATGGGGATAATCTCCTTGTCACTGATTTTGTATGCATATCTTTTAATTCTACCCCTTCTCCTTTATGTAACCGAGTGATTTCAGTGTAGACAATGTTAAAAAATGACTGAAAACATGTATATGTTGTTTTATACAGGTTAACATGGGTATGTAATAATAGCAATATATTCCACCACACCAAAGTCAGCAGGTGACACCTTACCTTTGAAGCTAGGTGACAGTGGCGGCTGGTGACTTGAAATCAAAGGGGGGCTGTAGAAGACAGTGGAATGGATGGGGCCAATGGGAAGGAGTGTGACCAACTAGAAAGGGGTGGAGCTATGCTCAAAACCACAAAAACTGGGACTTTAATTAAATACGCTGCCCTGGGTGCCAAACAGTCATTATGAGAGTCCAATCAAGACAAAATGAAGTGAAGAGGAAAAAATATTTTAATGCATTGGCTACATGAGAGCTTACTTAATATCTAGATGGAAACAAAAAGGTTGTAAGGCATGAAAAAATAAATTACTTTTTAAATATATTACTGGAATGCCAGTCAAAATCAGGTATAAAAAAAACAAGCAGCTCTCAACTCAAACCACTTCTCCTTGCACTGCAGTTTTAACTTTAATTGATATTTAGCTTTATAAAAGTACCAACCAACATACTGAAAGAAGCAATACCCCCACTGTAAAAATGTTTCTTATCCAAAAAGGACCTGCTGCCTGACAACAACTATCTTCTTGTTTCATGGAGAAAACATGATCAAAGTAAAAAATGAACAGCAAACAAGAAACAAGCTCAAGATAAATTGCTTAACGAATTACTGCACAAATTATAGACTGGCATTCTATTTAGTTTACAGGTAAAGCCTGCAAAGATGACTGCAAATCTCCAACAAATGTAATGAGCTTCTGAAATTACTGTAATCCTGTCCTTTATTACAAATACTGTCATACGCATTTCAATACATAAGACTTACACGCTATCTAGTTATGTAAATATTCTCTGCATGGCAACAACAAAAAGGCCTTCAATGTTGGTAATTCTTTAACAGCATGCTTATTAAAGCATACCTGATGGTTATTAAAGCATTGTTATTTAAACACAGAGCAATAGGCACTGCAATGACATGCATTTTCTGAATAAGAAGCATAAATCAACAGTATAAAAATATGACAGAAAACCAGAATAGTCTTCAAAATCAAGGACAGATGAAAAGCCACTTTAGTACTTGTGTTTACCTTGGATGGGGGATACTCTGCACATTTACACTGCATAACTGCTCCTTGCCTTGCTTGGACACATCCAAAGTCACTAAGTGGGGGAGTGAGTTGCAACAAGTATGTCACAATTAATTGTCTCTGGCTGACGGTGATGGCCTTGAGCAAGAAATCTGGACAAAGCCATACAGAGAAGTGGGACAAATGCCCAAAAATAAGGGCAATTTTTAAATATTGTTCTAATAAACTTAGAAAGATAATAGAATAGTAGGTCTTACGTTAGTATGAATTTTCTGAAGGGTATGAAACCTGAAACTCAAATGTCTATCATTATTTTCTAACTTCAATCTTTAATGATTAGCCACTAATTTGCCAAAAAAACCCACAATTTTATGAAAAACAGACCAAAAATGTGACGCAAAAATATAAAATACCCACACAATACAGCTGAGAACCTGTCAAAGAAGGGACACTTGTAATATTAGTACTGTTAACTTGAGCAGCCGACAAAATAAGAGAATCTACATGCATTTCCGAAAATAAAAGTAATCTGAAACCGATCATTACAATTATTTATTAATTGTAAACCCCCCACATTTTCTTCCAAATTTGCCATTTTGTGGAGGGATTGTTAGGGGAGAGCAACATTTTGAGCCAAAATCAGGGACAGTTGAGAGGTTTGGATATACCTAATTCTATAAAGTGATTTATTTGCGCGCACCTCTCATCCTCTTAGCGCAGGAAATTGGACAAGGCCAAATATATTGGGGGAACATATGAACAGTACTAAAAGTTGCTCTTGTATAAACATAGTCAGTTGACAGAACACCAGGTCTTGCTTTAGCATGCATTTTTCTGAAAAGTATGAAGTCTGAAACTCAATGTCTGTCATTATTTAATGACTTCATTCCTAAATGATTTGCCAGAAAACCACAAATTTTATGAGTAACAAACCAAAAATAAGAAGCAAAAATCTATTAATTCTGCAAAAATCTGGACAGTTAAGAGGTATAGTTCAGCTGGGGCTGTATGGGTTTGCCACCCTTCCCCTCCTCACAAAATCATGGTCAAATGGGGCCTCCCCCCTGCAGCTACTCCAATGTACCATGATTTGGCTATTTCACCACATTTACCATAAACACTGTAATGTGCATACTGCTTTACTTCTACAATGATTTGGATTTCATTTAAAAGTTTTATTTTACATTTTACAGCACAAA
>NC_056725.1:365376437-365421437 GCF_019279795.1 Protopterus annectens | reverse complement strand
TACCTTTTACCCAGAATTCATGCTTCCTTCTTGGCTTTACCATGGAACAAATTAACTTGGTTTGTCCTTCCTTCTCCCAGCCACAAAAAGAAGAACAACTCTAGACAGTGTTTGCCCCTTTAGCAGGCTACTACCTTGCCTAGTATTCCTGAATTTTTCCACTCAGGACTTCAACAAGGGAATTTCTCAGTCTACCAGGATTCATGGTATCTACTATTCTCATGATTCCTCTAGCCAGATTCTACATTAAAAAGAGGGGTTGGGAGGGTGGCCTAATGGTTAAGGTGTTTCCCTTACAAACACAAGATGCAAGGTTTGAGTCTCACAAGGGATAATTGGCTAAGCTTAAAATGTCTCGCAAGGACAGTTAGCTTGGCATTTGTAAAAAGGGAACTGCTTTGATGGAAAATCCAGTTTAATCTAAATTTATGTCGCCCATTCTCCCTTCAAGCTCCGAGGCATTCTGTATCACCAGATGTCTCTGACTTTGTTTGGGGAGCTGTGTCTATGGGGTAAAATATAGGGTCTTTGGAACAAGAATGACAGACCAAAACACAAACATAAAAGAGATGTTTGCAGTTATAAATTCATCTCTCAATCATCTGTGGCCCCCAGGGCTCCTAAAAATGATTACAGATATATCATGGTGATGTTGTACATAAATAGGGATGGGCTGTCCAGAACTTACACTCTCTGTGTAGATTAGCCATGATAGCCTGGGATATAGCAATTCTGCACAAGTTCACTCTGCTTGTAGTTTGCATTTCAACGGACCAAAGCATTGTGGCAGACAAGCTGAGTAGGACCAGGACAAACCCTTTCAAATAAAAAATGAATCAAAGGATCTTCCAGTATTTAATCCATCTCTGAGGAACATCTCAGATGGATCTTTTTACGTTCATGCACAACAAACAACTAGCAAAATGTGACTCCAGGAATCCTTGCAAGCATGCCTGGAAAACAGAAGCATTCACATTTTTCTTAGATGGGAATGTTGCTGTATGCCTTTTCACCCTTTCCTCTGATACAGGGTAATTTGGAACACTCAGAAGGACTCTATAAAGATCAGTGGTGTGGCTCCCGTCTAGCCCAGGCAAAAGTTATTTCCCCTCTTTTGGAAATGGCAAAGGGCATTTATCACAAGCTACTTCACAGACTGGACCTACTCACCCAAGAAAGGGGTTCTTTGATACACCCCAAATTAAACAACTTCAACTGCCTGCTTGGATGATACAGTTGCAATGCCTATTAGGCACGTATTTTCTGAAGACATGCAGTAGGTATTAAAGGAGGCAAAGAAACAATGTTACTAGGAAATCACATATTAGTAAAATGTAAGATTTTCTGCTTGATTACCAAAATAAGAACAAGGAACCCTTTAAGGTTAGTGTTTCTTTCGTCCTACAATATTTGTGAATCATTATCCTCTGGCCTTTCTTATTCCTCTGTGAAGGTTCATTTGTTAGCTATTTCAGCATGTCTGCTATGAACCCCCCCTTTTCAATATATTCTGATGTCAAAATGTTGTTGAAAGGGGTTCTGCGTGCTCATCCACCTACAAAACAAGTGGCTCCTCCATAATTTTGTTTTGGAAAAATTAATTCTTGCTCCATTTGAATCAGCTGTTCAGGCTAATTTGAGGTTCTTAACATGGAAAACAGTTCTGCTGACTGCTCTGACTTCTGCAAGGAGATTATCTGAGTTGCAAACTCTTATGGTGGATTGAATTCATCTCATTTTTCACAAAGATAGGGTTTCTTTGAAAGTTAATCCTTCATTTATTTCTAAAGTGGTATCCCAGCTTACATTGAAACAAGCTATCCATCTCACTGTCTTCTTTCCAAATCATGAAAGTGAGAGAGAAAAGATTATTCATACTCTGAATGTTAATAGGCAGCTCACATACTATCTTGTCAGGACTTTCAGAAATTCTGATTCGCAATACATTTCTCATGAAGTAAGGAAAATGACTAATTGTGTCAAATCATACAATTTCCAAATGGTTGTCCCATGCTATCTTATTCCAACCATAACAGGTCAATGTCCGGCAGTGTCAGGGTACAGCTACTAGGGTCCTGGCTTCATCAGTGGCTTTTGGTAACGAGGGCACTGCAAAATAACTTGATCCTCCATATATACATTTATAAAGCTCTACAAACTAGGCTCATTTTCCAGATCTCAAGCAGGTTTTGCTTGGACCATTCTCCGGGGGGACCCAAACCCTAAGTCTTCCTCATCCCAAACCGTATGGTGTTCTACGCATATAGCTAAGGATGCTGCAGCAGTGATCAAATGATGAGCATAATACAGTTGTTTAATAAACCATAACAGTAGATGTTTGAATATCAATCACTGCTGCACTAAGCTCTCCCTCACTCCATCTGCCTTATTTTTTACAAAGATCTCATTTGTCAGGATGAGGTCATTGATTGTTCCATACCCGGCATTGATCTTTTTCAAGGATCTAGCCCCACCCTGAGTTGTCACAAAAACTCCAAAGGACATAATGCCTAGAGAGCTGATTTTCTCCAGGTATTCTTGAGCTCTCAATGGTCTGAGCACATGGAAGGATCCCTTAAGTTTTGTAAGCTGGCAGGCTAGTCAAGCTATAACCCATACAACTAAGGCTATTGCAGCACTTATCATTTGAACATCTACTGTTATGAAAGGTTACTTGCACAACTGTACTTTATATACTTTAAAGCATTAGATGTTACTGAAGTATGAAAGCTTTGGCCTTATGATAAAGATGGTTCACAAAAAACAGTGGCGTCACATCCCACGAGTTTGATGTATACAGTAATGCTTTGGAAATATTAAAATTCTGCAGTGAGGAATGCTTAACCATAGACTGACTTATTTGTTTTCTGAAGATAAAGGCATTAAATAAAGGATCATATAAACATATACAGTTAGTTAGTAAGGAGCATGAAGGTATATTTTTATATCAACACACCAAAGTAACATTCAGAGTCTAACAGATCCACAAAGGGTTGTGAATGCCGTGGTTTACAAACACATGTTGTTACGTATAAGCATTTCTACACACATGCAGTAAGTTTCTAGTTACAGTTTGTACTTTACTGAGGGTAGTCTACATTCACCAGCACATGCCCATGCTATTTCTGAGATTTCCAAGTAGAAATTAGAATTTATTGTTTGTAATACTTATATAACACATTATTGAAAATCATTATTAATTTTATTAACTATATAGATTGCTTCTGTTGACTTGTGCAAGGAGAAATCATGTGATACAAAACTTAGCAGCTCTTATATATCAGAAGATATACTTATTGAATGTATTTCACATTGTTGGCTCTTGGAATGATATAATCTCCCTGTATGTAAAGGCAGATGCCATCTTCAGGGGATGCTAAGATAATATACAATTTGTTTGCAGCTTTGCAGACTTATTTTAACTTGAAAAGTAATGTAATGACATAATTGGATACACTGTGCTGATAGTATAATATAGTATATTATGATAAGCCTCCTTCATAACACAATGTACATTTAGATAATGTGTGATTCATTTTTATATAAAATAATAATTTTTCAGGAGGTCTTAGCACAAAATGGTAACCTTTCACCTGTGCTGAACAATTCAGATATTGAAAATGACACTTTTTTTCCTTGTCCTTTATTCTGAATACTTTCACAAGATGCTGTTCACTTGGATTATCTATATGTATATCAACCCAAAGTTGCCATGCATTGTATAAATCCAAAATAAAAAAAGAGTCAAAATGAATTAATAAATAATACATTTATTAAAATATCACGTATTTAAGGTTTTCTTCTCACAACGCAGATAGTTATTCTTTTGTTCTGGTCCACATACAAAACAACTAGTAACATATTCAACATTTTGTAGAGTTAATTTACTAATTTATATTTTTCAAAAATGAATAACCTACTGGTAGACCCTTCTCAGTCATGACACTGGCCTTACAATGAGACATAAGAATATACTGCAGTTTTGTAGAACAAAGGTGTTGCGGATACAGTGAGATGTACCATATACCATTTCCATTACCTGACTGAATCCCCTAGCTCCCTAGCATCTGCTGGAATAAATGTTGCCCGGGAAAGAGTCAGCATGTGATCCCTCTGCATCATTGGCCAGCAGGAGAATTCTAGGCCTCACAGAGGATAAAGGTCAGTAGGCTAGAATGATTTGTGATTTTGGGTAGTGGATTTGCCCAGAAAAATGATACTATGACTAAGGCTAGAAAAAAAGAATTATCTGGAAACTAATGGGCTAACCAGTCTGAGGAACAAATGATGTAGTTTCCTTGCTTTGCTGTAAGCATTATCATCTTAATTACCAGTTTATTTCTGTACAACTTTAGTTTATTGAAATTGCAGGAAAACATTTGGAATATTCCACTTCAGGCTGGGCATGAAAGTTGGGATGGTTTTCATGGTTGTGGATCCAAGAGAAACGTACACCTCAAACAAGGTATCAGTAACTTAAAGTACTGATGTCTTTTAGTGAGGAAGAACAATTGTTTGAGATGGCTTGTGCAGAGATGACTGAGCTTTTTTTCCCCCGAAGAAGCTTCCTAGCTTCAGATTAGTAGCCTATAGCATTACTGGCAAGTACAGATTGTTTCTTAATGTGGCATATAGCCTTTGCCTGTCTGATAACTAAAATGCAGGAGTGTCTCATTTCAAAGTATTATGTAACCCCTCATGGTAAATTTCCAGTGTGTCTAGACATTAACCCTTTGCTTTAAAATAATATTCATATAATTTGTTAACCATGGACACCCTGGAGCTCCAACACATCCAATAGTAGATGGAGAAATGTTATCCTGTAGCACAAGTAAAAAACTGTAAATATTTTCAAGGTAATCTGAACATTAGTTATCCAGATAAGGTTCTGCCAATCAGTTTGAGAGTGGGAAATGAAATTTCTAGATTATTTTATGAATGTAAAGGACCTCCTTCCCTTAAAAATAGGACCAGGCATAAGACCTGCAGGAGATCACAGGCCAATGGCCACTAAATAGTATAGCTGAACCAGTATAATTTAGAACTTACTGAGTATATTATTAATAGCATACAAAGAAGTGAGCCATTGTCTATGAGGATATTTGGCCTGATTATTTGCAAGCTGAGTTGAGATTATGCATTGCTTCAGTCTTACCAGCTGGTGGCCACTCTAGTTTAGGTTACAGTTGCACAGAAGAATAAAGTTTTCCTTGTTAACTAGAACAGAAAAATCTGAATGGATTATTTGTTGTATAGCAAGGAGATGGTGTCAGCAGATTAAATGAAGGCAAATGCTATGTGCATTTTAATTGCTCTGTTAAAAGAAAGTTACATAGTGAGGTAATGAAGATAGCTTGTGAAATAACATATGCTTTTGTAGTAACAGTATAGCAAAGATAGTCTCACTAAACAAGAAAGTTACACCACTACCATTCATCTTGTCATCAGGCCTAACATTCCTGAAACAAGACAATTACTTACAATTACATAAGAAAGAAAGTACCCTGGTTTAAATCAAGATTCAGGCATAGCTAGCCGATCAGGTTTTACATGATACAGGAAGCTATCTGTCATGGCTAACTTCTTATGTTCATTATTTATACTGCCAGCAATGAGTCCAGCAAAAGTGATATGAATAAATAGTTATGGCAGTATACTGATCAATCGAACTGCATGAAAAGGGGGACTGAAGGGGTGGCTTCTGTGGTTTAAGAGGTTGTGGGAGAAGGTACATGGGTTTGTTTCAGTCCAGCTCAAATTATTTTTCAGCACAGAACATACCTAAGAAGACAATATTTATGGCACAAACACACACACACATATATACTCACTCAAGGATATTTTAGAAGGAAGCAGGCAGACTCCCTCCAGTCAAATACCAAGACAGTCTCTATAGCATCAGACACGTAGCTAGGCCATTTGAAGCCCATTGAGAGACCCTTATTTGGCACCTAGAGCCTATGTCCATGGTCTATGCAGAGGATGCAGTAGTCACACTTGCTGTGTCAAACACACACACTCGGTACCTACTGACTGTAGCATCTCATTCCTACCATCATTGTCAGAGGCTGCAAATCCTCCAACATCTGATGGGGCATTTCTACAGTGCTGGTGCTGAATAAAGAATCACCCGTGAATATAAGGAAGCAAACAATATTCAGCGTACATGTGATCCAGCTCCACAACTACATATGCAATTTATATCTTTCAACAATAAACATGATAAAAACAAATATCCATGGGTATACCTTTTGCAAACAGTCATGCCTGTTGGATCCCTGATGTACCTGCATACCATAAGTCAGACAGATTTAATGAACGTTAGAGTGACTAAAGAAGACGTACAGTTACTGATACAATGAAATAGGACTACATACCTGGAGAAGCTCATGCTGAAACTCTCTGGGGCCTATTCAGCTCTATGCCAACATTCAACAACCCAATGTGGCACTCTGTGGAGGTGGTACTGCTTTAAAGTGAGGCCAGTAACTCCTTTGTTTCCATCAGAAGTGGCTTGATTAACTGTCCACCTCCAATTGCCCTACATTCCTGTGCCCAACAACTTCATGCATTCTGAGGACAAAATTTGTAAGCAGGTAAATGGAGTCACCCTTGATGCAGTGAGCACCCCATTGTTTGCCAATATTATTTTATTTTTTGGGACCAACATAATATTTTTAAATCTAAATATTATAAATATATACCCCTATACTTAAGATTCCTGGATAACATCTTTCTGATTTGGGATGGTACAGCTGAACTTTTTTGTGGGAGTTTATGGAATATATCAACAACAGTACATATTTTTTAAAATTTACCAGCCATTTTGGTATAGAATCTATTAATTATTTGGATGCTAGTATTCAAAAGGATTTTGTCACTAGGAACTTTATGTCCAAGATCTAAACGAAAGAACATTTTTCTAATTTTTACCTACAGTATTGAGCAATCATCCTCTACACCAAAACAAAAAGAAATATTATTAAAGGACAACTTGTCAAAGTGGCAAGGATGACATCTAAGTATACCGACTTTACTGTGGAGGTGGACAGAATTAAAGAGTTTTTTGTACAGTGTGGTTACCCTCCTACCTTAGTACTTGATGTATTAATGCCTTAATGGCTTTGGGACCAAATTCACACCTTTCCTTGGGGCAAACAGTGATAACAACATTGACCAGGAGAATCAGTTAATGAAACCAACATAGATTACTATAATAGGACATTTGTTTTTAAAATGTTGTCAACATTCCATGGCTGTACAGGGCATTATTCTAAAATAATGGAATATTTTTTCCCAAATGCCAAACACTTTACACTGTTGCTCTAGCCCGCCTTTGTTCACATATAAAAGGGAAGAAAACATTAAAAATATTTTGGAAAGAGAAAAGAATAACGATCATGGAACTTCCACATGGAGAGGGACATGTAAGTGTAGAATGTGCAAACAATGCCCTTACATATCCCATGTAAAGTCTCTGAATATACCTACCTTGTGTAAAACATGCCCCTTCCGGCATGTACCGTATAAAGCACCTGCAGCAATTGGAGAGACCTCAGAGGTTTCTAACAAGGAAGATCAAGGGACTCCAGCACATGTCTTACGCAGACCGACTAAAGTCCCCTGTTACTATACTCAGTATTATATAAATTTCTTAGGGGACACTTAATGCCTGGCTTACAGAGCAATCTCTGACTCAAACCTAATGAATTTATTTCACATCTGTAATCAAACGGGACTAGAACTACACATTCCAGGAACCTAAATATGGCCTGTGACTTGAATAGGATGTGCTGGAGGGACATATTTGTCTCCCAGCAACTGCTGCATCTTTGGAATAGGCTGCCAATTCATGTGGAGCAGATCACCTCTATGACACTGTCCAAAAGGAACCTGGATGAGTGGATAGGGCACCGTAAATTCTTACCGGGGATGATGCCCACAACCCTCCTGGACATGGGCATTCATTAATAAATACAATCATGGGTACTGACTTGAATATCTTTTGTAATACATTGGAATTAAATGGCTTGGCTTGAAATTACCTCTGGGTTGATAACCTAGTAACCTCCCTTAATCCTATGATCCTTAGCTACCATAACAGAATCCTTTTAAAGCCATACTCCTAAGTACCTCATTTTATGAAGTCCCCATAAATATGGGTATTGCTGAACCAATTTATGCGGCACATAGTTACAGCTATTGACTTTGTTTGATATTTATTAATTTTGTATCTTGAAAAGACATTGAACTTTCTCAGAATGTTCCATGCGACTGAAATGTTCTTTTCTGTTTTTATTAGGTACAAAATAATATCATCTGCAAGTAAAAGCCAAATTTTCTTAATTACCATGCCAATTATATCTTTGAATTTCTGAGTCCCTTATTTTATTGCCAGTGGTTCTAAATATAACAGAAATAACAAAGGGGAAAAAGAACACCCCTCCCTGGATCCTCTGTTGAAACAGAGTTTATGAGAGATGGATCTCCCTGCTTTAATTTTCACCTCAGATCTTTCATTTATCCCACTAATTCATATATTATTGGTAGATATAGAAGTAAACATTCCTCAAATAGACTAAAGTACTTTGCAAACCATACTGTATATAAAAACATTGAAAGAACAAATGCATAAGATTACAGCTTGTACTATATTCCTGTAAATGTAAATGGACTAAATAGTAGTTACAAAAGACGAGGACTAGTGAAATAGTCACACTTTATAAAATAGATGTGGTATTACTTTATGAAACACATTTAATAGAGAAGGATATCTCAGAGTACAGACATGCTTTATAAGCAAATAGCTCCTTTAAAGAAAAAAGGAGAGGAGTAATGACTCTTTGGAGAAAGGTTGGTATTATGCCCAAAGTTATTTTAACTTTCAGTGGCACTAAAGGAATGCTTATTATGGCAATTATAGAATATCAAAACATACATTTACATAAATTATTATTTACTCTGTATTTTTAGTAAATATGGAAGTGACTTAATTACTTTGTGAATTATACAGTATATATATATATATATATATATATATATATATATATATATTGAAAGAATGAAAGTATAAATTGACCACTTTTGCTATCATGTCTCTAAATGTAAATGGACTGAATAGTGGCCACAAAAGAGGGGAGCTAATTAAATAGTCATAGCTTATAAAATAGTTGTAGTATTACTTCATGAAGCATGTTTAATAGAGAAGGATGTTTTAAAGTACAAATTAAAAAATATATTCTTTATTAACAAAATCCTCATTTAAAGACAAAAGGAAATGATAAATGGAAAAGTGTAATGACTCTTTGAAGAAAGACTGGTAGTATGTCAAAAGTCATATCAACTTTCATTATTGACACCAAAGATGCTTCTTATGGTTTCACACCTTTTGGCCCCAGAACTTGGACTGAAGCCCCAAAGACGATGGTGTTTCCATATTCATAAAGGATGCGCACACTTCCAAACTGGTAGCCCAACATAATGCATCAGAGAAACTTCAGGTGCAGCTAACATTGGGTAAAACAGTGATTCAGGTCTTAGCCTGCTATAGGTCCCCAACCATGTCCCAAGACTCACACTCCATGTTCCTAAGGACCCTGGAGAATATTAGGGTCCAACCTAACACTCTCAAACTAGGTGACTTCAACTACCCCTCTATTAACTGGGAAAACTACTCATGTACCAATACACTTGCCCAATGTTTCCTGGAATTCATTAATTCCAATGCCCTGGACCAGCTTATTCTTAGCTCCACTAAAGGTAGCAACATCCTTGACCTGGTCATCTGGTTAATACCAACATGGGCAACCATTGCTCTACTCCAGTAGTCAACTCCTTCCTGGTTAGATCCGACCACAAACTAATCACCTTGGAAATCCACCCCCCCTCCCCACAAAGGAAACCACCTTGAAAAACTTCTCCAAAGCTAACTTTGGGCTCCTAAAGACAGAGGTGGCTAACTTCACAGCACCCATGCAAATGAATAGTTGCATGACCGCCGAATCATACACCAATGCACTGTATGAACATGTACACAACTGCATGGATCTCACCATACCCAATAGAACCATGATGCTCTCCTCCAAAAAAAGGAAGCCAATCTGGTGGTCCCCTGCCATAAACAAACTCTACAACAGAAGGAGGGAACTGATGCAGAATAAGGTGAAGTCCCAAGACTGGAAAAACTCCCTTATCAGCCTCAACAAAAAGTTGAGATCCCTCATCAAATCCTCTAAAGCTAGCTATGAAAACAGAATTGCAGCAGATAGAAAAGAAAACTACAAGACCTTCTATAGTTATGTAAAGAATCTCCATGGCAATACCCAGATTTGCTCTGGGATACTGCAGAATGGTACCTCCTATACCAAGCCAACAGATATAGCCAATATACTGGCCGACAGATTCAGTGTCAGTTTTACCCCCCCCCCCCCAAAAAAGACCAATCACAAAACCAGTAGATTGCCAGGCACCCAGTATTACTGATGCACAGGTTAAAACAGCACTGTCCAAGTCCAAGAATACAGCTTCTATGGGACCTGACAATATCCCTGGCTGTGTTCTACATGAACTACGGAGTGAACTAGCACCTCACCTGTATGCCCTTTTCAATCACAGCCTCGCCTCAGGCTTTGTCCCTACCGAATGGTGCACTGCTACAGTCATCCATCTACACAAAGGAGGAACAACTACAGACCCTGAGAACTATTTCCCCATTATCCTGACAAGTCTGATATGCAAAGCTAAGGAACGCATCACCATGGACCTAATAAACAAGGATATAGGGAATCTCCAAACTCTGGATCCCACACAGTTTAGTTTTGTGAAGGGCTGATCATGCTTGCTCAACTTGGTTGACTTCTTTGAGTCAGTCACCAGAGCTGTGGATGAAGGCAAGGTGGTTCATACAGCCTACCTTGATCTGGCCAAGGCCTTTGATACCATTCCCCACTCAGGAATCATAAAAAACTCACTAAGCTAGGCATCAACCCCTATATCACTAGCTGGGTCACAAACTGGATCACAGATAGAACCCACAGTGTGAAAGTAGCTAACTCCAAGTCAGACTCCAGACCAGTCACCAGTGGAGTCCCACAGGGATTGGTCCTGGGTCCTTTCCTGTTTGGTATCTACTTCTCAGAAGTCCAGGCCAACATGAAGGGACTCTGGCTGACAAAGTTCACTGACGATTGCAAGTTGGGAGCCATTATTAACTCCCCAAGTGATGCTGACATCCTACAGAAAGGCTTCACTGAGACCAACGACTGGTGTCAGAACCATGGCCTTAAGCTTAATACCAAAAAATGTGTCGTCATCCCCTTTGGGAAAAACCCACTTCCCATGAATTGCTGAATGAAGTCCACTGAACACAGAAGGCGTTATAAGAGATCTGGGAATGCAGGTTGACAGCAGCCTCTCTTTTGACCACCACATTGCCTCTGTGGTTAGAAAGTCCTTCTATGTGGCACATCTCATTACTAAGGGTTTTGCATCCAGGAAGAAAACAGTCATTGTCTCCCTCTACTCTTCCCTCATTAGGTCATTCATTGAGTGCAATGCCCCATTTGGCATGTACCTCACTAGACACCTGTGACAACTGGAGAGGCTGCAAAAGTACCTCACAAAGAGGATCCTAGGCCTTATACACTTGTCCTATATGGACAGACTCAAAAAACTCCAACTATTCTCTGTCTCATATCACCTACTTGGAGGCCATCTCTGCTTGATGTGCAAAGCCATATCTGACCCAGCTCTGTTAGAAATGCTGCATCTAAAGAAATCCCAATCCCTCTGCACCACACACTCCAGAGGCCGCAACCTCATTACCACAATCAACAGAATGTGCTGGAGGGACAGGTTCATAATCCAGAGACTGCCCATGCTATTGAATAGACTTCCCATACATGTAAAACTGAGCACCTCACTGGCCTTCTTCAAGAGAAATCTTGATGAGTGGATGAGAAATAGAAAATTCACACCGGGGATCACTCCAGTGGCTCTACTCGATAGAGGCACTGGGAACTAAGGTCAGGTGGCCCAATGCCAGGGTAATCCTATGGGCTAGGCTTGTAAAGGCTCCAGGGCCATTAGCCTTGTACACACCTATAAACCTATGAACCTTTGGTAACTATAGACTTTCAAAACATACAGGTCACATTGGCTAATATTCATTGAAACCCAGGGTTTGAAGCTCAATATTTTCAACAATATTTGTATATATTAGGGAATAATATGAAAGGTAACTTAATATGAAGGAGAAATTTCAACTGCATTATAGGGAAATCTGATACAAGCGTGATCATTTTTTCTATGAATATTAGCACCTGTAAAAGCATTAACATATTGGATATTATTATGAAATTTAAAAGACAGAAAAGAATTTGAAGGCTCTTTTTCTTCACATTTTGTTCACTGTTGTTATGTATTTAGAGAACACAGCCAACTTGATAGAGTATATATTTTATGGAATATGTTTAAATATCAAATCATTTAAGGTAAGTTCATGTCAACTAGCATGTTATACCACTTATACTTTATATTTAATATTAAATTATAATAGATTACTGATATTCAAAAGACTCTAGCATGATAACCAACATAATTTAAAGAATGGTTACATAAAGAAATGGCTCATTTTTATCACTTAATGACAGAGGAGAAGTGTATGATACAGTAGTCTAGCACTCATTAAAAACCTACTGTACATATTTGTAAAAAAAAATTTGTAAAAATATAAAATAATTGGATAAATATACAGTTGTATGCAAGAAAACTTAAATATTCCTAAATTAAAAGTACAAAAATGGAAATCAATTATTCTGGATGTGGCTAAAAGCCTAAACAGAATATATAAATGTATTCTGCATAAAAAATGCAGATAGCTTTATAAAAAGCAAAATTGCAAGCCAGTTCAGTTATCCCCAAAAGGACTAACTCTTCTAGAGTCAATGACTTAATTAATGAATAAAACAAATTAAATCAAATAAGTTAAATATACCAATTATAACATATATGTTAAAGATAATACAAATTATTTATTAGCATTTAATATATGACAATGTTAATAGTAAATCAATGAAATACTAGAAATAAAAGATGTAGCGATACTTTAAATAAAATAAAAAGCATAAGTAAAGAGAAGATCTAGAAGTAAACCTATAACTGTCTGAAACTAAAGATCCAATAAAAAAGGTTGAATGAAAATAAAGGACCAGAAATATATGGTCTTACTCCTGAGATATTTAGATTATTTCCACAGAACTTTACTCAATAAATGCAAAGATTGTATATGAAAGGCTAAAAAGTGAATACAATCCTTTCTTTCTGGCAATATATATTAACAGGCCCTATTTTGAATAAAGATAAAATTCCACATTGTTTTCATCTTATAGACTCATCGCATTATTAAATGTAGATTATAAGACATATATATCAGTTCTTACAAATATGTTAAAATTACTATTGCCAATATTAGTAGAAAGATATTAAATATGATTTGTAATAAAAATACATAATATAATATCAAAAGAGTCATTACTTTAATAGATCTGTCTGGCTAAGAAATTGGGAACTAATAGTAATAAGTCCGGATACATATATATAAAATATTTTTGATTCATTAAACCAGCAATATTTGTTTAATGTACTAGACTCAGATAGATTACCAGATTTGTTCATCCAATTAATAGGATTACTATATAAAAAAATCAAAATTATATGTCAAAGTTGTTATATTTATTATAGGCTATATATAGTACATATAGAAAAAGGAGCAAAGCAAGGTTGTCTACTTCCCTCTTACTACCTGCATTGGGAATTGAACTATTGTCAAATTTGGTACAACAAAATGAATTGGAAATTATTTTAAAGAGAACAATACCTCCAAAATATTACTGTCAATGATATATTAACATACACTGTACTTGAGATATCCATGACATGTTTCAGTTTGAAAATGGATCTTGCCTTATGTTTAATGAGGAAAAAGGAAATTTTATGTTAATTAAAATGAAAATCCCATCTTAAAATGATGTACAATATTAATTGGGACTATTCAAGTTTAGAATACTTGTTTGTCACTTTGTTTAAACGCTAGATACTATAATATAACTTAGCAATACTAATGTCATTAAAACAATTAAAGAGACAACAGAAAAACTAAATACAGTTTTTTTATTTTTGACAATAGATTCAATTTAATAAAATGATCTTGTTACACAAAATAATATATATAAAACTAGTAACACAAACTAAAACCAGATAGGGATATGCCAGATATAGTGCAATGGGTAGATGCACCATACTTAGCAAACTGGGAAGTTTTACATGAAGTTATATGAAGAAAAAGAAACTATTTAAAATCAAAAACTAAGCACTGACACTCATTAAAAATAAAACATTATGGTTCAAAGTTACTTGCAAAAGTATATCTCTGAACCAATGAAATCTAACTATATCAACTAAAGATTGAAATGCTTTAGAAACTTCATCTATAAGGATCCTACTTTAAAGAAATAGATTTTTCCAATTTTCTCAAGTGCTTTGCTTATATTGCAATATGATAGAAAGCATATGTTTTGAAAGAATGCGGATCTGGATAAGCAAAGAGTTTATTTTGTGATTAAATTGTATAAAAAGCACTACTTTATTATCAATAGATAATATAAATCATAAGTATACTTAAAAAAATTAAGAATGGTTATTGATGCAAAATAGCATATAGTGTCTAGAATACAGATTATAAAACAGATTGATTAGAAAGATATCCTAAATTTATAAAATACTTTATGTTAACATCAGCAAACAGAAGCTCTACATCTATTTTATCAGGTACTTAAAAACTGTAGTATATCATAAATTTTCTTTGACAGAGTTCAAATAGAAATTTATAATTCAGAATGAAAACCTTACATGTTTCAAAAATGTTGCAAATATTGCTATCTATAAATAATACATTCTCGTCTTTTTTAGCCAAATTTACATAGGCTCATAGCTTAGGTTCATAGCTGTGTACTAGACTAATGGTCCTGGAGCCTTTACAAGCCTATCCATAGGATTACCCTGGCATAGTGCCACCCAACCTTAGTTTCCAGTGACTCTGTCGAGTAGAGCCATGGGAGTTATCCCTGGGGTGAATTTTCTGTTTCTCATCCACTCATCTAGATTTCCTTTGAAGAGGGTCAGCGAGGTGCTCTGCTTGACATGTACGGGAAGTATGTTCCATAGCATGGGCAGTCTCTGTGTTATGAACCTGCTCTTCATTGTGGTAATGAGGTTGAGTTTTCTGGAGCATGTGGTGTGGAGGGATTGGGATTTCTTTAGATGTAGCATTTCTAACAGAGCTGGGTCAGACATGGCTTTGTAAGTCAAGGAGAGATTGCATCTAAGTAGGCGATATGAGACAGAGAATAGTTGGAGTTTTTTTAGTCTGTCCATATAGGACAAGTGTTTAAGGCCTAGGATCCTCTTTGTGAGGTACTTTTGTGGCCTCTCCAGTTATGTTATCTAGTGAGGTACATGCCAAATGGAGCATTGTACTCGATGATTGGCCTAATGAGGGAAGTGTAGAGGGAGACAATGACCTCTTTCTTCCTGGATGCAAAACCCTTAGTAATGAGATGTGCCACATAGAAGGACTTTCTGGCCACAGTGGCAATGTAGTGATCAAAATAGAGGTTTCTGTCAACCTGTATTCCCAGATATCTTATAACGCCTTCTGTGTTCAGTGGACTACCATCAATGTGGCAATTCATGGGAATCGGGTTTTTCCAAAGGGGATGACGACACACTTTTTGGCACTGATCTTAAAGCCATGATTCTGACACTAGTTGGTCTCAGTGAGGCCATTCTGTAGGATGTCAAAATCACTTGGGGAGTTAATAATAGCTCCCAACTTGCAATCATCTGCGAGCTTTGTTAGCCAGAGTCCCTTCATGTTGGCCTGAACTTCAGAGAACTAGATACCAAACAGGAGAGGACCCAGGACCAAACCCTGTGGGACTCCACTCATGACTAGTTGACAGTCTGACTTGGAGTCAGCTACTTTCACACTGTGGGTTCTATCTGTGAGCCAGTTTGCAACCCAGCTAGTGATATAGGGGTTGATACCAAGCTTAGTGAGTTTTTCTATGATTCCTGAGTGGGGAATGGTATCAAAAGC
This sequence comes from Protopterus annectens, assembly GCF_019279795.1. Classification (NCBI taxonomy): domain Eukaryota; kingdom Metazoa; phylum Chordata; order Ceratodontiformes; family Protopteridae; genus Protopterus; species Protopterus annectens. Next base: position 365,405,281 of record NC_056725.1, on the reverse strand, counting down.
CTTGGCCAGATCAAGGTAGGCTGTATGAACCACCTTGCTTTCATCCATAGCTCTGGTGACTGACTCAAAGAAGTCAACCAAGTTGAGCAGGCATGATCTACCCTTCACAAAACTAAACTGTGTGGGAACCAGAGTTTGGAGATTCCCTGTATCCTTGTTTATTAGGTTCATGATGATGCGTTCCATAGCTTTGTATATCAGACTTGTCAGGCTAATGAGGCAATAGTTCCCAGGGTCTGTAGTCACTCCTCCTTTGTGGAGAGGGATGACTATAGCAGTGCATCATTTGGTAGGGAGAAAGCCTGAGGTGAGGCTGTGATTGAACAGGGCACACAGGTGAGGTGCCAGTTCACTCCGTAGTTCATGTAGAACACAACCAGGGATGTTGTGAGATCCCATAGAAACTGTATTCTTGGCCTTGGACAGTGCTGTTTTAACCTGTGCAGCAGTAATACTGGGTGCCTGGCAATCTACTGGTATTGTGATTTGTCCTTTGGAGGGGGGAAAGGGGTAAAGTTGGTGCTGAATCTGTTGGCCAGTATACTGGCAATATCTGTTGGCATGGTATAGGAGGCACCATTGTACAGTAGCTCAGAGCAAATCTGGGTATTGCCATGTAGACTCTTTATATGACTATAGAATGTCTTGTGGTTGTCTTTACTATCTGCTGCAATTCTGTTTTCATAGCTAGCTTTAGAGGATTTGATGAGGGATCTCAACTTTTTGTTGAGGCTGATAAGGGAGTTTTTCCAGTCTTAGGACTTCACCATATTCCGCATCAGTTTCCTCCTTCTGTTGTAGAGTTTGATTATGGCAGGGGACCACCAGATTGGCTTCCTTTTTTCGAGGAGAGCATCTTGGTTCTATTGGGTATGGCAAAATCCATGAATTCGTGTACGTGTTCATACAGTGCATTGGTGTATGATTCGGTGGTCATGCAACTATTCTCCATTTGCATGGGTGCCGTGAAGTTAGCCACCTCTGTTTTTAGGAGCCAAAAGCTAGCTTTGGAGAAGTTTTTCATGGTGGTTACCTTTGCAGTGGGGGTGGGGGGGGGTGGGAGGGAATGTGGATTTCCAAGGTGATACATTTATATTAAATAAACGTGTTTTTTTATGCTTTGACTATTTTTTTATATAATAAAGGCCAGTTATCAACACTTTGAAGCATATTAGCTTTAGGTTGTGAAGTGCTTACAAGGAACTGGAATAGTCTATAATTTTGCAGAATTTTAACCAATATTTAATGTGAAAAAGAAAATGAAGCCATAAGACTAGGATCAATCAAATTTTAAATTTCATCCAAAATTGGAAACTATGTTGAAGAAAAAATACTGTATGTCATAATTGATTAAACTGTTATGTTTATCTCAGTTCTACAATGAAAGAGTGGTATATAATAACATGTAGATATTTCAAACCAGCAGTGTAAATATTGTATGCATTTAATGGTTTTTGTATTTGTTGTTAGTTTAGTTTATTTGTATAAAGTCCAATAGATTTCATGTATTATATTAACATTTGTCAAGAAAATATTTTCTCTACTGACTATAAACTGTTACATAAAGCATATATTTCCTGAAAATGAAAATCAATTAAAATATTTAAAACAATCCATTTGCATGCCAGCAAAGATTTCATTTATTGAACGCACACATCTTGCATTCTAGGTAGCATCTATTCTGACTAGTTAACAGACCTCAGTTGAGAAGCAAACTATTAAATTTTACTTTGAAATGTAAAAAGTAGCACATCAACCATAAGCAGTGGCAATTTATGTAGTATGTAATGTCATTAATTGCTCAGAAGTAAACAAAATTAGTTAATTCAACCTTCCTTTTTATGAAAATGGGAGGTACAATGCATTCAAAGTGCCAGCAGGAGACTGCTAGTGTTTTAATACAGTGTAATGTCTTAAGCATGTAAGGTATTGATAATGAAGTTTATGTCAGCACTCAAAAATAGAGACAAAAGTATCTATTTGTACAATCAAAAATCAAAATGTATCATGTTCACTTTAAATATTGGAATGTCAAATAAGGGACTGAATGCTATGTCAAAACAAATCATATTTAAAGGTGTGGCAAAATAAGTTACAAAAAGGATAGCAATCTTTCCTTAAATACTGCTGATTTTAATACATACTCAAAGAAACTAATGTGAACAGCCTTCAAGTAATCAATTGTTATGAGATGTTTTATTTGAACGATATTTTAAGATAAAGATAAATGTAGCAGATTCAGTTATGACTTGCACCTGGACACTTAGTATCAAATAATCATCAAGAATAATTCAAGGACTGCATGCACAGCATGTAAATTCTAACAAATTCTCCCCTAAAATGTAATGGGAAAACTGTTGAAATTTTAGAGGGCAGAAGGGAGTCATGGAAAGTCACTGTCATGGACTCACATGGCTTGAAAAGTAGTGGACTGACTACTCTCAATCTAAGCAGTCCCCAAAGAAACAGGCAACAGATGCTCTGGGTAGAAGGAGAGGCATAAATGAGCATCATTAGCATAACAGAGATTACTGAATACTTTCTTATGAATGACATTTTTGCATATAAGCATGTGTACAGTGTAAAATAAAGGAAAAAATAAAGCCCCAAGAAGCAAATACAGGTTAAGGAATAAATATTACCAGAAAATAAAAATGAAAACTGTTTCTGGACTATGAAAGACAAACCACAGTGCTTCCTCAGTTGTTTTAATATAATCCCATAATCTACTGCATGAATGGAATGCTTATATTGAGTAAGAGGTACATGCAGAAAAGACCTTTGCCTGGGGGGTGGGGTGGGGTTGCACCTTAAGTAAAACATGTGTTTTATTCTAGTTCGAAAAACAACAAGCAACTATCTCATAATCAGAGTTAGGAAATGTCTTCCACATTGTAGAGAACAGGTATTTATATCCCACACACTGACAATGAATAATATTTTATGGTATGGGCTTTAAATCAACAAGACACCCAAGAAGCCAAGTACTCTACTGAAGTTCATATATATATATATATATATATATATATATATATATATATATATATATATATATATATATATATATATATACATATGCATATACATACACAGATTAAAAACTTTAGCACTCAAAGGGAGTATGTGAACATTTTAATTTGAAGAAATTTTGTCTTCCAGACCTCCGTATTTCATTTAAAATCATCAGTTCATAAGGCAAATAGGCTATCAATCAGCAGACTATTACAAGCCTAACCAATAAACAGAGGTCTGAATCAAACCCTACCCCTTGCATTTTTAAGGTTAAGATCTTAACCTTTAGGCCAGTCATCCTCATTTTATCATTCTTTCTGCCTTAATTTATGTCTAGTGTAGCCACATTATAAATGTACATGATATGCAAACTGTTTGATTATATCACTTGCAAAAAATAAATCCTAAATATTGACTATATACAGTATATATCCCTCTATCTTTATAAATGCATTTTAATAATCTGCATATATTAATAAGCAGCAACAGAATCAGTCAATAAATAGAAAGTTGATTAAATCCAGTGACCAAGACATGTCTAAGTAATGTGAAATTATAAATCTGAAGATGATTTTACATCTTACTCCATATAAATCTATTCATTGGTATAAACCTCATAGTCTCTCTATTCAAATATATAAGGGTCTGCTTACATAACCTTGTCTATAGACTGAAAAACTAGAAATTGTGGTACACTGTTAATGACTGAAGTAAAAATGTTAAATAAAAAATAGTATTAGCACACAATATTCAATGCAAATATCATAAGCTTTCTTTTAAACCTTAGAAATAAAGAGCTTGCTCCAGAGTTACCTAAACAATACTTTTCTTTACTTTCTACCAAACTTTTCTAATCAAGTTTATTAGCTTCAATAAATACTAATTTGTCATGACCAATAAAATTGAATTTTGCTGAAGAGTGAACTAAAATATGTTTACAAAGCGCATTGCTGTCTCTTTTGCATCTTATGTCACTTAAAGTGTTGTTTTATTCTAAATGCCCAATAATATAACTGAAAGAAATTGGAATATCATGAGGTGTAATCCCACTGTGTTTAATGCAGTTGGTGCAAAACTGAGTTTTGTATATAAAATGGCTAGTAATTTAATTTTAAAACTTTGATCGAGAAATGTGGCAAGACATGTTAAAAACAAACAATTAACAAAGAGACAAAGTTGGCTATAAATGTGTTTTTTGTAAACAATGTCCATTCATCCTTGAAGAACACAATGTATTTATAAGAGAAAACAAAGGCAATTTAGAAAAAGGAGATTGTTTAATTTATGCTGTCATATATATAGGATGTTCAGGTTTTTTTCTCTGGGGAAAACTGAGTACCCATTAAGGAAATGTATAAATGACCATATGTTCCGTGGACTATGATGTTTGCAGATGACATTGTGATCTGTAGTGAGAGTAGGGAACAGGTGGAGGAGACCCTGGAGAGGTGTAGATATGCTCTAGAGAGAAGAAGAATGAAGGTCAGCAGGGCTAAGACAGAATATATGTGTTTGAATGAGAGGGAGGATAGAAGTTAGGTGAGGATGCAGGGAGTAGAGGTGGCGAAGGTGAATGAGTTTAAGTACTTGGGATCAACAGTTCAGAGTAATGGTGAATGTGGAAGAGAGGTGAAGAAGAGAGTACAGGCAGGATGGAGTGGGTGGAGAAGAGTGCCAGGAGTAATTTGTGACAGACGAGTACCAGTAAGAGTGAAAGGGAAGGTCTACAAGAGGGTAGTGAGACCAGCTATGTTATACGGGTTGGAGACAGTGGCATTGACAAAAAGGCAGGAGTCAGAGCTTGACGTGGCAGAGATGAAGATGTTAAGATTTGCACTGGGTGTGACGAGGATGGACAGGATTAGGAATAAGTATATTAGAGGGTCAGCCCAGGTTGGAAGGTTTGGAGACAAAGCCAGAGAGGCAAGATTACGTTGGTTTGGACATGTGCTGAGGAGAGATGCAGAGTATATTAGGAAAAAGATGCTAAGGATGAAGCTGCCAGGTAACAGGAAAAAAGGAAGGCCTAAGATAAGGTTTATGGATGTGGTGAGAGAGGATATGCAGGTGGTTGGTGTGACAGAGCAAGATGCAGAGGACAGGAGGAAATGGAAACAGTTGATCTGCTGTGACGACCCCTAACGGGAGCAGCCGAAAGAAAAAGAAGAAGAAGATAAATGACCATATGTATGACATAAGGAAAGAGAATATAAACATTATCTAAGGTGTGCTCATTTTGTAAAGTTCAGGTTTGGTATATTGGTTAAAGCATTAATCAATACTGGAATGTAAGAAACAAGATTAGAACACAGGGAGTTAATCTGGCAATTACGTTTAAACAGGGACCCCACAGGCTTGAATAAACACATTTCAGTCAAACCAGTCTTAAAGCTTAGAGCTGCTAAACTGTAATAATAGCAACAATCATTTCTTAGGGGTAATTCTTAACACTAAATTTAAATTTTAAAAATTCATATAGCTGTATTTAATGTGTCTGTGTTTTACTGAATATATTAATATGTGCCTCTGTTTTACTGAATATATTAATAAAATGAATTTTTAATGAAATATGAATCACAGTGATAAGTATTTTAATTTTATTTATTGTATGAACATGTTTGCAGTACTGGGTGTGAAGTGGGTCTGTTTATGTTCATTATTTTTTAATTTTAGTTTGGGACAGTTTAAATAATCATAGTATAAAATTATTGTTTGGAATAATACGTTAGCTATTTGATTAAGTATGTTATCTTAGCTTATAAAAGGAAGTTACAAGAGTTATGTATTGTTCTGATAAAGGCCCATTGTATACTGAGGGATGAAAGCTCTTAACACTTCTGTCCATTTGTTTTTTTTTAAGTAATATTTGTTATACAAATCTCTGGCTTCTTTGCTGCATTATTCCTGATTATAAACAAATTACACTCACACTTTCATGTTCAAGGCACATTCTCAAGTTCACTCAGTACTTTAATTTTCTCTTCAGTATAGTTCACATTCATTAGACTTGACAATATTTAGCTTTGAAAAATGACTTTTAAATAGGCAGATAACAAACAGCCATCAGTACACCAGATAAAAATATATACACTTAACCTCAAATATAATCAGATGTCACAAGCATTAAAAATTGTACAATAAAGTTATTTACATGAAATAAATACAATAAAGCATGCAATCAGGAAACATAATAAATTTAAAATTTAAATTTTGAACAGCTAGATTGCATACATTGATGTCTAGACATAAATCTGTCACTGTCTTTCTAGATCAAGACAGAATCTGCAAAATTCTTAAAGCTGCTTTGTCTCTTTGTGCATACCTCAGAAGAAAATTCAAGAACTCCCAGTTAACACTCTTGCTGTCTTACACAGTCCCCCAGATTCAGCAAGCCCTGTATGGTGTGCAGGACTAGTGCAGGAGCTCCAGCAGGCAATATGTCTGCCATGTGATCCAAGAATAAACTGTAGGGACATGCACGAGCGCTCCTGCACTAGTCTGCACGGACTCAACCCCTGTATGCAAATTACCCCATTTGCAGGAGAAATCCATGCAAATGAGGTGAATACCAGGAAGCTGGAAACCAGCCATGCAGGACTAGTGTAATCTGCAGAAATGTACTTTCCCCAGTAACAGAGTACATTTCTGCAAACTACAAAACAGAGCCATGACAGCTCCAAATAAATGGTGGATATTAAGTAGAAAGCATGCCAATGGCCAAATATAAGGACAGTGGCATGGAAAACAGTTGCAAAAATAAAAAAAAATCAACTTTTATTTTTTTTAGCCGAGCTCGACTGTTTAAGCATAGGGCAGCGACACACAAGTGGGATCGGGCAGAAAATAAAAGAAAAAAACCTAAAATAAGCATTCTAACCAAAATCACTATTTTGCCATTATACTCAATGGCAAGCAGAAGACAACATTGCCAGTGAATAGTGGTTGCTAAGTGGGGAGGCTCAGTGTGGGACATGTAACTATGCACCAGCAGGCAATCCTATGCAAATGAAGGGAATGATACTGAATCCCAGACTTCTCCTGCATGCTAGGTAGCACCCACCAGTGTAAGAGCAGGAATAGATTGGTGCAAGCCTAGGAGTTAGCTGACATCATAGGAGTGTATGTCAGGCATACTGTAAGCGGATTGGAGCCCTGTGACATGGGTTTGCCCTTAGCTTAGCAGATCTAAGCAAGTGAGTGGTCTGAGGCTGCCTAGCACTCTTTACATTGCCTAAGCGGGTGTGCGTGCTGTGCACCGGGTTTTAAAGGGAAAAAAAAACAGGAAATAGCAGCTCTGTGCACATTTGAACACTGTGTTTGCGCGGTACAGCCCCGGGTTTGAACAAGAAGGCAATGGGAAGGGAAAACAGCAGTAGGAAGGTAATCAGGGAGAACTACCATAGCTGGCTGGTGAAATGTATCACAATCAGCCAGTTACACAGGCAGCAGACCAGACCAGCCCAGAACACTACTATAAATTATGCAAACACCTTTCCCTCTGGTTTTAACCACATACTCTACACCACCGGTGTATACAAGCGGGGAAGTTTTAACAAACAAAAACAACAAAATGATAGGGGTTGCAGCAACTATCAGACATCAACATGTGGAAGAGGCTGAGGGTGATGAAGATAAGAATACCGTTGACCAACCCACAGTGAGGAGATGGAGAAAGGTGTACAGACCCAGGATAACCAACAAGGGGCTACATGAAATGGAGATAGTGGAGTGCTATTGGGTGGACAGGGACCTCCTGCAGCAAATTGTTGAGCTGTGCCAGCCACACCTGACACACATAACTAACAGAGGGGAACCCATCCCAGTGGATACCAAGGTATGTGTAGGCCTAGGAATACTAGCCACAGGTACCTCCCAAAGCCCAAATGGGGATATCATGGGGGTCTCACAGGCATCAGCATCCAGGGTATTCCACCAGTTCCTGGATGCCATGTCAGCACATACCGAAGAGCACGTATATTTCCTCAACACCCGTGAGGTGTTGGTCAGCAATATGAGTCTCTTCCACCAAATAGCAGAATACCCTGAGGTGGTGGTGCTATAGACTGCACGCACATATGCATCAAAGCACCACCTGGTGAGGAGGGGTTAGGGTCTACATCAACTGCAAGGCTTCCCGTCCATCAACTGCCAGGTCGTGTGTGATGCCCAGGGCATTATAATGAATGTGTGTGCTGGCTGCAATGAAAGCTATCACGATTCCCACATCTGGCATCTGATGCAGCTGTACCAGAGATTTGCCAGTGGGGACATCCCTTACAGTCACCTAGTGGGGGATGCTGGTTATGCACTGGAGCCGTGGCTGATGACACCCATCAGAAATGCACACACACCCGAACAAGAGCTCCATAATGAGGCACACGCACAGACCAGAATCATATTACATCGTTTGTTTGGGATGCTGAAGTCACAGTTCCAGTGCCTGGACACTTCCAGTGGAGCCTTGCCGTACTCATCAGCTACATGTACCCAAATTGTTATTGTTTGTACCATGCTACACAATATGATCCTGCAGAAACAGCTGCAGCAGGAACATCATTGGGCAGGGCCACACAGCCCCCCACCAATGCCAAGGCCTGCACAGGTACAGAGTGACTTGGAGGAGGAACAACCTGAGCCTGCCCCATTAGGCAGATGGAGGCTTGCCCAGTATGCCCTGGACTTGGCAAAGAGGAAATGCATAGCACATACACTGATACAGTAGGGACCCAGGAAATGACACCTCTCTCTGACTCACACATACAGTAAAACTGATGCCAAACATGACACCACCTGTGTTCAACCATGTATAGAGAGCGTACTATGTGCATCCAACATAGGCAGCCCCAGCACAATCCTCAATACTGGCACACTCACAAGGTAAGTCACTCTCCTTACCAATTGCCGATTGGAGTAATATGTGTTGTTACTTGTATCTATGGTCTGGATGTGAGCATGCAAGGGAAATGGGTGGCTGAATGGTATGCCAGCAGATAGTAGACACCTATAGTGGCAGCATGAGATCTGTAACAAATAATGGTATCACCATAATAGCCAGTACTACACATGGTGGCAAAGCCCACGGTAGGAAATGTTCTGGGCCACATGTGTGTCCATAAGACTCACACATGCCAGTCAGGGAGGTTCATATACCCAACAACAGTCTCAGCCAGCAGGACACGTGTAGACAAACACAAACAAAGGCTGTGCTAAGGCCTCTGAATGATGGCTATGGGTAACCTCCCCCCCAGGCCTACACAGACAGACTACATCAGGTCAGGCAGTGGGATGTTAGTTCTGAAGGGTAGGAAGTCAGAAACTAATATGTAGGTCAAGCAAACCTAAGACCCGTAATTCACTGATATGCCTCTAGTCAGCATGATAGGTTAGAATACAGAATGAAATGGAGTACCTGACATACCAGTACAGTCATAGCAAATGTGTACAAGTGTCAGGTGTGCTCCCCCCAATCCTGTGTAGAAATGTAGAAATAGTCAGGTGTGCCCCCCCAGTCCTGTGTAGAAATTTAGAAACAGTCAGGTGTTCCCCCATCCTATATAGAAATGTAGTAACAGTCAGGTGTGCCCCCCAATTCTGTGTAGATATGTAGAAACAGCCAGGTGTGCCCCCTCCTCCAATCCAGCATAGAAATGTAGTAACAGTCAGGTGTGCCCCCCAATTCTGTGTAGAAATGTAGAAACAGTCAGGTGTGCCCCCTCCCCCAATCCTGCGTAGAACTATAGTAACAGTCAAGTATGTCCCCCTCCACCAATTCTGTGTAGAAATGTAGAAACAGTCAGGTGTGCCCCCAACTCTACTTAGAAATGTAGAAACAGTCAGGTGTGCCCCCAATCCTATTTAGAAATGTAGCAACAGTCTGGTGTGCCCCGCCCAATCCGATGTACACACATCGTAACAGTCAGGTGTGCCCCCCCAAATCCTATGTAGAAATGTAGTAACATGTATGTGCAGGTATAATACCAGTGGAACACAGATGCCCAGAGGTGGCCAAGGTAGCAGGATAGATTGCAGCATTTGTACAATATGCAGGTATGTCTGTGTTAGGTTGGTGTGTTTCATATTGTATGAGAGTGGTCAGTATGTATGCATGGTGAGGTATGACCTGGTGGCCATTACCTAGTACTGCTGAGGACAGGGCCAGCTTCTAACAACTGCAGTGCCAAAGACAATTCCCACCAGTATAACACATGCAAGCAGTAAGCCATTGTAAATGTATGGTGGTAATATGTGTCATCATCTGAAATATTGACATGGCATGGCTGTTGGGCTAGATATACAAGCAGTACACAGTGAAAGTACCCCAGACATACAGTATAAAATGTGTAACTGTGAAACGGACACAGCCTTGGAATTGTACATATAGGTATGTATCACATTATGTGGGCCTGTAGTAGGGTATGCCAGTGTCATCTGCCCGAACACTTGCAGATCACAAAGGTGGTAGGACTGATGTATTGGGAAACAGCTGATGTACCTGCACATGCCAGCATAACTGGAATGCCCCATGCATATCTGTGTGTCAGATGCAAGTAGTGTCCATAGCACACATGCACCCAGCTCACCCAAACACCACCCACAGGTACCTCTCTGGTCGTATCCCTGCTGCTGGGAATGGGTACAATATGACCCCCACCTGTATATGGCGATAGTGAAAGAATGCAGCATGCAGTGCAGGTGTCCAATGCAGGTGTGTACCTAGCTGTAGGTAGCACCCTGCCAGCATGCACACCACCAAATCAATACTGATAGAAAGTATTGGCATGAACACCTAGCACACCTACCCTGTCACCCCAGGGGAATATACTGTATGGCGGTCTGGGACTGTAGGACTGACAGAATGCAACAGCCTGCCAAAGCTGGCTCACATCACCACCAAATGGCCTACAGGCCTCTGCCAAAGGCCTGTGTCTCACATGTACTGCCAATGCATGTTAAGTCATGGACACCCAAATAACAACATAACACACTCCATATAAGCCATATGCAAGGCCATGTGGACAAACCACAGTAACATGTCCACCATGTCCCACTGCATGAACTGTGGGCCAACATCAAAACACAGCTGTGATGAGGTGATACCTTAGGGAAAGTATCAGAGAATGTATGCATAATGTATGGAAGAGGATAGAATAATAGGGGGGGGTGAGAGCATGGGCAGCATGGAATGTGCAAGGTCCGGCACACAGCTGTGTGCACACACTATCCCTGGCTGCAAACACATAAACGTGTGGCTACAAACCTGCCCATACACCACAACAGGGGTAATGTCCTGACTCATGGCCCCTGTCTCTGGGTAACCTGTGTGAATCTGTACAGCTGTGAGGTATTGCCACAGCAAGATAAGACCATACTGTCATGTCGATGGATGAACAAGTATGGGATCCTCTGCCAGCACTGTACCAAGGTGCTGAACTGGATACACAGACCCAGCAGCAAGTGTCTGCGGCTCCACCTCCAGAATTGCATAACTTACCATGAATATGTAGGCATCTTCCCAAAATACCAGACACAGCTGCATTCACCCTTGTTCCCCAGGACATCACTGTGAGCAAGAATGTCCACCTGACAGTACTTGAGGACATAAAACATCACAGTGTATAACAGCACACATGTCTGAATATCTCTGCTAACACCAGTACCATGTAACAGAAGCAGCGCAGACACAATCACTTACAGTACACACTATCCCTTGCACAGTTTGTCCCCATATTGCCAAATGATCTACGGATACCCTGCAGAAACAGTTTGCTACCTGTAGATGTACAACACAAAGGTCTGCACTGGAGTACAAACTACATGGAATGGATCCACACATTCAATACAGAAGGGCATACTGGGCATGCTCACACAATTAGAGAAATGAAGGCAATGTCAGACAACAACATACTGAAAGGTCATACTGGGCATACTAACACACTTAAAAAAATGAAGCCCATGTCTGCAAACAACAGTGGACCATACACATCTGACAGTTGCAGATGGTAGTGCATACACTCCTCAGTATGCACCAGTCATGCTTTGCACACACATTGGATAGGAATATAGACATATATCCAAGGACAACACACTATAATAAGCCAAAAGGAGACATACATAGATGTGTGGAAGACAGTGACTGTGACAAAGAGCCATCCATCATGTCCCACCCAGCACATAGCCAAATGGCTACAACCACAGGATGTGTAAATGTTACTCACTGTAGAAATTAGCCACTGGTATCCATCAGCATTACAGACTATGTGGTGCAAGTGCTAGCTGTGCAACATGACTGTACAAGGCAGTCATCATATAGCAGCTGTATACACGTACCTGCAGAATATAACCCTGTGTGTGTCTGCATGTGATGTGTCAACCTCTAGATGAATGGGTTAATGGCCCATGCACACACATTGCCCTCTCCATAGCCCTACTATGACAAGCCTGCTGATGTCATCCACTCTGAAATATACCTTTGGGAATGAAATAGTCCAGTCATCTCTGTGGTGCACCCTGCAACTGCATAATGCTGTAGTGTGATAAATTAGTTAGGTAGGAGTTCTAATCCCAGACATGGCAAGTGTGTTTGTGTGTGTGTCTCTATCTGTGTAGGGAGCAATGCTTTTTAGGCTAGTCATGCTCACTGCAATTCAAATGCCATACTTTGGCAAGACTGCTGATGTAATTCACTGTGAAATACACCTTTGGGAAAGGTGTAACCCAGTAATCACCGTGGCATGACCTATGACTGCGTACTGCTGTAGTGCGATAAACTAGCTTGATAGGAGTTCTAATCCCAGACATGGCAACTTTGTGTGTCTTTGTCTGTCTGTGTAGGGAGCGATGCTTTTTAGGCTACTCACACTCACTACAATTCAAATGGCCTACTTTGGCAAGGCTGCTGATGTCATTCACTGTGAAATACACCTTTGGGAAATGTATTGCCCAGTAATGTCCATGGCATGTCCTATAACTGCATTATGCTGTAGTGTGATAAATTAGTTAGGTAGCAGTTCTAATGCCAGATATAGCAACTGTGTGTGTATGTGTGTGTCTCTGTGTAGGGAGCAATACTTTTTAGGCTAGTCACACTCACTAACATTCAAATGCCCTACTTTGGCAAGGCTGCTGATGCCATTCACTGTGAAATACACCTTTGGGAAAGGTGTAACTCAGTAATCAACATAGCATGACCTATGACTGCATACTGCTGTAGTGCGATAAACTAGCTTGATAGGAGTTCTAATCCCAGACATGGCAACTTTGTGTGTCTCTGTCTGTCTGTGTAGGGAGCAATGCTTTTTAGGCTACTCACACTCAGTACAATTCAAATGCCCAACTTTGACAAGGCTGCTGATTTCATTCACTGTGAAATACACCTTTGGGAAATGTATTGCCCAGTAATGTCCGTGGTGCATCCTATAACTGCATTATGCTGTAGTGTGATAAATTAGATAGGTAGCAGTTCTAATGCCAGACATGGCAACTGTGTGTGTGTGTGTGTGTGTGTGTGTGTGTGTGTGTGTGTGTCTCTGTGTAGGGAACAATGCTTTTTAGGCTAGTCACACTCACTACAATTCAAATGTCCTACTTTGGCAAGGCTGCTGATGTCATTCACTGTGAAATACACCTTTTGGAAATGTGTAGTCCATTAATGTCCGTAGCACGTCCTATAACTGCATAATGCTATAGTGTGATAAACTAGTTAGGTAGGCATTCTAATCTCAGACATAGCAACTGTGTGTTTGTGTGTGTGTGTGCCTTTCTCTGTGTAGGGAACAATGCTTTTTAGGCTAGTCACACTCACTACAATTCAAATGCCCTACTTTGGCATGGCTGCTGATGTCATTCACTGTGAAATACACCTTTGGGAAAGGTGCCACCCAGTAATCTCTGTGGTGCATCCTACAGCAGCGTAATGCTGTAATGAAATATAATACTGGTAGGGGTTCTATTCCCTCACATGGCAAGTGTGGATGTTTGTGTGTGTCTATGCCTGTATAAAGAGCAATGATTTTTAGGCTAGTCACACTCACTACAGATCAAATGCCCTACTTTGGCAATGCTGCTGATATCATTCACTGTGAAATATAACTTTGGGAAAGGTGTAACCCAGTAATCTCTGTTGCACGTCCTATACCAGCGTAATGCTGCAGTGTGTTATAGTACTCTGGTAGGAGTTTTATTCCCACACATGGCAAGTGTGAATGTTTGTGTGTGTGTTTCTATGTGTGTGTAGGGAGCAATTCTTTTTAGGCTAGTCACACTCACTAAAGATCAAATGCTCTACTTTGACAAGCCTTCTGATGTCATTCTCTCTGAAATATACCTTTGGGGAAAGAGTACTCCAGTAATCTCAATGGCGCGTCCTATAACCATGTAGTGGTGTAGTGTAATAACCTAGTTAGGTAGGAGATCTAATCACAGACATGGCAGGTATGTGTGTGTGTGTGTCAGTGTTTGTCGTTCATATCCTGTGTGGAGGTGGCTGTCAGTGTGTAACACCTGGACTCATTGTGGAGTGGATTTTGCAAATATCTTATAATGGTGGCCCTAGTGTATGTCACAATGTCCACCTTGCAGGGATAACATATGTGAAATAGCTGAGAGGCTGGGGTGCCAATCCATACCCCTACTTGTGACATCAAGGCCTGGCAAACAAAGTTAGTAACCCTTGTATTACCCAGAGAACACTCTCAACCATGTCTCATACACAAACACACTTGCCTAGGCAGCAACCACTACATTGGTAGTACCCTTCATATTGTCCACAGATAGTAACCATGGTGTGATTGTAGTGGACTACAGAGGGCATGGCACCCTGTCCATCAGTCCAATAGGCACATACATGCAGACAGTGCACCTTCACTATGTTCCCCACTGGACACCTATGGTGCCATCAAATGTGACCCACAAAGGACATACCATGCCTTAAACACATGCCCTGTATGGACAGATGCCACTGACACCACGGAATACCTGTATCATGCTATCAATGTAGGTGCAGGGTCAACCTGCTGTCCATTACCAGTTCCCACCACATGAGGCCAGGACTGGCACATCTGATGATAACAATCTGTGTACACAACATGGCCCAGACACCCCAGGTACAATTCCACATGTCACTGTACATGCATGTGGGACATGTGCACATCCCAGACACCATCCATGTCATGGACTAAAGAACACATACATGGCAAACAATTCACAGCAATGGCTACACACAATAGTTGCCCAGGTGACTGGATGGTGAATACAATACCCACCTGTGTGGTCCAATCCAGACACTACACCCTTGAGCCACACTACAGACCATTATCATGTGGCCTGATGCCAAGGTATACCCATCACCTAGCCTTGTATAGCCATCTGGCACAGTCAACCAATACACACCCGTGAAGCAATACACCCATGCATGTCAGTAATGGCACCCTGTGACTGTGTGTGTGTGGTGTATGATGCCTATGACCACATTCACACTCACTACAACCCCCATTGGCATACTGAAGCATGCTGTCTGATGTCAGACACCTCCACATACTCTTTGCCCATATAACCTCCGGATAACCCCTGTGGTGCACGTGATACCTGCACAGTACTGTATTGTGGCAAACTAACTAGTGAGGTGTTGTATTCCTGACCCTGCCAAGTGTGTCAAGGTGTGTGGGTCCCAGAGAGAGGGTGGCTGTGTTGACGCTGACATCTGTTCATGCATACAGGCATGTGTAATACACCTATCATATAGTTACCATATCACTGTTGCAGATGTCACTCACCATCACATATACGTTTGGAGAGCTTCTCAACATGCAACCTATGTGATGCATACAATAACTGCATAGACATGTGATAGCAATGCATAGTCAGTCAGTGGTTTGATACCCTGTACTGGTAGGTGTGTGACACAAACATGCTTAAGTTTTACTCTCCCACTCCTCCCTGACTTTTCTATGCCTCTGTCTGCCTCTCTCACTCACTCTCTGGTGGATGTGGAGGCTTACACCTGCTTTATTTAGGCAGCAGCATGTGTTTTGTAAGTGATGCTCATGATCAGCTGATGGCCTCTGCATGAATTGCAGCCCTCTTCTAGCTGATTGCATGTGGAACAGCTGTGGTAACATTCCCATAGTCAATTGCATGGAAACACACTCCAATATCTAGGAGCATCATGTTGGTGTTGGGCCTTTTCATTCAGTGTGACAGGACCTAGATCTGCTGTTTGGCAAACAGCATCACAGATGGATTGGGGATTTACCTCTAACAACATACACCATGGAAAGAGACCAACAAACAGGAGGGGGATGTGCCTGACATGACTACAGAATGTAAGTGTTGCTATTCTGCATTTGGAGTAATGTTGGTTTAACAGGGTGTTTGTGGATATGGCTGTCTACATGTTTTAATACCTGTCATGACAGTGCTATGTTTCTGAGGAAACCCCCATCTGTAGGGTCATCTGCAGACTGGGCAGAGTGTGTTGCCTTTTGTTTTTTGTGTTACCCGCAGAGCACCTACCTGTGAACTGCAGAAGCATAGTGTGAGGTTTGCAGACAGTACATGGTGACAGATATGAGAGTTACTAACCTCATATCCCTCATAGGACATATGTCGCAGCACACCCTGCTACAACAGTAAATGTATGAGGTTATCACAGCAAAATGTCAATATTGGCCCTGTGTTTGTGCCTCCAGCCACAACTCTGTTAGCCTGTGTGCATATGTCATGCAGTAAGAGGTACATATGTCCTGTACACCATACTTTATTGACATCATATCTGATAACACGCCAGGGGATATCAGACTGTGACACATGTTATGTATAGTAGAGGTTCTCTTTGAGGACATAACCTGGGCATACTGTGGTTGTGTGTACAGTACTGAGGTCTGTGTACTTATGGTGATTGTCGACAGTGTGTGTATTGTGAATATGTACCTTGGCCTGTGTACAGACTGTGGTAGATGTCATTGTTCTTGGTCCTGTTCTATCTGATGTTACATGCTGCTCCACTGTATTTACCCTATCGGCTTACATGTTTGTAGGGCCAGACACACACATGTCCCATACCACAGACAGGCATCGGACCACACTGCCCAGTATATGTAGGATTAGTGTGTGAGTGGCACATATGAGGATCAGATAGTCCATATGCTGTAATACGCTAGCTACCATATGTGGCTGTGGCTGTGTTCAAATTGGTTGTGGTTATGCACCTTCACACAGGTGTCTGTTACTCTGTTCTGTGACATGCCTGTAGAGCCTGCTATATATGCAGGTACATGTATATTCACCCATAAAAAATGTAGGCCAGTGTTTTGGCAGTCTGACTGTAACCTGCACAGTGCTTTGTTACATGCCTAGCAAATTAGTGTACTTACCCAGTGTGATGTTATGTCCAGATACTTGCCTGATGTACTGCTGTCAGGCCACCATAACAGTCATGTATGTCAGACAAAGCAGTGGGATGCTGTACAGATGTATGTCACTAACTAGTGGGTAGTATGTGGCCATGGCACCTCTGTATCAGTGGTTATTATGTGTCAAGGCAGACAGGGGTGTGTGAATGCATAACCTATGGGGGCAACTGTATACCAGTATTTACATGTTATACCAATCTACATGGCTAACATCCACATTGTCAGGCTTGGTCCACATGTCTTGCACTAAGGGGTTCTGTGTATACCTCTAGACTGACCAGAGTGTGACAGACTTTCCACATTTATTGGCCATATCTCTGTTGTACTCCACAGGATCATTACTGTGCTAGTAGTGGTACTGTACTATGATGTCCTTAGGATGTCTGTCAGTAGCCAATGGCACACATGTTTAAAGCAGATGTGACCTCCCACACACAACATGTCTGTGAAGACAACCCCTATCACAGTAGCAATAGTTTACATATATACCTGCACTACATACCTGACATCCCCTTGCACTAAGAGGTTGGGACTACTGGGGCTGAGGTAGAGCTACACTCCATTTTCAGGACATATGGTGTACATATATGTAAATATAATTATCCATATATCTATATGGATATATACACATATATACATATCGGCATACATAGATGGATATGCATATGTACATATATACATATAAACACTCAGCTATATACATATACACAGCAATATATGTCTACACATATACAGATAGAGATACATATGCACATATACTTATGGGTATCTACATATATATTGACAGTAATAGGTATATCAGACTAGATATGTATACACATATAGTTATAGATATCTACATATATATCTACATAAATAGGCATATCTATACACATAGGATGTGCATTTATATACATATATCTACATATATATATATATATATATATATATATATATATATATATATATATATATATATATGTACATACGAAGAGATGTACACATAGCCATAGATATGTTGCACTATACAGATGTGTATACAGACATATGCATGAATATACATGTGTATGTACATGTAGACATATATCAATCTATTATATGTTTATATCCATATTCCTGTCATGTATACCTCACGGTTGTGTATACTCTCCCATATGTATCTCACCATATGTATCTGCTATGTGTACATTATGTTAAAACAACATATGTGATGCAACAGTCATATTAATGACAAGTACTACACAATTGTGGTAGTAAAGGCAATTGTTCAATACTAATCAATATGTGTATTGACAGATATATTGGAAATACAACAGCTGTTTTCATAGTGGTCATGGTGTAGTGGTTAAGTGTTGTGACTTTAGTGTACAGGGTCCTGGGTTCAAGGGCTGTTCATTCTGTTGCTGGGCAGAAAAGGGCTGTCATATACAGAGTGGTTAAGGCAGTTTTGAGCAGCTTTAAGAGCATTTGCATGGGTTTGCGTGAAGCTAAACAGTGCTAAGCTACGGGTAAATGTACGGGTGCTTACACAGTGTAGGCTTCACTTACCAGTGCGCAAATCAGCTTAGCTGTTATATTGGAGCAATGTTGATACCTGCTAAGCATGGCTTAGCCCTGTAACCAGTTCACATCATCCAGTCTGATAACATAGCAGGGTAATGACATCTGTAATAAGTGTATGTAATGCCATGCACAATACATGCACCTATGTGCTGTCATTACAGTAGCAAGGAGTGTGAGTGTCATGTCTGGGACATAGATGTATATGAGGCCGGTACAGCACTGTTATCCATGTGACTTTGTTACATACAGCGGTAGTAGCCCAGGGAATGTGCTGTCACACTGGCATGTAGTGTACGATGGTGGCACTACTGTTGAAAGTGCCTACCCATGCAAGAGTAGAGTGCTAAATGTAGTACTGAAAACAGGCACACTTGCAGGCATAGCTGGACTCTGAGGCCTCCGTGTTGTATCCCTGGTGTGTGAGCTGTGTCACAGTATATAACCCCTTTTGGGTAATGATCTGACATGTGGAATGTAACTGTAGACTGCCATCTGTACAGCACATGATAGTGAGGGCTCCTGACATGTAGTTATGGCATACATATTGCTGTTAAATATCTATCTGTCAACACATTCATCCTACGGCATAGCTACTTGCCAAGTGGATGACTGTCAGTCCCTGTACAGATGTGCAGATGGCAGGTATCCCGCTGGGATATGTACAGGCATCCTAAGCTTGATTGACACTGACATGTCTGCCCAACTGTTTAAGACTGTCACATATTGGAGATAACACCATGTATGCACCACATGCCATGGGTACCTCCACTATACTACCACAGTCAACTGAAAATGCTTGGGTGCAGGTCTCCAGCACAGATACCAACCATGTGTCGTAATGCATGTTGCATGCATGTCAACTTGATCACCTCAGTGGCCATATGCAGGAGGCACCTCGCGGAATGGCTGATGCATGTCACTTCCACTCTGAGGGTCACCACAGTAGTGTTTGTCTATGGCTTGCCTGCTGCCACATGGCAGGTGGCAGGATTCCACTTTAAACCCAACCCCTACACAACCCATCTGTTCTTGGACAATAGCTAGGTACACAGCTATGATGACCTGCAGAGATGAACCCCAGTACTTACACACATGTGTACATGTGCATGACTGACTATAGCAGTGTCTGTGTGTTAGCACACCTGTAGATGGGAATTCCATGAGGGCCTTCACAACCACCACAACACCCATTTCCATAGCCAGTTGTGGCTGCTGCTGTATGGGACAATACATGTACCCGGTTAAGCTCCTCTCCATGCTGGCTACATGAGCCTTGCAGTACCATCACAACAGTGTTGTACAAATGGGTTGATAGGCATGTGATACCCATTGTGTTCTGGCAAGTGTGTGTGTATGTGTGCATGTCCATTTATCTGTAGGGTTCAGCATTCTGAGGCCACATACTCCTATTACAATTTGCATTGCCACACGATAGTACAGATAGTGTTGTTGCTGCCCATCAGTGAGGCATGACAATGCAACACCTTGCTATGCATGTGGCATGTGCATTAGATGCATATCCCTGTAGTACCACTGTTTGGATCTACAATGGGTTGTATCACATTCATGGGCACTATGTGATGGTGGGTATATCAGTGTGTCATCATGGGTTTCAGGGAGTACAATATCCACTGGGGGATGTGGGTGCTGTATACATTGTCATTATACCAAGGTACACCCAGTATATGTCCCATGTACCATATTATGGTTACCACTGTCACCATTAACCATACAGGTAACTGATACCACATTCCAGGCCAGGTATGCATGTGCTGTGTGCAGCCTACCTGTAACACATTGGACACACGATCAAGGTAGTTAGCAGCGATAGGCCCTGGTCTCTCGGATACGTGTCTGCCTGTTTTGTGTCTGTTAATGTGTATATGAAGGTATGTCACACTATGTATTGTCCATATACACCCATTACATCCACCATTAGTATACTGTACATGTCTGGGGATGTTCTGCATGTAACATATAATCTGGGACACAGCTCACCGTAAACGCAATGAAAGCCACACACTTCAGTATCACTACATACCTAAATAGAGGTCTAGTTCCAGTGCTGCCAAGTAACAGTGTGCTTGTATGTGGATGGGTCTGCATTAGGTTGTAGATTATACATGCCCCAGTGGGTCACTTGCCCATGTGGCACAGGCAATAACTGTTATACTAACCTGTTACATGTGTTCAACTATACCCTAGATATGTCACCACAGTGCCATACCCCATTGTGGAATATGACTGCAGACCATCCTCTTGTTGACAAATGTACACCTACAACACAAATTGATAACATTATAGAGGACCACACTCAACCAGTGTTACTAACAGCTATAATGGATCATTGCTGGATGGTTACACTACCTGACATATATGCATTACACTTTACTCCTTACAACATGTTACACTGCAGTATTGTGCTACACTGTAGTACAGTCACTGTGTGCATCAGAACCATATTAGCCTGTCCCTGCATTGATGGCATGGATGACATGGATGTGGCCCAGGTATCCTCATATGCACGGGGTGTGTTGTTGGTTTGTCAGAGGCTGAGGGTGGGCCATACATTTGACACCATGTGTGTGGGTGAGCGGTGTATGAGGTGAACTGGGTGTGGTGATGTGGTGTGTGTAGGTATGGGGTTGCCCTAGGTGTGTTTGTATAATTTGTGGGTATGCATGCACACAGTTCTGCCATGTGGCTGCCCTACATAGGTGTTTATAGACAACTGCAGACCATACCTGGCAGGGTGTGCAGTTCACTGCCTCTGGCCATGGACACATGGATTGTGCCTACCAGGGGTTGCATGTGCACATCCAGGTACAGGCCGCAATGTGCTACTCTCACCTGATGATGACAAATGTCCGCTGGTGCTAGGTCCCTCCTGGGACTGGCCAGTGCCATGTGCTCATGGCCTGCAGTGGTGTGGTGTGGTGTGAACAGTGCCCCCCCTGCACTGCCGGGGCTGGTACTGCCACTACAGGAGCCCCTTGGTGTCCTAGCATGTCCGCATTAACTGCCAGCTGTTGGTGTTGCTGGCCTACATCCATGTGGCCATTGCTGCACCCCCTACCACACGTTCAAGCATGGACATACCACGGTCGATGAGGGCCATCATCTCACCAGACCATCTATCTATGAGCTCGGTATAAGCACGGATGGTACAAAACAGTTCACAGAAGTTGTTGCTTGCAGATGTGAGAGCAGCCCTCTGCAGCCTCAGGCCCTGTCTGGTGTAATGTTCCATATGTGCCTGCACCACCATGACAGCCTGAAACATGCACCTGTTGGTACTAGCTATGTCACCTCTGCCAGGGGCATGATGTCCAGCGGCCCTACCATGAGCACCCTGGGACATCTGCCTATGTGGTGCCCTGCCAGACATCCAGCTCTGCCTGCTATGACCAGACACAGTAGACATGGTTACCACACTTTCCTGTGCACTGCCACCAAATGCCAGATATCCCTCCATTATGGACACTGGTGATGGGTATGTATAGGCACTGAAACTGTGTGCAGGGTTGGGGTGGCTAAAAGGGTGATGTCAAATGATGGTGCTGTTTCAGCCCCTGATAACCCCACCTGTGCCTCAACAATACTATCATCATCTTTGATGCCTGTATTGACACCAACATCAGATTGCATGCAGGAGAGACCCTGACCCACCTCACCACCTGTAGGGAAAAACAATAAACTCACTTTAAAACCCATACAGCATTGCCTAACACTACACACACACGCACACACGCACACACGCACACACACACACACACACACACACACACACACACACACACACACACACACACACACACACACACACACACACACACACACCACCATAATACCTACCTTTCCGTGACTTTAGAGACAGTCTCACTCATATTTCCATGTGTTCCCCATCCTGCATCACACTTGGTAACATACACACATTGATACCACTCATTAATATATCATTCCTCTAAATGCCTAGACAAGTGATCACAACACAAGACTTGTTACTACATTACCCGCCTGACCTGTGTGCAATGGTTTTAGATGACCTCACTGCTGTCATTCAGTGCTCATCCTGGTTATGTCTGGGCATCATGAGCATGGCCCCTATATGTTTGGGCTACTATGTTCACTCCATAATATCACACACTGGTGTGTCATGTGTATGTATTGCTCAGTACAAGCCAGATATGCTGCTCAATCAGCCTATCATGTGACAACTGTAATATATGGCTATACTCCCTGGTGTTGACTAGTACTTCCCCAGTGCATCTGTAGTGCTGCATATGTGGGTTGTAGGTAACCTCTATGCTGAATGCGATATTAAGGGTATACCTGGTGTCTACCTTCCCTCAAAATGCCTGTTCCATGCTACAGACCTTATTATATTATCAGCTGTCCTGTGATTACATATATGACAAGTATTCCTGGTGTATATTGTGGCAGTCCATGTCGATGTACTGCACAATCCCAAAGGGAGGTACTGCTGTATGAACACCCCACAATCACACATGTGCATACATGGCCACCCACACAAACACACACACATGCGCACATGCATCCTACATGCATCAACCTCCCTCATCTTCACCAGAGTGACCCTACAGACAAACTAATTATCCACCAGGATGCACACACACATACAGGTGAGGTTACACAATGACAGTACACACAGTCCTCCTATTACACATCTGTCAACATGCATAATATATGGTAGACAACAGCATGCAGTGCAGCTATAGTCAATCCATGCTAGCAACACTATACATGTGTGTGATGCATGTGCTGTGTCATACACATGTATAATGTTGCTTGCATGTGTGTGATGCATGTGCTGTGTCATTAGGTGATGCCCCTTCCCCTGGATACGATTGCACCCATGTACACAGTATTGCTGTGCACCGGTTCTGCATCCTGCCATGTACTGTGCACCACAACTCACAGCTGTACAACCCATTGCTGAATGTGTACTACTGCGTCAGTTATGTCAGCTTTAATGCTCACAGTCCCCATGTTTTTCAGCAACACATACCTGGGATGATATGTGGACAGATGTCATTTGTGAATGCCTGATGTCTAATTTACAGCTCTCAACATCAGCGGACCATGTATGACCAATCCAATACTCTTACACTATCAACCATCAGAGCATACCATGGCTATGGGGGGTGTACACACCCTTATTGATATGATGCACCCATCCTTGATCTGCCATGGGACCACATCACCACATATCTTAATAGTACATGAGCCCGATATGTGACATATGTCCTGTACTTTCACATGCACTGTCTATGAAATGTGTTCCTGTACTTTCACGTGCAGTGTCTACAGAATGTGTTAGGTGTGCAGATGCTGACCGTGATGGATACATTCCGTGTAGGCATATGTGTGCACACCCTTATCATGACGGTTTGTCGCACCTCTTGTTATGTGTACTACAGCAGTCACTACTCCTGGCAGGAGTATACTAGCATGGGCCATCTGCATTTGTCAGTGTATGCTCAGTCTGCCCCACAAATGTCCCCCTAATCTGTATGATTGCAAGGTCTACTCATGTGCACACCCCTTGGTGTTCACACACTGGTGTCACTATTGCTGTGGGGGTAGGGTTACATCTGCCATAGATCCTGAAGTTGACTATGTGCAGATACAGCCATTCTTAGCATCCTTAGGATCCCTGTTGCAGTGCACTGGTGTGTCATGCTGACACCCCCCTCCTTTGGCCTTTTTGCAGATGCATGGCAAGTAAGGCCTACACATGTGTGTCAATTTGCAGTGTCCCATATATTGAACACCACATGTTACAGCCTAGTCCCAGCTGATAATGTGGACCAAAGTAATGCCTTATGCTATAGTGTAACTCTGCAGCAGTTGCCATTGTCCTACAGGTATATACAATGGTGTTGCACTGTATATGGGTGCTGTTCCAAACATGTCCCTACTGTAGGCCATGTCTCCCACAATCATGTTACTCCCTGTGGATGCATTCTGCAATGACAGGATGTTAGTTATCATGCAGGTGTCTGACATACCCTCCAATACCCCATCATGGTCACCCCTGTGATGCCATCCATTTAACAGCAACAATACGTGCACATGTACAGCATGCATTCTAGGTAGGTGTGTTAGATGTGTGCATGGAATATACCATCACCATTACATGCCTGGTGTATTGGCAAGCATCTAAATAAACCATACTCACCAGCTACAGGCTGCTGCCTTGGTGGTATCCCGAAAGGACCCACATAGAGGGTGAGAGATGCAAAGTCAGTGGCCACACCTGTGGCATTGGTACAGGGTGGGTGCAGCATTACAATATATCAACAGTACATTTCCACAATACTACCACATATGCACATCTGTTTATCACTACAATGCAGCAACAAAATATATCTATGACATGTCAGATATGCATGATTTACCTATACTGATGTGGATGTATACACAACAGTGGTATACTGATGTGCCCTGTGGCCTTACCTGCATGCTCCTTGGCTGGTGTGTGGGTGGCACCCACCTCCACAAAGGTGTACGGTGGTTGGTGGCTTTGCAGATGGGCAGGTGCCACGAGGCTGGCTAGGAGCTCCTCCACACGTGTCGGGGGGATGGATGGCATGGCCCCCCTGTGGTGAGGTGATCCCCCCAGACTGCAGCAGCATGCCAACAGGCATTGCGAAGGAGGTCAGAACAAAGATGGTGGACCTGCTCAATACTGAGGTTGTACAGTCAGATATCATTGACCCTGTGGACTAGTTCGTTCCACAGGTGGTCCACTCCTGCTGATCATGGGTGGCCCAGCCAAACAAGACTGTGTAGTGTTATATGAGGTCATTCAGCAGAATTTCATTTTCAGCTGCTGTGTATGTTGGCAGCCTTCCATGGGACATTGTACATGAAAGACATAAAGATGGACACAGGTGTGAACAAGTCATGCAGCAAGGTTACCACAGTTCTTAATACACATCACTGTCACCCCCCATCATATCAGTGACAACAAACTGTCTACACAAATCAATAGGTATGTTCTCAGCATACCTACCAATGGGGCAGATATTGTACTGTATCACGTGTTGTGCAATATGTTTGTAGCCATGTTCCCTGTGTGGACACTATCATTGCTGGCCTGTTACAGACTATTCACCTGCATGCCATTGTCAGTGCCACAATGGTTCCATATATGCCTGTGATATGCTTGCTATGTGTTTGCTGCACATCTGACATTCTGTGTTATTGGGGTTATCTATGCATGCTGTTGGACATGTTCTGGGATTGTGCAGACTATTTCTACTGACATATGTTCTATAACAGTGACACAATAGCATGTATATGTACTATTTACCAGCAGAACCACCTCTCCAAACTCATCTGCCCATGTTACCAGGTCACATCACATGTGTGACCCACCCTGGAGCCTCCTCATGTACATGGTCCAGCAATACCCTCAGGTGGAACCAACTCAAGGAATGTTGTCCCCCCCCCGGGGGCACACCTAGACATGTTCCTGTCCCCTGAGGTCAGGTTCAGGGTCTGTTCCTAACAGGCTCCACAGACACTTGTGGGATGTGCTACATCACCTTGAGGCACCCAGTACACATTCACAAGGCCCACATGCTCCTACTGCTCAGCCTCCAGGCCAGGCATTTTTGGGACATGGACTGCTGTTGTAAGTAGTAGTGGGTGGGAGGCTTGTTCCCATTGTGTCCATATTGGGGCACATGGGGCATCCACATCACAGACCACACACACCATCCAGGTTTTTATCCACGACATGTGTCACATACCACCCTTGTAGGCTGTCCTCTATATCTACCAACCCTGACCACCTCCACAACTATACCTGCCATATTTCCCCATATTCCCATTCCATTCTTCACAGACAAGGGCAATGTGGTCCCAACAAGGAGTTCACATGTGACATACCTGTCCATGTTGCACACACTGACAGCTGTAAATATCTGTGTGTATTGCTATGTGTGCTGTTTCCTTGCACATACATATATGTTCGTGTGTGTGTTTGTATATATGTAGACATGTGCATATAGGTATATATCTATATATGTGTAGATATATATGATGTATATATGTGTTTATATATATATATATATATATATATATATATATATATATATATATATATATATATATATGTCTGCACATGGGTATCTGTATATTTGTGGACATACATGTTTATATATATATATATATATATATATATATATATATATATATATATATATATATATATATATATATATATATATATATATATATATATATATATATGTACACATATGCATACCTATATGTGAGGTACATTCAGACATCAGGTCCACAATCTCACAACACATTCCTGCACAGCTGCACTCTTCTGCCTTGCTACAACATAGGCAGGTGCCACATATGGACACAGCCTGACATTATGGGCGTATATGCAGGCCAGATTGCATGTAACCCTATTACATATCTATGGCATTCCTGCATGCTACAATACAGGTTAACCTGAGTATCCTGCAAGAGGTGGGCTGTGGAACCCACGTGTCCATCATTATGGCATTACTTCCACCACCAGCTATTGGCCACGTAATATACATACTTCCCATTACACAACACACACTATGATGGCTTACATCTTATCAGTTAGTGCTGCTCTGCATGGTTGAGGGGCATGGCCCACTACCCACAGGGACGGACTGTATTGTCCTTAGCAGTTGTTCAGCTGAACATCATTACAACAATACCTGAAGGCACATATAAATCATTCCACATCATGTATCCCATTATTATGGACCAAGTACTATGGTGAATTACATACATATATACTTCACATACCTGTTCTGGGAATGCAGTCTCTTCTGGATGGTTTGCTTGTTTTTTTTTCTGTGCCTTATACACACACTCTCTCACTCTCAGTCTCTCCCCAGTAAATGTTCAAAAATACACCAGCAGAAGAAGCAGTCAAATGGTGAGATAAAGAGAAAAAGCTTTAATCCATGTTATACATCCGTCCTGGTACCTCGGCAATTCGCCTTCAATGGAACAAATATTCAAATGCACACATTCTCTTTTATATACTCATCAATTAAACAATTAATTAATTCATTAACTTATTAACCCTATAAGCACTTTAAGATATCATTTAGTAACATTCATATAATACTATATGTAAAAATTCATTTGGTACATATTCTATTTTTGAAAAACTAACTAAAAAAACTATTAATTATATAATGATTCATGTTATTTTTCAAAACTTACAAATATGATCAATTTTTCTATGAAACACTATTTATACTAGACAAATTTAAATAAATATGTATAACATTGAAATACAAAATTTAGAAAAATAAATAAATAAATACAATCAAATTTCATTATGATTCAAATATTATACCACAATCATGTGTCATATTCATCCACTATCTAAATTCATCCCAATGGGAAATAATGTATGATACCCCATAATCATTCTATGCTCTAACCTATTTAGTGCAGTTTTAAAATTTCCTGCACAAAAATGTGGTCTAGCCAATACACTAAATACAGTAAATGGAATGAGCTGCTTTGCACTGATTGCAGCATGTTATTTGTAGGTGATGCACATGATCAGGAGATGGCCTCTGCACCAGTCAGTGTCCTCCACTTGCTACCTGCATGCAGCATGCTGTGTAGTACTTCCAATTACCACTGTCATGGCAACCAACTACTATGAATCCCTACATCATGTGGGCGTGGTCCCTTTACCTTTCCTGTATGATGGACATCCTTCCTGTGTGTGGGCAGCAGTGTTACAGACAGCAGGTAGCAATACCTCTTACAGGAGAACCTGCACACTCAGGCCAGCTACATATTTGTAGGAGTTTCCAGAACTACAGACAGAATGTG
>NC_056725.1:365336437-365371437 GCF_019279795.1 Protopterus annectens | reverse complement strand
AATATCATAACAATTTTATAAAGGTAATTAAAAATAGGTATTATTATAATATTCAACAAAACAACTAAAGTATTTACAAAGACATCCACTACAATCAGATCAATTAATTAAACTAAAATACCATGCTATTGAAATTAAAATTTTTTTAACAAATTTTGTAAATTATCCCATACAATAAAATAAGATGTTTTTCTATTTGTTCTAGTCCTAATTGTGTTTATTTCCATATGGCACACTATATTCATAACATTTTTAAATTCATTGAACGAAGGAGGTGTATCTGAAATCCAATTTCTAGTTATTATTTTCCTAGCCACTGCTAGAATAGACCATAACAAGGGAAGCTTAACCTTTTTAACACTTTGAGGTACAGGTGTGTTGAATAATATAAGAGATTTAGAAATAATGAAATTATCTGTAAAAAGAGCCTGCAAAAATTCATTAATTGACTTCCAGTATTCTTTCAATTTTATACAGTCATAAAACATATGAGCCCAGTCAGCATTAATTTCTACATTACATCTCTTACATAGATTATCTTTATTATTTATTTTATTCATCATCAAAGGTGTATAAAAAGATCTATGTAAAAATTTCCATGTATAAAGTCTCCAGACAATGGAAGACGTAGTTCTATAAGCAGATTCCAATATATATTGTTTATCTTGTTGATTTGGTGGGTCCCCATTAATAGAGGTGAAATAATTCCAGTATGAATCTACACTGTAAAAGGTTTCTTGTATGATAACGTTATGTATGTATGAAAGTTTACCTTTATCAGAAACTTTATGTTGTAAATTTAATATCAAGTAATCAATCAGTGTTGGAATAGATTCTTTAACAGTTATAGACATTAAATCTATTTTATTAATGAGATGTTGTCTAAAGGTCTGAACCTCTAACCAGCAAGTTTCTCTTAGATCAAATTCTTGTTTTAAGAAATCTAGATTTTTAACTTTATTATCAGATATCAACTGATACCAGTACTTTAGATCATTATCTATAGCTAAATGAGTTCCTTCAGAAGTAGATGATAAAAGCATACCCTGAGTATACATTATAGGAAATACAATAAAATTCCATTCCCTATACTTAGGGTGCATGAATATAAAGTTACGATAACTAATAATAATATTTAATGGTTAACAAACCATATGTTTAGGTGTAATAGGTGAAGTACAAAATTCCTTTAGTAACCATAACATGGAGTTATTTACAATCATATTTTATGTGTTAAGGAGATTTTCATGAAGTGTATACTAATTAGCTCCCAATAATCTTTCCATTTTGTGACATATGACTGATCTATTAATAAAGTAATAACTTTTACAATAGAAGAGATAGTATATAAATTAAAGTCTGGAAAAGAAATACCCCTTGAGACCAGCTATTAGTATGTTTCTTTAATGCAATCCTAGGTCTATTAGGTGCCCATAAGAAAT
Organism: Protopterus annectens; assembly: GCF_019279795.1. Classification (NCBI taxonomy): domain Eukaryota; kingdom Metazoa; phylum Chordata; order Ceratodontiformes; family Protopteridae; genus Protopterus; species Protopterus annectens. Next base: position 365,369,995 of record NC_056725.1, on the reverse strand, counting down.
TTAACATTAGTGTGTTCAGTTTCTTGATAATTATTTTGTAGGTGGAAGTATTATTGATTGTATTAAGTATAAAATCTTGGGGAATATTATCATTTTAATAATTGTAAGTCTCTCCTCCATAGTAAAAACATATTATTCCAGGTATTAAAACGATTTTGTATATTAAGAAAACAGGTATTATAATTATTATATATAATAGATTTAATATCTTTAGATAGTATTATACCTAAATAAGTTATCTGACCTGAATTGGGTACATATTTAGTAAAATCACTAATGAGAATATTTTTTGTGTATATATAGGTAGTATTTTAGTTTTTCTTCATTGAATATTAAACCAGAAATACTTTTAAAATTCATCATGTTATCAAATAGAGACTGTATAGAAGAATTAGATCCTGCTGATGTAATTAGAACATCATCTGCAAAAGTTGAATTTTGGATGTTGTATTTTCATCTATTTCAAAACCCTCTATGTCAGTACTGTTTCTGATCAAATTAGCCCAAGGCTCCATTACTAAAGTGAATAATAGTGGAGAAAGTGGACATCCTTGTTTTGTACCTTTAAGAATGGGTATTTTTGTGAAACATATGTTCCTACCTTAATATAAGCCAATGTTCCTTTGTATAAATGTTCAATTAGATTTACAAATGCATCCGAGAAGTTTGTGCACTTCATTAAGGTAAACAGATAGTCCCAACTTACTGAATCAAATGCTGAACTTATATCAAGACTAATAAGTGTTAAATCTTTCTTTTTCCTATTTGCAAAATCTATTAATGTTAAAGTTCTTCTTATATAATCAAAAGTATTTCTATTTACAATGAAGCCTGTCTGATCTATATCTATAATGCCGGGAATGATTGTCTTCAATCTATCAGCAAAGATATTCATAAACATTTTATAATCAACATTAGGTAATGAGATGGGCCGATATGAAGAACATCTAGTTGGATCTTTATTAGGTTTTAAAATTGGTGAAATAAATGTATATTGCCAAGATGGGGGGGTTATTAACTCAGTTTGGGCCAAAATAAAAACCTTATGTATTAATGAATATGTATTTTTAGAAAGGATTTTATATATCTCTGGTATAATACCATAATTACCCGGTGCTTTGTTTGATTTAAGCTTATTTATTTGTGTAATAACTTCTGTATATGAAATACTCTTGTACAATAGTTTAATCTGTTGTTTATTAAGCTTTTTATTCATATTTGTGGTTATAAACTCCTTTATTTTATCTTTAGGTTCCATGTTAATATTATTATGGTTAATTTTGTGAAAGTGATTTCTAAATTCATCTAGTATTTCTGGTATACTAGAAACATTCTTCTTTTCCTTAGAGAAAAGATTTCTTTGATATGGTTTTGTTTATTCAACCTTTTGTTTTATTTTTAAGTCTATGTAAGTATTTGGGGCTTATTGAATAAGACAAAACTTGTATTTCTCTAAAGTTATTTTAACTTTATGAGTTAAAATTTCTTTGTATTTCTCATTTAGTTTGTTTATTTCTTCAATAACTTTCTTGTCCATAATATTTTCTTTATTATTATGTTTATAAGAGTCTAATTTACTTTGAATATCTAACAATTCCTTATCCCAAGATTTCCTTTTATTATTATACCATCTGATACTTTGTCCATATAGATATGATTTTAAGGCATCCCAAACATAAACAATGGAGACTTCAGGAGTGTTATTTATGTCTAAAAATGTTTTACTGCTGAAAGTATATATTCTTTATAGTCTTTTAGTTGAGTTAAGTATGCTGGTATCCTTTTGATCTGAACATTATGAGTATTTTTATCATGAATTCAAAAACAATTGAATTATGATCAGATATAGGACATGAAATGATTTTGGAATTAATTAAATCTGTTACCATCTGGTTAGAAATAAAGACCCTATCTATTTTTGAATAAGTTTTGTATCTGTTAGAAAAAAAGGTGTATGGTAATGATTTTGAATCTATCTGATTATTAATATCATTCAAATGATAAGAATTAGCAAAATCCTTTAAATGTTTTGCATTAGATGTAATTCTTCTCTTTCCTATAGTGGTAGTATCACTTTCATGTAGTATGCAATTAAAGTCACCAGCTAAAATAATATCTCCTATAGAGAATGATATGATCTTATCAAGATGATGTTTCACTGTATTAATACCAATTCCAGGTATCCAATATACATTAATTAAAGTGTAAGTCTTCCCATTAATTTGTATTGTAACCATACAAAACATTCCTTTGTCATCCTGATAAGACTTAATGGTTTTAGGAATGGGCATACTTTTATTCCATAAAATAGCCACTCCTCTTTTTTCTGAGTGTGCTCTGAACTAACCAATACTGTATATTTGTTTGTGGCTAGTTTATCAATATATTTTTCAAGAGATGGGTTTCTTGTAGGAAGACTAAGTTGGCCTTATGTAAATTAATGTATCTTATTAGGCTTGCCCTTTTACATGGATTATTCAATCCATTAGTGTTTAAAGAAATTCCTTTTAAAGATGTCATTTGGCATTTTTAAAACTTAAGAATCTTATGATCAAAATAACAAATAACAAGATAAGTAATGTTACATCTCCTCCTTTTGGTGTACCTTTAAATATAGCTGTATTTATTGAATCTCTTATGGGATTTCGTATAGGATTCAATTTTGTTTGTAGTGACAATGAATGTACAAAATATATTGTGGATGTCAAAACTATATACAAATAACAATGAACAAGTGAAAATAATGTAAGGATTAAACCTTGCATCCAGCCTGGAGTTGTAATCTCCAACTTAGAGTAGTATTTACCACTCAAGTTAACCCCCTACCCTAAGCAGCAGTACGTCAGCTACCACCTTATCAATTTAATACTAGTTATATTTAACTGAAGTTAACAGTTTTCAATTCAATTATCTAGCAAGACAAGACTACACATTTGGTAAAACAGCATCATATAAACTAAAATAAACCTTTTTTTTTTTTTTAAACTGTTCATACTACTATATACATCCATGTAATATAAAACACTTGTATTCAAATAGCATTCAAATAATCTTGATGTTAGAAATCAAGAGGAGAGAAAAATACGTTCTAACATTCATTTAAATCAAAAACTTTGGCTAATATGATTCAGACATTACATATATTAGGATGCATATATTTTCTGTCATGTAAATACAGTTAACAGCTTCCAAAAACCTTGAATTGCTTGTATATGAGCATTTACTCAAACTCATTATTGCCAATAGAATAAAATATTGTATTCATAGAAATTGTTATAAATCATACTTCATAGTTAAGCAGATTCTCAGAAACATTTATATACATATCTACATACACACACATACACACACACACACACACACACACACACACACACATATATATATATATATATATATATATATATATATATATATATATATATATACATACATACACACATACACACACATATACATATATATATATATATATATATATATATATATATATATATATATATATATATATATACACATGCATACACACACACATACACACACACACACACCATACACACAAACACACACACACACATACACACACACACATACACACACACACATACATATATATATATATATATATATATATATATATATATATATATATATATATATATCTGATCTCACTGAGTTGTATCTTTACTGAGCACCATCTTACATTGCTGTCCCTTCAATAAATCTGTCTGCTTTATACAAAATAATGCACAGCAAACACATTTTAGTAACCAGATTTTACAAACATGCTATACTACTACTTTAAAATATATCACATGACAATTTCTTCCAGTATAGAGTTATAAAATTATTTATGCTTGTCAATCAGATGAATTAAATGAGTTATAGTAATGTATATGTTTGGGACATAGGTTTTAACACATATTATTAATCTGCTATTCCTGTATCTGTGATGTGTCAGTGTGATATCTAGGTCAAAGGTGAGACCAGCTGCTTTCAGCTTCTCTGTGAGAATTCTGAGAGTTGAAGCTTTTGAAGTAGCTCATGGACACTGTGCATGAGACAGCCCACATCCCAGATTGTCTCTCTTAACATTTTGGCGGAAACTTATTAAAACTAGTGACAAACATTCATTTAGCTGTGTAAATGCATCTAAACATGACAACACCTTCACAATGCATTCTACAGGTTATTACAGACTCTATGTAAGTGAAATCAAGCCCAAAATTATTAATAAGTAACAAAACTCAACATTTTTGTCCCAACTCAACTCCTATGTAAATCTTATTATTTACTGTGTCTATATGATCAAAAGTATTTCTATATATTAATAAAGAAAAGAAAAACAGAGTAGAAAGTAAAAGGGTGTAAGGCAGAAATAAAAAAAATGTAAGAGAAAGCTATAAGAAGTATATACAATAGAATATTACTTACTGTTTATATTAATAGAGTTAAAAATAAAACATATTATTTACTATTATTTAGTTCTAATTATTATTAGTTAAAGCATGACAGATTATTTACAAACAAGCATAAGCAGTGTAATCAAGAAAGTATAATTAGGTAGTGTCATTCCTGTATCTGTGATGTGTCAGTGTGATATCTAGGTCAAAGGTGAGACTAGCTGCTTTCAGCTTCTCTGTGAGAATTCTGAGAGTTGAAGCTTTTGAAGTAGCTCATGGACACTGTGCATGAGACAGCCCACAACCCAGATTGTCTCTCTTAACATTTTGGCGGAAACTTATTAAAAACTAGTGACAAACATTCATTTAGCAGTGTAAATGCATCTAAACATGACAAAACCTTCACAATGCATTCTACAGGTTATTACAGACTCTATGTAAGTGAAATCAAGCCAAAATTATTAATAAGTAACAAAACTCAACATTTTGTCCCAACTCAACTCCTATGTAAATCTTATTATTTACTGTGTCTATATGATCAAAAGTATTTCTATATATTAATAAAGAAAAGAAAAACAGAGTAGAAAGTAAAAGGGTGTAAGGCAGAAATGAGAAAAAATGTAAGAGAAAGCTATAAGAAGTATATACAATAGAATATTACTTACTGTTTATATTAATAGAGTTAAAAATAAAACATATTATTTACTATTATTTAGTTCTAATTATTATTAGTTAAAGCATGACAGATTATTTACAAACAAGCATAAGCAGTGTAATCAAGAAAGTATAATTAGGTAGTGTCATTCCTGTATCTGTGATGTGTCAGTGTGATATCTAGGTCAAAGGTGAGACTAGCTGCTTTCAGCTTCTCTGTGAGAATTCTGAGAGTTGAAGCTTTTGAAGTAGCTCATGGACACTGTGCATGAGACAGCCCACAACCCAGATTGTCTCTCTTAACATTTTGGCGGGAAACTTATTAAAAACTAGTGACAAACATTCATTTAGCAGTGTAAATGCATCTAAACATGACAAAACCTTCACAATGCATTCTACAGGTTATTACAGACTCTATGTAAGTGAAATCAAGCCCAAAATTATTAATAAGTAACAAAACTCAACATTTTTGTCCCAACTCAACTCCTGTGTAAATCTTATTATTTACTGTGTCTATATGATCAAAAGCATTTCTATATATTAATAAAGAAAAGAAAAGAGAGCAGAAAGTAAAAGGGTGTAAGGCAGAAATAAAAAAAATGTAAGAGAAAGCTATAAGAAGTATATACAATAGAATGTTACTTACTGTTTATATTAATAGAGTTAAAATAAAACATATTATTTACTATTATTTAGTTCTAATTATTATTAGTTAAAGCATGACAGATTATTTACAAACAAGCATAAGCAGTGTAATCAAGAAAGTATAATTAGGAATAGCATTTGAAGAACATATAAACTTTTAAAGGAAAAAAATGTATCAAATTACTGACCTTATTTTTCCTCTTCAGAAAGAGAAACAAGTTAAATCACAGCTTGCCATTAAATCTCCAGATATTTTGACTAGTTATGAAACAAAACATTTATTTGCACACAGAGAATAACTTTGATTAAATCTTTTCAAAATATTTGTTGCTTCTTGGAAATGCAGGAACTATATTTAAAAGATTAATAATAAAATAAAATGATGAGAGAGAAAAAAAAACATAGTACAAATCATTTGTTTTTAGTCTCTTCTTCTTCTCTGAAGTCTTCCACGAAGTTTCAGTTGCCAGTCTCTTTAACGAAGGACTAGCCCATTCCATTTCTTCTATTTTTCCAAAATCTTATTTTTTTGATAAACAGTAAAGCAGAGTCTAAGTCATCGAAAATTTTAGGACCATCAGGAAGGAAGATTTTAAGCTTGGCAGGAAACAGAAGGTATGTTTTAAACTGTGCTTTTTAAGCTCCTTATTAGTGGCAGAAAAACTTTTCTTTTAGCTAATACCATGAAAGAATAGTCATTGTCAAAACGCACAGTTGTTTCATTAATCTTAACAGGAGCTTTAGCCCAAGCAGATTTAAGAACTATCTCTTTATCAAAAGATGATAGAAATCTAACTATAACTGATCTAGGATAGTTTTTGTTAGAGTTAGTATTAGCTATAGATCTATGTGCTCTTTCGATACCAAAAGAGAATGCTTCTGGTAAATCTAAAGTTTTAGGGAGCCATGTTGTTAAAAAAGAAGTAATATTGTTACCTTCAATATTTTCTGGCAGTCCAAAATCCTAATGTTATTGCGCCTAGATCTATTTTCCAGGTCATCCAGCTTTGTTTGTAAATGTGTATTTTGTTTCAGCAGAAACTCAATGTTGATTTCCTCTTCTTGTATTCTATTTTCCATGTCATTCACAGCTTCTTCTATGCCTGTCATCTGGATCTTCTGTTGTTGCAGGTCCATATGTAACAAGTTTATTTGTTTTGTAGTTTTTTCTATGAAAGTGTCTATTTTAGTATCCATTTTATCCATCTTAGCAGTAAGTTGCTGGACTATAATTATCAGAGACTGAAGTTCTTTCTTGATGCTGGAGTCTTGAGAATTTGTCTTACTGGAACTCATTTCAGACTGATAAACTGACAGGAAAATTTCCAAAGTAATTTCTGACAGGAATATTATTAAGATTTCCTTTCTTTTTTAGATATAGTTCAAGAACTATATAAAGCAAACATATTTAGAAAGAAAATTACTTCAAAAATTAATTTTTTAAGTAATTAATTCCTGTCAATGTAATGAAATTGGTGGAGCTGAAGAAATCTGCTGCTATCCTGTGTTCATCCTTGGCCACGCCCCCTGAATAACTGTCCTGAAAACATTTTGTTATCAAATTTCACATATTCAGTTCTTTCCAAATGTGTCCCATGTGACATAACTATTTGCACTTTACATTTTAATATAGTTCTCTATTCTTTTTTTTTATATATCTGTGAGAACATTAACATTTAAAGATAATATCAAAAGGGTCATTATGTTGAAAAGTTATTATTCCCACATTTCATTTATAGCATTTTTTTAAGTATCTAGTTCCATCTTTTGCGTTAAATGCACACACTAAAGTTTGGTAGGTTGATCTTTTATATAGTTGCTTCTTGTCCTATCCATTTGAGCATATGTCTTATCTTAAAAAACTTTTTATTTTATTAAAATCCCTCAAACAAAAAAACAAATACACCCAAGGACCTATTAACTGAATATTAACACACAAAACTATGTACATCTTCAAATACTGACATTTTACCTTCTTGATAGGAGCAATTATCCCAAACTGACAGCCACACTCAAAGACTTGGGTTAACCTAAAAGGAAGATCCATGCTAAGACACATGGTACAGCCTGTGCTTCTTCTGAGTGTTGTCTGGTTTTGTCTTATCTTTATTGCTCTCCCAGAATGTGAAAACACTTGAATGCTTTCAGAAGACACTATCTCCTAACCATTGCAAGAAAGCCATTAAAAGGAAGAAGTATTCTGTTTTTATTGCTCTTTATCAGATTGCCTCCATAGATACATGAAAAGCAGATGCAGAGTTTCTTCTATGGATATTTATTTATTTATTTGCTAGAGGAAAGATTTGTTATATTCAATGTTCTATTTTACTTATTTACTTTTTTCTTTTTTTTTTTTTTACATTGTAGTGGCTGCATGTCTCAAAAATGAGGAAAGACCTGTTTACTTTAGTATCCCCGTTATACTAAAAAATAACTGAGAAAAATTTACTTTATAGCATGCAGATATCATGCACTATACAAATATTACTGTTAAGAACAAACGTTCGTTTTACTTACAGTTAACTCTTTCTTTCCTATTCCCCTCTCGTAATTATTCCTCCGAACATTAATGACATGAAATAGACCATATGCTTGAGTTCCCTACAAGTTTAATAAAGTCAAAAAAGTCCAATATTTCCAGGTTTTCTTGTTCTGTCATGTTTTACAAATATAATTAATGTTTTATAATCCCACATTTATTTGTTAGTTTCCTATTGGTGGTTTTATTCCTATCTCCATTTTCCAAATTCAGTTTCTACTTCTTTTCAAATGCACTCTCAGTTCTTCTAGTCAACTGTTGTGCTTTTTTCTGTCTCTCAAGTATTTTCCATTGGAACACCTGGAAAGAGTTCACTGGCATAGTCTCTCTGTTGTCTTTATTATCAGAAGAGTAAGAAGCAGAATCTACTTCTATTTCACAGTTCACTTTTTGTTGGACAAACATTTGTATGTCCTTCTTAATATGTTCTGCATCAAAAATGATGTTGTCCCTCCAGGGAAGCAGTTTGAATTTCATGCCTCCTTCTCAACATTTCCTGATTAGTGGAATAAATTTACTCCTCTTCTGCCTGGTGTACAGTTCATAGGTTGGTACTAGGTTATTGGCCCTAGGGCCTATACAAGCCTAGCCATAACAATTCCCTGGCTATTTCTTCCCACACTATTTACTTCCCTGATGAGTAATTATTTTCCACAAATACTCTACTGCCTCCACTTTTAGTACTTTGTCCTTTTGCCACATTTTTGTCAGAATCAACTCCTTCTGCTGCTGGGATTGCATCTTTACTATTAAAGGTCTAGATTGCTTTCTCGTGGCCAGGTTTGCAGCATAAACATTATGTGCCTTTTCAATTAACAACTCTTGCTTTCATGAAGTTAGTACAGTCTGTTCCTTCCAGCTTCTCTGGTACAGCAGAAAACCTCAGGTTTTCCTTGCATGCTATGTCCTCTAATTCTATTATTTTTTGAAACATTTTTTTTCTATTATTTTTTCAAACATTTCTTCTTGAGTTTTCTCATATTCAGCCAGCCTTTTCTTGATTTCAACCTCTGATTGTTACAGTTTTATCACATCATCTGAATATCTGGTTAATGCTTTTTCAATTTTATCCAGCCTTTTGTTATTTGAGTTGATATACTCTATCTGTGTTTTATTTATTTTAATCAACTCTGAGCACATTTGACTTATTTTTCCCTCAAGGTTACTGGCAGTCATGTCTTGCACCAAAGCTAGAGCTTGCACTGCTTTTTGCTGAACAGTTGCAGAATTTTTCCAGTCAGTGTTTTTTTTCCAAACTTTTTGCAGTTGATTTTCTTTCAGGTTCTCTGAATTTCTTTTTTTGCTGGCATCCAGGCAGTGCACTTACTAACCAGTTACTGAAATTTACTAAAAAATATGAGTTTACCAGTTCTTTCCTCTGAGTTTCTGTTTTCACACTGGAAGTGTTGATTCTGATAGGGATAAGCACCTTCACCTTTTTTCAGCTATATACTCTTGGGTTCTTGATTCCTTGCCCTGCCTAATATTTTGTTGCTCTTGTGCTTGTGGTTGAGGCTTCTCTTACAACTGCATGAGCTCCCTAAGCTGAGGACTGAAAGTCAGCAAATGCTCGACAATAAACTCCCTGTGGAAGTCATATTTAGTCATATTTACTCTTCCACTCGCCATAAATTAAGTCTACAGGCTTCGTATTCCTATAACCATAAAGCGGTTCAAATGAAAAAAAACTTTGGATTCTTAAGGTATCTCCCTGTAAGTAAAAGGATAAAATGTCAGGAACTTGTCCCACTCATATTTGAACTACAATTCATATATTCTCAGAGTGGTCTTAAAAGCACAACTGAACCTCTCCACCAAACTACTTGTCTGAGGATGACAGCATTTTGTTTAACTGCTTTACCCCACAGCTCTTCCAATAGCAACTTTGGAAGAAGGGTGCTTATTTCTGCAATTAAACCACAAACTCTGTCATCTGTATTTCCTCCATACTCTATACATGTTCCCTATAAGCTTTGGAAGTATAAAATATTCATATTCCCAGTATCTTAGGCACAAATGTCTGACAGATAAAACAATACCTAAAATCACCTTCAGCAGCCAGACAAAATAAACATTTATTATAGTCATCTCTGTGATGGATCTCTGATGGATCTCTCTCCCACAATCACATTTCCCTGTTTTTGATGGCATGTGCGATACTTCTAAAGTAAAAAAAAAAAAACAGAAAGAGGAAGGTGCTCAATGAAGATACTTATCCCAGCAACGGCAATGGAAGAGGCACAAATCGTATGGCTAACAAGGCAAAGCTGAAGTGACAGTTCAGTTCCTTGATGAGAGCAACAAAGTTCTGAGATACTTTGCATCTGTGCATCCCTTATGTTCCTGTGCCTGCACTGGGCTGAACTCATATGTTGGATGTGTGATATAAGGACGTATGACTATCTTTGGTAGGATAGCCCATCAGTTAATAATACTGTAACAATGATCAGCCAGATATTTGCTATTATGATAAGCTCTTACACAACTCTAATTTCTCTTTTGCTTCTGGAAATGACTCTATACACTCCTTGGATACCTCTCCACATACTTCTCAATATGCCAAACATCTACAGACATATAGTACTTGTACTCATAACAGTCAATTGTAAATATTCATTTTGAACAAGTACCCCAGTTTTTTATAGTGAGTTTCTAAATCTCAGGGACAGCAATAAAATATCTTGGATGTTTGCACTTCTTAAACATGACTCCTGGCTGCTTTTCTATGAAACTTTGATGCACCATAATTTTACCCCCCCCCACCACATCAAATAAGAAATGTGTCTTATTGTTTTCTCATAGCAGAAATGTTTGTTTAAAATTGTTAGATTTAAATTATCCTGTATTAAAAACATGCCTTTATGTTGCAGTGATAAAGTAGATGTGAGTAATCTACTCTGTAGTCCCTCCTCCATTTATAGCTGGCCAGGGGAGAGAGAGACACACACACACACACACACACGCACACACACACACACACACACACACACACACACACACACACACACACACACACACACACATGCGCGGACACACACACGCATGCACACATGCATTGCAAGGGATTTCTTCATGAGACTTTCCACATTTTGAACAGCCTGCTCAACCTAACCAGTGAAATGCAGGTAGTCTGGATTAGTGGCCACATACTGACCTTCCTAACTTTAGGTCAAGGCACTTTACTTTGATCAGCATTACATCATTTAGACAGCTTTAAATGTCTGTATTGGTGATTATCTGAAATAAAGAAAACTGACATCAAAATATGAAGGGGAAGACATAAGGCTACATAGTCTGTCAGGCTGGAATGGGATAGGGAAGTCATGCATCATGTGTATTTCAAACCAGCGTAAAGGTGAAGAAAGGTGTTCACTCCAGCAGTGGCAGTAACCCCAGTGCATGAAGCCATGCCAAAATCCTCTAAATAAACAAATAATCAATTATAATATTGAACTAGAAGAGGTAGGGGCTGCACCTAAAGCAAAAAAAAAAATCCATTGCAAAGGTTTGAATCAGCAGAACTGCCAATCATGAGCAACACTAAGCATCATTAAGCGAGTGAGCAGCTGGCAGGACTGTGCTCCATTTCTTTACTTTAGTCTTAGTAGTGCCTACATTGTATGGTGCAGTTTTATGTCTTCCCTTCTTATTTTGATGTTCTGTTTTCATTATTTCAGACAGTGACTGATATAGATGTCTGAAGAACAAAATGCTGATTGAAGTAGAGTGCTTTGATCCAGAGTTAGGAAGTCCACATACTGAAATGCCATTGGCCTTAAATTCTCTTCAGTCCCATTCCTGCATATACTGGATCATTATCTGAGACAACTATATGTAGGATGGGTTCCTCGACAGGTGGTCAAGGTGAAATTCATTGAGCATCAGGGGCCTGAAGAAAAAAAAAAGGCGAGAGGTACAATGTTGGTGGCTGTTTTCCATAGGAAATCATTGTCCATGTGAAGTATATACTGGTAATGATTCACTTGTTTTGGGATATATCTCCCATCATTGAGCTCTGAAACTGTGGAGTTGTCATATATATATAAATTTATGGTGGGAGACGTGCCCCCATAGAACAAATGCTTAAACTTAATTTTTTCACCCTTCAATGTTTCAGGCTTTTTTTTTCCCTGGCATTTTTGTTCCTTGTCATACTGGCTACAGGAGTTTCTTAGTAGAATTTGTTGGGTATTCAAGACTAATAATACAGCTTTAACTACATCAAACAACAACTGCAGTGTTCTGTAATGTCACAACCTGTGCAAACTTCAGGTATAATTAGTACATATTAGGAACACACAGTTTCTGAACTGAAACAAGTTTGATCCAGCTCAGCTCCATCATCTTCCTGATACATCTATTTTCCCAGACTGTTATGATATGCACTGCACAGAACCTCTTGCTCAGCTTGCTTTGACTTGCCTGGACTGTATAAAACATCTACACATTGCTACCTGTTATAATTCTCGTGGGACAGTCATAGTTACACCTGTCATCCTTCTTGTTTTAGAGAGTACCAGTAGAACGCTAAATGTCCCAGAATTTATCACAGTCATTTCTGCTGAGACAGAAAACCATCGCCTTTCTCCCCTTTATGTCCTTGCTTGTAAGGGAAGTGACAGTTCAGAGGTGATGATTTGATTTGTCATTTAAAAGAGGTGATACCAGTACAGATTGAGGGGGAAACCTGGTAATAATTGTTCCACTATCCAGCAGTCACAACATGCACCAGAAATTATCTGCAGTATTAATTGACTGCCCCCACCCCTTTTGCAGATCACTTTTTTCACTACTTGGAATATTATTTCCACACTGTTGTACCTCCTCTATAAATGCTGTTCCATACTGTGGAATCTTGACATATGACAAATGAAACTCTAAATACTACTGTAGCCCACAGTTCAACAGCCAGAGACTGTGCATCTGAAAATAGTTTTCCAGTTCTGATTTTTTTGCATTTTGTTTGCATTTCCGTTTGCTTTTCACTACCTTACTAGTTACTGCTTGTCTCTGTTGTGATTTGCTGTAATACATGGGATCACTGGCAGCAGCTATGTCTTACGCGCACACACACACACACACACACACACACACACACACACACACACACACACACACACACACACACACACACACACAAAACATATGCACTACACAGTAATATTTTCTGTTCTCCATTTCAAAACTCTTACTTTTCTGAATCTGACTAGCTAATCCACTTGCTAAACAGGTATCTAAAGAAAAGTCACACCTCAGAAAATATATGGCCATTGGCATGGAAAACAGTTGCAAAAAAACCCAAACTTTTATTTTTTTAGCTGAATTAGGTTGTTTAAGCTTAGGGCAGCATCGCGCAAATGGGATCGGGCTGAAAATATAAAAAATAAACTGAAATAAGCATTCTAACCAAAAATCACTATTTTACCATTATACTCAATGGAGGGCAGAAGACAACATGGACAGTGAATAGTGGTTGCTAAGGGGGGAGGCTCAGTGTGGGACCTGTAACTAAGCATTAGCAGGCAATCCTATGCAAATGAGGGGAATGATACTGAATCCCAGATTTCCCCTCAATGCTAGTCAGCACCCAACAGTGTAAGTGCAGGAATAGCCTGGTTCAAGCCTAAAAGTTAGCTGACATCATAGGGGATGTGTCAAGCATACTGTAAGCAGATTGGAGCCCTATGGCTCGGGTTTGCCCTTAGCTTAGCAGAGTTAAGCAAGGGTGTGTGTCTGAGGCTGCCTAGCACTCTTTACATTGCCTAAGCGGGTGTGCACATCGCGCACCGGGTTTTAAAGGAAAAAACAAAAGTAAACCAGGAAATAGCTGCTCTGTGCACATTTGAGCACTGTGTTTGTGCAATGCGCCCCCGGGCTTAAACAGGAAAGCAATGGGAATGGAAAACAGCAGCAGGAAGGTAATCAAGGAGAACTGGCATAGCTGCCAGGTGAAATGTATCAGAATCAGCCAGTTACACAGGCAGCAGCCCAGCCCGGCCCAGAACACTACTATAAACTATGCAAACACCTTTCCCTTTGGTTTTTCCCACATACTCTACACCACCGGTGTATACAAACAGGGACATTTTAACAAACAAAAACAACAAAAATAGGGGCTGCAGCAGCAATCATACATCAACATGTGGAAGAGGCTGAGGGTGGTGGGGATGAGAATGCTGCCGACCAACCCACAGTGAAGAGATGGAGAAGAGTGTACAAACCCAGGGTAACCTACCAGGGGGCTACATGAGCTGGAGATAGTGTAGCACTATAGGGTGGACAGGGACCTCCTACAGCAAATTGTTGAGCTCTGCTGGCCACACCTGACACACAGATCTAACTGGGAGGAACTCATCCCAATGGATACCAAGGTATGTGTAGGCCTAACAATACTAGCCACAGGCACCTTCCAAACACCAACTGGGGATATCATAGGGATTACACAGGCATCAGCATCCAGGGTACTCCACCAGTTTCTGGATGTCATGTCAACACATGCTGGTGAGCATGTGTATTTCCCCAACACCCGTGAGGCGTTAGCCAGCAATATACATCTCTTCCACTGAATAGCAGAATACCCTGAGGTAGTGGGTGCTATAGACTGCATGCACATATGCATCAAAGCACCACCCGGTGAGCAGGGTAGGGTCTACATCAACCTCAAGGGCTTCCCCTCCATCAACTGCCAGGTCATATAGATGCCCAAGGCATTATAATGAATGTGTGTACTGGCTACCCTGGAAGCTATCACGACTCCCACATCTGGCATCTGACGCAGCTGTACCAGAGATTTGCCAATGGGGACATCCCTTAATGTCACCCAGTGGGGGATGCTGGTTACACACTGGAGCCATGGCTGATGACAACCATCAGAAATGCACACACACCTGAACAAGAACTCCATAATGAGGCACACTCACAGACCAGAATTTTAATAGCTCATGTGTTTGGGATGCTCAAGTCATGGTTTCGGTGCCTGGACACATCTGGTGGAGCCTTGCAGTACTCACCAGCTACATGCACTCAAGTTGTCATCGTATGTGCCATGCTACACAAAATGATCCTGTGGAAACAGCTGCAGCAGGAACCGCATGGGGCAGGGCCACACAGCCCCCCACCATTCCCAAGGCCTGCACAGGCACAGAGTGACTTGGAAGAAGAACAACCTGAGCCTGCCCCAGTAGGCACAAGGAGGCATGCCCAGTATGCCTTGGCCTTAGCAAAGAGGCAATGCATAGC
This sequence comes from Protopterus annectens, assembly GCF_019279795.1. Taxonomy (NCBI): domain Eukaryota; kingdom Metazoa; phylum Chordata; order Ceratodontiformes; family Protopteridae; genus Protopterus; species Protopterus annectens. The sequence goes on along the minus strand of NC_056725.1, from coordinate 365,354,515 downwards.
ACATACACTGACACAGTAGGGACCCAGGGAATGACACCTCTCTTTGACTCACACATACAGTAAAAGGGATGCCAAACATGACACTACCTGTGCTCAACCATGTATAGGGAGTGTACTATGTGCATCCGACATAAGTAGCCCTCCAGCACCATCTGGCACAGCCACAAGGTAAGTCACTCTTCCTACCAATTGCTGAATGGAGAAGTATGTGTTGTTACTTGTATCTATGGTACTGATGTGAGCATGCAAGGGAACTGGGTGGCAGAATTTGATGCCAGCATATAGTAGACACCTATAGTGACAGCATGAGATCTGTAACAAATACTGGTGTCACCATAGTAGCCAGTACTACACATGATAAAAAACCCACTGCAAGGAATGTGCTGGGCCACATGTGTGTCCATATGATGCACACATGCCAGTCAGGGAGGCTCACATACCCAACAGCAGTCTCAGCCAGCAGGACAGGTGTAGACAGACACAAACAAAGGCTGTGCTAATGCCTCTGAATGATGGATATGGGTAATCCCACCCCCCCTGGCCTACACAGACAGACTACAACAGGTCAGGCAGTAGGATGTTAGTTCTGAAGGATAAGAAGTCAGAAACTGATATGTAGGTCAATTAAACCTAGGACCTGTAGTACACAGATATGCCTCTAGTCAGCATGATAGGTTATAATACAGAATGAAATGGATTACCCAACATACCAGTGCAGTCATAGCAAATGTTTACAAGTGTCAGTTGTGCCCCCCCCAATCCTATGTAGAAATGGAATAACAGTCAGGTGTGCCCCTCCAATCCTGTGTAGAAATGTAGTAACATGTATGTGTAGGTATAATAACAGTGGAACACAAATTTCCTGAGCTGGCCAAGGTAGCAGGATAGATTGCAGCATGTGTACAATATGCAGGTCTGTGTGTTTTAGGTTGGTGTGTGCTGTATATTGTGTGAGAGTGGTCATAGTATGTATGCATGGTGAGCTTTGTCCTGGTGGCCATTGCCCAGTACTGCTGATGACAGGGCCAAGTCCTCACAACTGCAGTGCCAAACACAATGCTTTCCAGTATAACACATTCTGGCAGTAAGCCATTCTAAATGTTTGGAAGTAATATGTGTCACCATCTGAAAGATGGACATGGCATGACTGTTGAGCCAGATATACAAGCAGTACACAGGGGGAAGTACTCAAGACAGCCAGTGTATAATATGCAACTATCAAATGGACACACCCTTGGAATTGTACATACAGGTTTGCAGCATATTATCTGGGCTTGTAGTAGGGAATACTGATGTCATCTGGCCAAACACTGGCAGACCACAAAGGTCATAGGAATGATGTGTTGAGAAACAGCTCATGTCCCTGCACAAGCCAGCATAAGTGGAATGCCCCATGCATATCTGTGAGTCAGATACTAGTAGTGTCCATAGCACACATGCACCCAGCTCACCCAACCACCACCCACAGGTACTCTCCGGTCTTGTCCCTGCTGTTGGGAATGAGTACAATATGACCCCCACCTGTGTATGGCAATAGCAAAAGAATGCAGCATGCAGAGTAGGTCTCCCATGCAGGCATGTCTCTAGCTGTAAGCAGCACCCTGCCAGCATCCAAACCACTGGATCAATAGTGACAGAAAGTATTGACATGAACACCTAGCACACCTACCTTGTCACCCCAGGGGAATATACCGTATTGCAGTCTGGGACTGTAGGAGTGACACAATGCAACGGCCTGCTACAGCTGGCCTGCATCACTACCAAATGGCCCACAGTCCTCTGCCAAAGGCCTGTGTCTCACCTGTACTGCCAATGTATGTTATGTCATGGACTCCCAAATAATAACATAACACAGTCCACAAAACCCATATGCAAGGCGATGTGGACAAACCACAGTAACATGTCCACCATGTCCTACTGCATGAACTGTGGATCAACACCAATATACTGCTGTGATGAGGTGATAACTATAGGGAAATTATCAGAGAATGTTTGCATAATGTATGGGGGAGGATAGAATAATAGGGGGTGGTGTGGGAGCATGGGCAGCATGGAGTGTGTGAAGTCCAAAACACAGCCCTGTGCACATACTATCCCTGGCTGCAAACACATGAATGGGTGGCTACAAACCTGCTCATAAACCACAATGTGTATGGGGTAATGTCCTGACTTATGACCCCTGCCTCTGGGTAACCTGTGTGAATCTGTACAGCTGTGAGGTATTGCCACCACAAGATAAGGCCATACTGTGACGTTGGTGGATGTACAAGTATGGGATCCTCTGCAAGCACTGTACCAAGGTGCTGAACCAGTTACACAGACCCAGAAGCAAGTGTCTGCAGCTCCTCCTCCAGAATGGCATGAGTTTGAAAGAATATGTAGGTGTTTGACCACAATACTGGACAGATCAGCATTCACCCTGTGTTCCCCAGGACATCACTGCAAGCAAATATGTCTACCTGACAGTACTTGATGACATAAAACATCACAGTGTATAGCAGTACACATGTCTGAATATCTCTGCTAACACCAGGACCATGTAGCAGAAGTAGCACAGACACAATTACCTACAGTAACCCACTATCCCTTGCCCATTTTGACCCCATATTGTCAACCGATCTACAGATATCCTGCAGAAACAGTTTGCTAACTGTAGGTGTAGAACAGAACACAAAAGTCTGCACTGGAGTACAATCTATCTGGAATGGATTCACACATTCAGTACAGAAGGACATAATGGGCATGCTCCCACACTTAGAGAAATGAAGGCAATGTCAGACAACAAAATACTAAAAGGTCATACTGGGCATGCTCACACATTTAAAGAAATAAAACCCATGTCTGTCAAAAACAGTGGACCATACACATCTAACAGTTGCAGATGTTAGTTCATACACTCCTCAGTATGCACCAGCCATGCTTTGCACACACATTGGATAGGAATGCACACATATATCCAAGGACAGCACACTATAATATGCCAAAAGTACACATACATAGATGTGTGGAAGAGAGTGCCAGTGACAAAGAGTCATCCATCATGAGGCCTGTCCCACCCAGCACACAGCCAAATGGCTATAACCACATGATGCGTAAATGTCCTCACCATAGACATTTGCCTCTAGAATCCCTCAGCATTATAGACTCTGTGATGCTAGTGCTAACTGTGCAACATGACTGTACAAGGCAGTAGTCATCTAGCAGTTGTATACACTTACATGTGAATATAAACCTGTGTGTGCCTGAGTGTGGTGTGTCTGCCTCTAGATGAATTGGTTATGGCCCATGCACACACACTTCCCTCCCCATTTACCTACTATGGCAAGCCTGCTGATATCATTCACTTTGAAATACACTTTTGGGGAAGGAATAGTCCACTAATCTATGTGGTGTGTCCAATAACTGTGTAATGCTGTAGTGTGATAAACTAGTTAGGTAGGAGTTCTATTCCCAGACATGGCAAGTGTGGATGTTTGTGTGTGTGTTTGTCTGTGTAGGGAGCAGTGCTTTTGAGGCCATTCAGAGTCAATGCAGTCTCCATTGCCCTACTTTGGCAAGCCTGCTGATGACATTCATTTTGAAATACACCATTGGGGATGGAGTAGTCCAGTAATATTTGTGGTGCGCCATATAACAGTGTAATACTGTAGTGTGATATACTAGATTAGTAGGGGTTTTATTCCCAGCCATGGCAAGTTTGGATGCTTGTTGGTCTATGTAGGGAGCAATGCTTTTGAGGCCATTCACAGTCAATACAACCTCCATTGCCCTAATTTGGCAAGGCTGCTGATGTAATTCATTTTGAAATACATCTTTGGGGAAGGAGTAGTCCAATAATCTCTGTGGTGTGTCCTATAACAGCGTAATTCTGTAGTGTGATATATTAGTTCGGTAGGAGTTCTATCTCCAGACATGGCAAGTGTGGATGTTTGTGTGCGTGTTTGTTTGTCTGTGGTGGGAACAATGCTTTTGAGGCCATTCACAGTCAATACAACCTCCATTGCCTTTCTTTGGCAAGTCTGCTGATGTCATTCACCTTGAAATACACCTATGGGTAAAGAGCAGCCCTGTAATCTCTGTGGTGCATGGTATAACTGCATAATGCTGTAGTGTGATATACTAGTTAGGTAGGAGTTCCAATCCCAGACATGGCAACTGTGAGACTTGGTGTGAGAGTGTGTGTGTCTGTGTTTGTCATTTGTATCCTGTGTGGAGGTGGCTGTGAGTGTGTAACACCTGGACTCATTGTGGAGCAGGTTTTACAAATGTCTTATATGGTGGGCATATTATATGTCACAATGTCCACCTTACAAGGATAAAAGCAGAGAGGCTGGGGTTGCCAATTCATACCCCTACATGTGACATCAAGGCCTGGTGAACAAATTAGGCAACCCTTGTATTACCCAGAGAACACTCTCAACCCATGTCTCATACACAAACACACTTGTCTAGGCAACAACAGCATAGTTGGTAGTACCCTGCATATTGCCCACAGATAGTAACCATGGTGTGATTGCAGTGGACTACAGACAGCATGGCACCCTGTCCCATCACTACCATAGGAACATAATTGCAGACAGTGTGCCTTCACTATGTTCCCCACTGGACTCCTGCAACAACTGTAGTGCCATCAAATGTGACCCACAAAGGATATACCATGCCTTAAGCACATGCCCTATATGGGCAGATGCCACTGACACCAATGAATACCTGTATCATGCTGTCAATGTAGGTGCAGGGTCATCCTGGTGTTCATTGCTAGTTCCTGCCACATGAGGCCAGGACTGGCATATCTAATTATAACAATCTGTGTACACAACATGGCCCAGACACCCCAGGTACAGTTCCACATGTCAAAGAACATGCATGTGGGATGTGTGTACATCCCAGGCACCATCCATGTCATGGACTATAGAACACATACTTGCAAGCATTGCACAGCATTGGCCACACACAATAGTAACCCAGAAGACTGGATGGTGAATGCAATACCCACCTGTGTGGGCCAATCCAAACACTACTCCCCTGAGTCACACTGCAGACCATTGTCATGTGGCCTGATGCCAAGGTATGCCCTTCACCTAACCTTGTACAGTCTTCTGGCACAGTCAACCACTACACACCTCTAAAGCAATGCACCCATGAATGTCAGTACTGGCACCCTGTGTCTGTGTGTGTGGAGTATAATGATTTTGACCCCATTCACACTCACTACAACTCTCATTGGCCTACTGAAGCATGCTGTCTGATGTCAGATACCTTCTCATATCCTTTGCCCATATATCATCTGGATAACCCCTGTGGTGTATGTGATACCTGTGTATTACTGTATTGTGGCACACTAGCTAGTTAGGAAGTCTATTTCTGACCGTGCCACCTGTGTTATTGTGTGTGAGTCCCTGAGAGAATGTGGCTGTGTCGATGTTTACACCTGTTCATGTGGATAGGCATGAGTACTACACCTACCTTATCGCTCCTATATCACTGTTGCAGATGTCACTCACCATCAGATATACCTTTGGACAGCTCCTCAACATATAAGCTATGTGAAGTATGCAATAACTGCATAGACATGTGATAGCGATACATAGTCAGGGGTTTGAAACCCTCTACTGGCAAGTGTGTGATACAAATATGCTTAGGTTTTACTCTCCCACCCCCTCTCTGACTTACTTTGTCTCTGCCTGTCTCTCTCACTACCTCTCTGGTAGATGTGGAGAAATATACCTGCCTTGCTTAGGCAGCAACTTGTGTTTTGTAAGTGATGCTCATGATCACCTGATGGCCTCTGCACAAATTGCAGTTCCTGTCTAGCTGATTGCATTTGGAACAGCTGTGGTAACATCCCCATAACCAATTGCATGGAAACACACTCCAATATCTAGGAACATCATGTGGGTGTTGGGCCTTTTCATTCACTGTGAGCAGGACCTCATGTTGGTGTTTGGCAAACAGCATCACAAATGGTATTGGGATTTACCTCTAAGAACATACACTGTAGAGACAGGCCAACAAACAGGAGGGGGATATGCCAGGCATGACTACAGAATGTAAGTGTTGCTCATCTGCATTTGGAGTAATGTTGGTTTAACAGGGTGTGTGTGGATATAGCTGGTCTACATGATTTAATACCTGTCATGACAGTGTTATGTGTTTGAGGAAACTCCCACCTGTGGGGTTATCTGCAGACTGGGCAGTGTTTGGAGTCTTATGTTTCTTGTGTTATTCACAGATCACCTATCTTAGAACTACAGAAGCATAGTCTGAGGATTGCAGTCAGTACATGGTGACAGCCATGAGAGTTACTGACGTCATATCCCTCATAGGATATATGTCACAACAAACCCTGTTACGATAGTGAATGTATGAGGGTATCACAGTAACATGCCAATATTGGCCCAGTGTTTGTGGCTCCAGCCACAAGTCTGTCAACCTTTGTACATATGTCATGCAGTAAGAGGTGCATATGTTCTGTACACCATTATTTACTGACATCATACCTGATAACAAGCCAGTCAGATATCAGATTGCTAGACATGCTATGTATAGTAGGGGTTATTTCTGAGGACATAACCTGGGCATTCTGTGGTTGTGTGTACAGTACTGGGGTCTGTGTACTTATGGTGATTGTCGACAGTATGTGTATTGCGCATACGTACCTTGGCCTGTGCACAGACTGTGGTAGATGCCATTGGTCTTGGTCCTGTTCTATCTGATGTTACATACTGCTCCAGTGTATGGTACCCTGTTGGCTCACATGTCTGCAGGGCCAAACACACATGTATCCCATACCACAGACAGGCATTGGACCACACTGTGTCATGACCCAGTTTATGTAGGGTTAGTATGTGAGTGGCACATATGAGGATGGTGTTTATCAGACAGTCCATATAGTGTCATATTAAGCTTGCGTACCCTGTGTGGCTGTGTACACATTGGTTGTGGGTATGCCCTTTCTCACAGGTGTCTGTTACTCTGTGCTGTGACATGCATGTAGAACCTGCTATATTTGCAGGTAGATGTGTATTCCCCCATACAAAATGTAGTCCAGTGTTGTGGCAGTCTGCCTGTAGTTTGCACAGTGCTTTGTTACATGCCTAGCAGCTTAGTGTAATTACCCAGTGTGCTGTTATATCCAGATAGTTGCAAGAAATATTGCTGCCAGGCCACCATAACTGTTGTGTATTTCTGGCAAAGCAGTGGGATTCTGTACAGATGTATGTCACTAACTACTGGGTAGTATGTGGCCATGTGACCTCTACACCACCAGGTATTATGTGTCAGGACAGACTGATGTGTGTGAATGCATAAACTGTGTGGGCATATGTAGTCCAGTGTTTATGTGATATACTCATGTACATGGTGGTTAACTTCCACATTGTCAGGCGTGGTCCACATGTCTCACATGAAGGGGATCTGTGTACACCTCTGGACTGATCACAGAGTGCCATACTGTCCACATATATTTGTCATATCTCTGCTGTAGTCCACATGATCATTGCTGTGCTAGCAGTGGTACTGCACTATGATGTCCTTAGGATATCTGTCAGTAACCAATAGTGTACATGTCAAAAGCAGGTGTGACCTCCCACACACAATATGTCTGTTAAGACAACCCCTGTTACCGTCGCAACAGTCTACATATGTACCTGTAATACATACATGACATCCCCTTGCACTAAGAGTTTAGGACTACTCGTGATGAGGTAGGACTCCACTCCATGTTCTGGACATATGGTAAACATATATATATATATATATATATATATATATATATATATATATATATATATATATATATATATATATATATATATATTTATATATATATATATATATATATATATATATATATATATATATATATATATATATATATATATATATATATATATATATATATATATATATATATATATATATACACACACACATATATATATATATATATATATATATATATATATATATATATATATATATATATATATATATATATATATATATATATATATATATATATATATATATATATATATATATATATATATATATATATATATATATACATATAGCTATATATGTCTACATATATACAGATATATATGCACATATAGTTATGGATATCTACATATATATCTACATAAATAGGTCTATCTGTGCATATAGGATGCACATACATACACACACACATATATATATATATATATATATATATATATATATATATATACAGAGAGATGTATAAATGGCCATATATATGATGCACTATACAGATGTGTAGAAATACATATATATGAATATATATGTGTATGTACATGTAGACATATATCTACATATGTATATGTATCTATCCAGATCCTTGTCGTGTAAACATTATGGTCGTGTATACCTTCACAGATGTATCACACCTTATGTATCTGATATGTGTATATTTAGATATAACATATGTGATGCAACAGTAATATCACTAACAAGTCCTACACAATTGTGGAAGTCACAGCAATTGTTCAGTACTATTCAATATGTGTGCTGACAGATATATTGGAAAGACAACAACTGTCTTTATAGCTGTCATGGCGTTGTGGTTAACTGTTGTGACTGTAGTGTACAGGGTCTTGCATTCAAGGGCTTGCTGGGAAGAACAAGGGCTGTTGGATACAGAGTGGTCAAGGCAGTTTTGAGCAGCTTTAAGCGTGTTTGCATGAAGCTAAGTGGTGCTTACGTATGGTTAAACATAAGGGCACTTACACCATGTAGGCTTCGCTTACCAGTGCGTAAATGTGCTCAGCTGTTAAGTTGCAGCGGTGCTGACACCTGCGAAGCATGGCTCAGCCCTGGTAACCAGTGCTCACATCCCAGTCTGATAATATAGCAGGGTAATGACATCTGTAATAATTGTATGTAATGCTATGTACAAAACATGCATCTTTGTGTCGTCATTACAGTAGGAAGGGGTGTAAGTGTCATGTCTGGGACACTCAAGTATATAAGACCTGTACATTACTCTTATCCATGTGAATGTGTTACATATAAGGATAGTAACCCAGGTAACGTGCCGTCACACTGGAATGTAGTGTATCATGCCATTACTACTGTTGACAGTGCTTTCACAGGCAAGAGTAGATGGCTGAATATAGTACTGGCAACAAGCATGCCTGCAGGCATAGCTGGACTCTGAGGCATCACTGTCAGGTTCCTGGTGTGTGAACAGTGTCACAGTATATATCCCCTACTGGATACTGATCTGACATGTGGAAAGTAACTGTAGACTTCTGTCTGTACAGCACATGTCACTGAGGGCTTCCAACATATAGTAATGGCATACATATTGTTGTCAGATGTCTATCTGACACATTCATCCTACTGCATAGTTAGTTGCCAAGATGACATCTGTCAGTCCCTGTACAGATGTGCAGATGGCAGGTATCCAGCTTGGATACATACGGGTAACCTGTGCTTGACTGAAACTGACATGTCTGCCCAGCTGTATTATAACTGGCACAGATAGGACACAACACCCTGTATGCACAACATGCTGTGGGTACCTCCACTACACAACCACAGTCAACAGAACATACTTGGGTACAGGTCTCCATCACAGTCACTAACCATGCATTGTAATACATGTTGCATACATGTCAACTGGATCACCTCAGTGGCCATTTGCAGGAGGCACCCAGAGGATTGGCTGATGCATGTCACTCTCACCCTGAGGGTCACCACAGTGGTGTCTGTCGATAGATTGCCTGCTGGCACATGGTAGGTGGCATGATACCACTGTAGACACATCCCCTACACTTCTTATCTCTCCATGGACAATAGCCAGGTACACACCTATGACCACCTGCAGCGATACACCCCAGTACTGCAAATGTGTATGTGGACATTACTGAGGATAACAGTGTCTGTGTGTTAGTACACCTGTAGTTGGGAATACAATGAGGGCCTTCACAACCACCGCAACACCCATTGCCATAGTAAGATGTGGCTGCTGCTGTACCGGACCTTACATGTATGCTATTATGCTCTTCTCCTTAACAGCTACATGAGCTTTGCAGTATCAGCACAACAGTGTTGTGCAAATGTGTTGACAGGCATGGGATACCCATTGAGTTCTGGCAAGTGTGTGTATCATTCCGAGGCCACATACTCCTATTACAATATGCATTGCCACACAGTATTATGGATAGTGATGTTGCTGCCCATAGGTGAGGCATGACAATGCATCACCCTACTATGCCTGTGGCATGTGCATTAGATGCATATATCTGTAGTACCACTATTGAGATTGTCAATGGGTTGTATCACAGCTGTGGGCAATGTGTGATGGTGGGTATGTCAGAGTGTCATCATGGGTTCCAGTGTGTACAATATCCACTGTAGGGTGTGGGTGCTGTGTACACTGTCATTACACCATGGTACCCCCACTACATGTCCCATGTACAACTGTATGGTGACCACTGTCACCATCAACCATTCAGATAACTAATACCACAATCGAGCCCAGTTATGCATGTGCTGTTTGCAGCCTACTTGTACACATTGGACACACTGACAAGTTAGTTAGCACCAATAGGACCAGATCTCTCAGATGTGTGCCTGCCTGTTATGTGTCTGTTAATGTGTATATGATGGTATGCCACACTATGTATTGTCCATATACAACCATTACATCCCCCATTACCATACTTTACATGTCTGGGGATGTTCTGCATGTAACATGTAACTTGGAACACACCTCACCCTAAACACTGTGCGGTGTGTGCAAGCCACATACCTCAGTAGTACTACACACCTAGGTAGGGGTCTAGTCCCAGGGTTGCCATGTAAGACCGTGCATGTATGTGGTTGGATCTACATCAGGTTGCTGATTATACATGTCCCAGCGGGTCACCAGTCCATGTGGCACAGGAAATAACTGTATACAGACCTGTGACATGTTCAACTGTACCCAGGATATGTCACAGCCATGGCATTAGCACAGTGCCATACTCCTTGTAGAATATGACTGCAGACCACACCATCCTCCTGCTGACACATGTACACCTATGACACAAATGGATAACATTATGGAGACCCCAATCACTCAGTGTTACTAACAGCTATAATGCATCATGGCTGAACAGCTACACTCCCTGACTTGTATGCATTAAACATTACTGCTGACAAAATGTTACACAGCAGTACATTGGTACACTGTAGTACAGTCACCTTGTGCATCAGAACCATATTAGCCTGTCCCTGCATCGATGTTATGGATGATAGGGATGTGGCACAGATATCATCATATGCACAGGGTGTGTTGTTGGTTTGCCAGAGAATGAGGATGGTCCATACATTTGACACCATGTGTGTGGGTGAAGGGTGTAATTAGCTGAAATGGGCATGGTGATGTGGTGTGAGTAGGTATGGGGTTGCCCTAGGTGTGTTTGTATAGTGTGTGGGTATGCATGCACACAGTTCTGCCATGTGGTTGCCCTATACAGGTGTTTCTTGGACAGCTGCAGACCATACCTGGCAGGGTGCGCAGTTCACCAGCTACGGCCACAGACACGCGGATTGTGCATGCCAGGGGTTCCATTGGGCACGTCCAGGTACAGGCCTCGATGTGCTACTCTCCCTTGATGATGACAGATGTCCACTGGAACCAGGTCCCTCCTGGGACTGGCCAAGGCCACATGCATGTGGCCTGCTGTGGTGTGGTGTGGACAACACCCCCCTGCAGTGCTGAGGCTGGTACTTCCACTGCAGGAGCACCTTGGTGTCCTAGCACATCCACGTCGACTGCCAGCTGTTGGTATTGCTGACATATGTCCACGTGGCCACCATCCCTCTTCCACCACATGTTCAAGCATGGACAAACCACAGTCAATGAGACCCACCATCTCACCCAACCATCTATCCATGACCTCGGTATAATCACAGAGGGCACCTGCAAGTTCATGGAAGTTGTTGCTTACAGATGAGAGAGAAGCCCTCTGCAGACTTAGGCTCTGTCTGATGTACAGTTCCATATGTGCCTGCACCCCCATGACAGTCTGAAACATGCGCCTGGTGGTACCAGTTGTGGCACTTCTGCCAGGTGCATGATTACCAGTGGACCTACGATGAGCACCCCGGTACATCTACCTATGTGGTGCCCTGCCAGACATCTGGCTCTGCCTGCTGTGATCAGACACAGTAGGCAGAGATACCACACACTCCTGTGCATTGCCACAAAGCACCAACTGTCCCTCTGCTATGGCCACTGGTGATGGGGTATGTATAGGCACTGTAACTGTGTGTGGGGTGGGGTAGCTAACAGGGGGATGTGAAACGATGGCTCACTTTCAACCTCTGACAACCTCACCTGTGCCTCAACTGTCTTATCATCATCTTCGGTGTCTATATGGACACCATCATCAGATTGCATGCAGGAGGGAGACCGACCCACCACACCACCTGTGGGGGAAAATAAGAAACACACTTTAAGACCTGTACGGCATTGCATAACAGTACACACACACACACACACACACACACACACACACACACACACACACACACACACACACACACACACACACACACACACACACACACACACACACTGAAATTCTGCCATAATACCTACCTTTCCCTGAGTTTACAGACAGTCCCACATTTATTCACGTAAGTTCCCCATTCTGCATTACAATTGGCAACATACATATCATTCCTCTAAATGCATAGACGAGTGATCACAACACAAGACCTGTTACTCCATTACATCCTTGACCTGAGTGGAGTAGGTTTTACATGGCCTCACTGCTGTCATCCAGTGTTCACCCAGAGTATGTCTGGACATTGTGAGCATGACCCTAATATGTTAGGGGCTACTACGTTCACTCTATAATGTCATGCACTGGAGTGTAATACTTAACTATTGCCCAGTACATGCAAGATCTGCTGCTCAATCAACTTATCATGTGGACAAAAGTAATATATGGATACACTCCCTGGTGTTGTCTAGTAATTCCCCAATGCATCTGTAGTGCAGCATACGTGGGTAGTCATCCACTTTTCTGCTGATTGCAATATTAAGGGTATACCTGGTGTCTAGTTTCCTTCCCAATGCATGTTCCATGCTACCGACCTTATTATACTATCAGCTGTCCTGTGATTACATATCAGACTAGTATTCTTGGTGTCTCATGTGTCAGTCCATGTCCATGTACTGCACGATTCCAAAGGGAAGTACTGCCATATGAATAACCCCACAATCACACATGTGAATATATGGACACCCACACAAACACACACACATGCACACACACATCCTACATGCATCAACCCCCCTCCACTCCACCAGATTGCACTTACAGACAAAATAACTCCCCCCACACACACACACCTACAGGTAAGGTTGCACAAAGATAGTACACACAGTCCTACCATTACCCATCTGTCAACATGCATAACATATGGCACTCAACAGCATGCAGTGCAGCTATAGTCAATCCATGCTAGCAACAGTATACATGTGTGTGATGCATGGGCTGTATTAGTAGGTGATGCCCCTTCCCCTGGAAAAAAACGCACCCATGTACACAGTATTTCTGTGCACCTATTCTGCACACTGCCATGTACTGTGCGCCATACCTCACAGGTGTACAAACCATTGCTGAATGTGTATTACTGTGTCAGTTATGTGTGCTCTAATGCTCACAGCCACTATGAGTTTGTGTGACACATACCTGGGATTATATGTGGTCAGAAGTCATTTGTGAATGCCTGATGTCTGGTTTACAGATCTCAAGATCAGCGGTGCATGTATGACCAATCCAATACTATTACACTGACAACTGTCATACCTTACTGTGGCTATGGAGAGTGTACGCACCATTATTGATATGATGCATTCCTCCTTGATATGCCATTGGACCACATCACCACATACATTAACATTACATGAGCCTGATATGTGACATATGTCCTGTACATTCACATGCAGCGTCTAACAAATGTGTTAGGTGTGCAGATGCAGACCGCAATGCATACACTCTGTGAGTGCATATTTGTGCATGCCCGTATCATGATGGTTTGTTGTACCTATTTTTATGTGTACTACAGCAGTCACTATTCCTGGCAGGGGTATACTAGCATGGGCCATCTGCATTTGCCAGTACATGGTCAGTCTGCCCTACACATGTCCCCCAACTCTGCATGATTGCAAGGTCTACTCATGTGCACATCCCTTGGAGTTCACACACTGCTGTCACTAATTCTATGGTGTCAGGGTTATGTCTGCCACAGTTCCTGAACCTGACTGTGTGCAGATACAGCCATTCATAGTATCCATAGGATCCCTGCTGCAGTGCACTGGTGTGTCATGATGACACACCCTCCCACCTTCGACATTTTTGCAGATGATTGACAAATATGGCCTACTCGTGTGTCAGTTTGCAGTGTCCCAAACACTGAACACCATGTGTAACAGCCTAGTTCCAGCTAATGACTGGCAAACATGCAGATGTACATTGGCACCAGCACAGTACAGATGGGGATGGTGAGCCTGAGGTGGAGTGAAGCTTTGGTTGTGCAGCACCTGCATTTTACATGATACTGTCTATAGGTTTCCAACATGGTCATGGTACACCAGTACACATTGCAATGCCAGACTGTTGGGTACCTCTTCTGTTATGCATACACTACCTGTGGAGAGGACTGGCTGATGTTTCCTGTGGTACAACTGTCACAGCTGTTTACCCTAATGCATAGGCCATGTGGTTGCAGAGTCCAGACAATTGATGACACAGGTACTGCACAGCCAGTACTTGCTGGAAATTCCTGCTACCCCCTCAGTGTTGTGGCATGTTAGCGGGCTGCCCACATGACCAGTTTGCTACATTTGACAGCATTTGTCTTGGATGGCATTCTGTTTATTTTCATCATTCCTGTCACATACATCCTTGCCACATACTTGACTGTCTGCACTGTTTGCCATGGCATATGCAATGGTGAGGTATGGCTACAAATGCAGCTCATGGGTGCTACCTGTTGGGTATGGGGCCCACGCCATGTCATGTAAGATGTGTGCAAGCCACACCTGTCTCTGTTGCAGGTAAGTGTGCACATTTGATGGCCAAACATCTTGGACAGCAGACCAATACGTGGTGTGATATTGGGGACATGTACTTGCTGAAAGGTGCATTTCCATGACAAATGCATGCAGGAAGTACCTCAACAGCAGCCACCACTATATTTTCTCTGGAGTGTGTGCACACATATGCTTCCAGTGTATGTGAAGGTATGTATTCCCCATATTTGCTGCCCTAACCTACGCTTCCATATTACACACTCAGTGCTCATGTTGGGACCACATTGCAAGTGTTAAGGGTTTTGGACCACAGTATTATGATATGCTGTAGTGCAGATCTATAACAGTTGCTATTGTAATACTGGTATATACACTGTTGTAGCACTGTATAAGGGTAATGTTTCACACATGTCATTACTGTAGGCAGTGTGTCCCACCATTATGTTCATCCCTGTGGACACATTTCGCAATGACAGGATGTTAGTTATCTTGCAGGTGTCTGAGATACCCTTCAGATACCCCATCATGGTCACCACTGTGATGCAGTGCAGTTAACAGCAACAATACGTGAACATGTCCGGCATGCATTATGGGTAGGTGTGTTAGAAGTGTGCAAGGAATAAACCATAGCCATTACATGACTGGTGTATTGGCAAGCATGAACATAAACCATCATAAAACCAAAAGTCCACTCAGGAGCCAATATAGTACAACCCACAGTAGAATTTATTAATAAACAGTCCACAATAAAACAAGTAAATCCACGGTCAAGCACTTTCGTCAACTGACTTCTTCAGAACAATAACACAAAAATTTCATCAACTTTTATATGAAAAGTAATTAATTCAATTAACAACAATTAAGTTTTAAAATGACAGTATTTTATTTTAAAAGACATTGCCTACATTTATAAAGCTGTAAACCATCTGCAAGGATCAAATCAGTACTGCAAAGGTCTATTGGGTGAAATAAATAAACTCCAAGAAAAACATATAGTGGGGAAAATACATAATTCATAACTTTGTTGCCCTGAATTTTAATTCAGGTTTAATACTAATACATTCATTAAGGCCTGGGAATTCTGTGGCATTGAGTTTAAATTGCCACCTAACTTCTGCCCTAAGTAATTTATTTGTCCAGTCACCTCCCCTAAAATCCTTATTAACCCCCTCTAGAATGCCAAATTTAAAAGAGTGGGAAGGATTGTTATTAATGTGTTTATACAGTGCGTTTTTTCATCCTTTTTTCCAATACTATAACAATGTTCGTAAATCCTTTGGTTTAATCTCCTTTCCATCTTCCCTACATAGTAATGGCCGCAGTCTTTACATCTATCCAGATACACCACACCTGTTGTTATACAGGACCCTGAAGAGAATGTCACCTCTATGTCATAGGGACCCAGTTTTACCGTGGGGACATCAATGATATAACTACAGTAGTCCCAGGCCCCACACCTAGTTGTACCTTTCTTTTTATTATTCTTCACTGGGTGTGTATTTTCCAGTAAACATTTTAAGTTACTGTTAATCCTATA
The DNA here is from genome assembly GCF_019279795.1 of Protopterus annectens. Classification (NCBI taxonomy): domain Eukaryota; kingdom Metazoa; phylum Chordata; order Ceratodontiformes; family Protopteridae; genus Protopterus; species Protopterus annectens. Next base: position 365,337,917 of record NC_056725.1, on the reverse strand, counting down.
GGTAAACAAAGGTTCACCACCAATAACCATCCATAAATCTTTATTACCCTTGAACATAGTCCAATTGCTTTTAATAATGTTTTTAACACATCCTGAAGTTTCACCATATGTTAAAACCATGGCCTGGGAAAAACTCTTTACATCATCTTGGTTCTTATTTGTTGTATCTTCAGTAACTCCTAAAAGGGGTTTATACCTAATGTCCCATTCACTGGTAACTTGGTGCCTAATACAGTTTAAAAGAAAGGTACAACTAGGTGTGGGGCCTGTGACTACTGTAGTTATATCATTGATGTCCCCACGGTAAAACTGGGTCCCTATGACATAGAGGTGACATTCTCTTCAGGGTCTTGTATAACAACAGGTGTGGTGTATTTGGCTAGATGTAAAGACTGTGGCCATTACTATGTAGGGAAGATGGAAAGGAGATTAAACCAAAGGATTTACGAACATTGTTATAGTATTGGAAAAAAGGATGAAATAACACACTGTATAAACACATTAATAACAATCCTTCCCACTCTTTTAAATTTGGTATTCTAGAATTGGTTAATAAGGATTTTAGGGGAGGTGAATGGACAAATAAATTACTTAGGGCAGAAGCTAGGTGGCAATTTAAACTCAATGCCACAGAATTCCCAGGCCTTAATGAATGTATTAGTATTAAACCTGAATTAAAATTCAGGGCAACAAAGTTATGAATTATGTATTTTTTTCCTACTATATGTTTTTCTTGGAGTTTATTTATTTCACCCAGTAGACCTTTGCAGTACTGATTTGATCCTTGCAGATGGTATACAGCTTTATAAATTTAGGCAATGTCTTTAAAAATCAAATACTGTCATTTTAAAACTTAATTGTTGTTAATTGAATTAATTGCTTTTCATATAAAAGTTGATGAAATTTTTGTGTTATTGTTCTGAAGAAGTCAGTTGACTAAAGCGCTTGACCGTGGATTTACTTGTTTTATCGTGGACTGTTTATTAATAAATTCTAGTTTGGGTTGTACTATATTGGCTCCTGAGTGGACTTTTGGTTTTATGTTGGTGTTTTTTCCACTTCTACACCCTGTTGTTGGTTCCTTTATGAACATAAACCATACTCACCAGCTACAGGCTGCTGCCTTGGTGGTATACCAGAGGGACATACATAAGAGTGTGAGAGATGTGATATCACTGGCCACAGCTGTGGCATTACTACAGGGTGGGTACAGCATTATAGTACATCAATGGTACAAGTCCACCATACTACAGCTTATGCACATCTGTTTATTACTACTACGCAGCAACAGACTATATATATGCCATCTCACATATGCCTGATCTACCTGTACAGATGTGGATGCATTATGCAACAGTGGTCTACTGATGTGCCTTGTGGCCTTACCTGCACGCTCATTAGCCAGTGTGTGGGTAGCACCCACCTCCACTATGATCTCTGCCAGTTGTTGCATCTGCGGGCAGGCAGGTGCCACGAGGCT
>NC_056725.1:365268937-365331437 GCF_019279795.1 Protopterus annectens | reverse complement strand
GAGGTATGCACTGCTAACTTCCGGTTACAGTTTCCTGTACTGATTTAGATTCTCAGTTGCTTAACCTGTGTAGGCATTGCTTACCCCCGTGCAAACAAGCTTAAACCCACTTACTGCTGCTTAAAAGTTTTTACTTCTGCTTACCCTAATGCTAATTTCTTTAAAAGAAATGAAAAAGGGTTGATAGGAAAGTGGTAAAAAATGGGGCACAAAGAAGGAAAGAGCAAGAAAAATAGCTAGGGATGTGCAGGACGGGAATAGGAAAGGTCCATAGCTGCCCATTTCTTCTACAGCAACAGCTGTGCATATACACTGAATTTGGAGATAGATTTGGGCACTCAAACCCCTGAGAGAGGGGTGAGGACAACAATATGTTGTGAAGCCAATTACACCAGATTACGTGTCCAGTGGACAAGTGTGAAAAATGGACAGCTATGTATGGGGAGAGATTTTTTTTTTGGGAACAGATTGCCCTTTTTTTTTTCAGGTGAGAGTGGGATGTTGGGGAGGGATACTAGGTATATTTGGGGAGGCAGGTTGGGTAGGTTAACAGACAAGACAAACAAGATGCATACAGGGGTGGTATATGACACATGTGGTGGGTAAACACCTTGATGGGGAGGGGTGTTTTGAAATCGGAAGCCCATGAACTCCCTAGTGGAAACAGTGGGACTGAGGTCCCCACCCATGGGCAGTCACCACTGCACTTTCACAGCCTGAAAGATGGCTGTGCTGAGGGCTGAGTAGGAGGGCCAGGCCAACCCTCTAGTTGTGACACACAGCCTTCAAGCTGGCATAGCAGTTCTCTGAACTCCCTGTGGAGCTCACTAGGCACTACGACCCATACCTGGCAATGGGTGACAGGTTCCTGTCCACGCCCACTCCCGGGGGTGAAAGCCCCATCCCCTGAGGCGGTTCCACCCGGAGGTGGTGCAGGACCAACAGATGAAGAGGTTCTGGGTTGGGCTCCAGACGTGCTGGTTCCCGCTGCCATGCCCAGCTGAGGTGGGACAGGTGGTTCCGCCGGAACCAGCCTTCCCAAACATGCTATGGTGTTCAAATATTATCAACATATGTGGGTTAGTAATAGTCAACACATTCCAGGATTATGTATAACAATATGATTAGATATTCCCATTAACCCAAACACCAGATATAGAACAGTTGCATAGCAAACAGAACACATGCATATATGGAACCACAATGGTCATTACAACAGCATGCAGGTACATAGATGGCAGCATGCCACCAGTGTGGGAGTGTTTCAACATGGCACATGCATAGAAACAAATTTAAATAATTATTAAACAATAGGACATATGTCCCAACAGTAGAGTTAATGCAGCACATACTGATTGTGTTGTGTATTTAGTTTATTGTTGCAGATATGGTGGGGGAGAGAAAGATGTCAATTAACAACTAGTATATTCCTGTAGTTTGCACTACTTTCCTAGTCAGTGCTATAATCTGTACCTTACAGGTATTAGTACACTACCCTATTGCCTAAGTTTGGACAGTGGTATGGCTGTCAACAACTATATACATGAACTTAGTTTTACCTGTGGTATACACCTCTTATCTGGTACACCTGTAGAGGTATTGTTTGTTAACACTACCTAACTGTTTCGACACATACTCCCAGATTCCAGGTTGATGTTATACACATACCTGTCTATCTCTTATTGCACACACTCTGGGCAAGTTTTTACCACATGCAGGTGAACCAGGACATATTTCAACTATTGCCCTCTTAAACCTTTAGTGAATTGTACAATGACAGATTTGTTTTCATTGACATTTTCCAAATATGTACAGGTCTGACAGTCAGTTATATGACATGAAATGCTGCCTACATGTCAGAAATTAGCACACTGATATGCCAGGGGGACAGGGTAACAGCCGGCAGATATGGACCGATTAACTGGACATTCTCATCAATTCTGTACAATTATGGGGTATGATTCTGCATACAGCTTACTACCACTCCCAGGATTCAAACCATGGCTGTGTCTGCTAAAAATAAAACACTGTCCAACACAGATGAGTGTGCTATATAGATATTGCTGTGTATTTCTTGTCTCATTTCTGTCTATAATTCTCCTGTGGTTTTACATTCTGACCTTGTAATTGCAACACTTTTATACAGGATTTACTAGACGGTTGTATTATGTAGTACAGTGTGGGTGATGGTGATGAGTAATACCTTATTATTCAGAGCATCTGCAATACTAAACAATGCCATACAATACCAGAGTAAACAGTACCAGCACAGGATATCAATCTTTTATTTCTAGGCACAGTGTTTGTATCTGACAGACCTGTGGGAGCAATGTTTATTAGCATTACCTGAATGTTGCCACAGAAATTACCAGTTTCCACATTAGCATTATGCACGCACATACGTCTCACTCTGTTACTGTACACACTCTGGTCACAGCTTGACAACATGGGGTTGGAGATGGGACATACTTGGCTAATTACTCTCATAACATTTTGGGGAGTTGCTAGAGTGACAGGTTTGTTCTTATAGATGTCTGACAATCAGTTGTATGTCTTGTTTGCTGCCTAAACATCTGGAATCATCCCACTGATTTGCCAGGGTGACAGGCAGCAGATATGGGCCAATGTACTGGACATTCTGGACATATCTGTAAAGTTGTGGAGTATGATTCTGCATACAGCCTACTACCACTCCCAGGATTTGAACCATGGCTGTGTGTGCTAAAATGCAACAGTTCACATCTCAGTTGAGTACTGTTTGGATTTTGTTGTTTGTCATTTCACTGTTTTCTGTCTAAGTCTCTCTCAGTTGTACTATATGACCTCTTGGATTACAACAGTCATATACAGACATTCCTACACATTTTATTTATGTAGCACAGTGTGGGTAACAGTGCTTAATACAACAGTACTATTAATTGATTGCAACTCTGCATTACCATATGATACCAGAGTAAACACATGCAGTCCAGAAGTTAGACCTTTATTGTCAGGCTATTATGCTTTTATTTACATACAACTTATATGAGACTCTTCCTGCCATATTCTTTGATGTATGCAGTACATGCCTTAAACAATACAGGTTTTATACAGGCAATTAACTTACTATTATTTTAGATTTATTTCCTATGACAGTACATGCAAGTGTATTATTAACCTGCCTCGCGTCGCAACCGCTGCAGTCTACAGGCATGGGCTTCCTGGTTCACAGCCCACTCATCTGCCACTGTGAAATACATAAGAGGAATATTTCACCATACCTATCCATAATATACATGAGCTGGCAATTATTAAACAGGTAGTGGACTGATACTTACACATGGCTGGGACATCCCCTGTCCTCCTAGCCTCTTGGATCCACTGATCCAAGAGATCCCCTTTCTCCACTTCAGGTTGGCATAGTGATGCCTGACCTGCTCACCAGTTCGGGATATGCCAGTGGCAGTGGTGAGGTCATGGGTGCAAAGGTCCCAGGCTTCCACTTTGTACTGGGAACCTTGGTACTGGCCCTGCAGCAGTCTCTTGTCATGGTCCTTCACAAGGAGTCCTACCATGACTCTGGACTCCTGGATGCCCTAGTGCTGCACCTGAAAGCACACACCCTCTCCCATACCAGACATAGTGCCTACACGAGGAAGCTGCAACCAGTTATGAGATATATTACCACCTGTTGGGTTTAAATAGGGCTGTTTTCCAACATTTTCCCATGATTGGATCATTTTGAAAATGCTAAGCTATGGACAAACCAGCTTACCTAAGATTGGCATTGCTTAAAGGGGTATACCAATGGCCAGACTGAGTTAGGCTGGCCTACACATTGCTTGCACCTACTAAGCTGAGCTGTGCAATGCTTAGCGTTGCTTAATATTTAATTTGCACTATATTTGCTTTTTGGCATTAATTTATTATTTATTACATGTTACATATGTGTTTGGTATCCATGATTCATGTGTACGTACACTGTATGGGGTCCTTGTGTTTATTAGGGGATTTCAACATTTTATTACAATGACACCTCACATCTGGGCTTACTGCAGTACTTCATTTCACATATTTATGTTATGTAGTAGGTTATACAACATAAAACTGTATATAGATTCCTTCACATTTGATTTGATATTGAGTATCTATTTGGTGGTACCTCAATCTTATATAGTGCTGTGATGGCTTAGTGGTTAACAACCGTGACTATAGTGTGCAGAATCCTGGGGTCAAGAACTGCAAAGGCTGTTTATTTTGTTTCTGGCAAGGACAGCGGCTGTTGCATACAGAGTGATTAAGGCACTTTTAAGCAATTGTAAGTGGGTTTGTGTGGGTTTGTGCAAGGGTAAACAATGCTAACCTTAGCAAGCAATGTGTAGGCCAGCTAACTCAGTCAGCCCATTGGTATACCCCTTTAAGCAATGCCAATCTTAGGTAACATAGAACATGCTGGAGGGATAGATTCCCTTCGCAAAGACTTCCCTTGCTATGGAACAAGGTCCAGATCTACATAAGACAGAGCCCCTCGCTATCACTTTTCAAGAGGAACCTTGACAAGTGGATGGGTAACAGAAAGTTCACACCAGGGATCATACCAACAGCTCTTCTAGATAGGGGCCAAGGGTACTAGCTGCTAGATCAAGGGCCTAGGGAACTAACCAAAGGGGTGGTGAATACCGTACAACATGGCTTGGCTAATATATGCCTTCGGGAAGATAGCCCAATACCTACCTATGAACCTATGAACCTACAGAGAGTTAGCTTCAATATTGCTTAACCTGTGTGTGCATTGCTTACCCCCATGCAAGCGGGCTTAAAATCACTTACTACTGCTAAAATATGCTTACCCGTTCTTGCTATTACTTACTCCCGCTTACCACTGCACTAATTTAGACAGTAATGTCAAATGGTACTTGGGAAGGTGGTGAATTTGGAAACTGTATGGATTTATCATTCATTACACATTTTACCTTCTATTTGTATCCCTGATTCCTGTGTACATATACTGTATGGGGCACTTGTGATTATCTGTGGACTTTACAACATTATGACAATGACACTGCACATCTGCATTTAGTGCAGTACTCCAGTTCAGAAATATATGTTATTTAGTAGGTTATGTAATAAAAAATTGGTCATAAAGTAATTTGACATGGAAAATGGAATGGGACTCGAACCAGGAATGATTGCTCATAAGGCAAATACTTTGCCCACTACACTATTACTGTATTGCTTCTTTTGCATATATCTTGCTTTTTATCCTCTTGTGCCATTTAAGCTGCATTAACCGTAGCTAAGCGATGGGCAAACCCACGCACCTATTGTTGAATTTCATCCGTTTCATAAAAAAAAAACAAAAAAAAACCACTTCTTTAAATTTAATGTTTTAACTATTGCTCTTGTACACTTGGGGGGATGTTGCTGGGGGTATGCGAATACCTATGAGCGGTCTCGCTCATTCTTATTCATACACTGCTGTTCTTCATTGCAGAGGTGTATATATTCTTAGAGCTCTGCTCCCAGACATGCCCCCTGCACTCATACATGCTCTGTGTCCGTTTAGGAGCTCAGGCAGCGCATCTTCATTGATATGTATGGCGCGCTGCCGTCCTGCTCCTAAACGGCCACTTCCGTGCAGGACTAAGGTAGTCCTGCATGGAAGGATAGTGAATCCGGGGGTGAGTTTGCTTCCTACAAGCTTTTATCTGAAGAAGGTCTTACAGAGTAAAACCATATGAATGTGAGTTTAAATACTGCTGCTCTTTGCTTTTTTACAAAGCTTTTTACCATTGGTTAAAGAGCAAAGCCTTTTTTGTTAACATGTTCTCCTGATGTCTGTGAGGGTTTTCTCTAAGTACTATGGAAATATTTACTATCATTTCCTCCCCAAAACATGTTGTCTAATCTTCTATTGTATTATTAATAATAATAATAATAATAATAAAACATTTATTGAATTTACCTTTGCCTTTGTGGCCTAGGTTGGATTAGTGTGGAAAAGGATCTGAAGGAAATCTATTCCACTTACTGCTTTAACAAATAAATGGAATACATTCATAATACTGAACAGTTGAAATGCCAAATGGCATTGCCCTGAGTACAAAAGGCTGAAACTGACATTGCTGAAAAACCCAGCTGATGTTTATTACAGGCAGGCAAGTACCCCTGCACCCCCACATTCCCTGCTTATATATATCAACAATGATATCACACTATAGTGGGGAGAGGGAAAATACCAGTCATTGCTGTAGCATAGTCTTGCAGCACTTTCATGTTCGGCCTTTTGTGTTTGGTATAATGCTATTTGGTGTTGTAAATATGTCCCCACATAAGTATATTAAAAAAGAAACATAAAGGAGTCACTGAATAGCCATGTAGGACTGACTTTAAAGTATATAGCCTTTTGTGTCTGGCCTCCTCTGAGCCAATAGCGTAATAAATCCTGTATTCTTTCCTTCTGGCTTCTGACATTTAAAATTAACACTTGCTAATAGGGACAGCAGAAATATCTAACCAAGCATGAATTAAAGCTGATAACAACTGTATTGTCTGTTGACATTTTTCCAATTAAATCTTAAAGTATTCATCTTTGCAAGAGAACACAATATTAAATTTACATGTTTTGATTTTCTTTAATGACTTTATATAATGATCTCTGATCTTAGACCACATATATCTTTTTAAAATATCCCGGTTTTAAATTCATTCAATTTCTGTATTGATAATTAATATCCAATTTATTTAAAATGTGGTGCTTATTGTTTGCCTGACATGTAGGCAGAGAAGTAATGAGACTTTATATAATATTAATAGTTATTTCTACATAAAATAATTATTTTGGCATAATAAACATTCATTATCTACTAATCTATGCCATTTTTTTAATCCTAGGACTCTAATACGTGTTTACAGCAACAAGAATGAGTCCTTGCAAAATCAATGTTTCAGCTCAAAGAACACTTTATATATAAAATAACCACATTTTAAGTGCACGTGTTTGTAGAGTCAACATCTTATTCTTAATTATGAAAATGAATTCAAGAAACATTACTTGATTTAGTTAATATTTTAGTCTAAAGCTGTTAAGGAGGCATTGTGCTTGTAACTACTGTGCATATAATTATTTCTAGTATTTGTCTGTATCCCCCCCCCCCCCAATAAAAACACACTGCACGATCATGGCATAAGAAGACCTTTATTAAACAATGATTATTAGGCACAGAATTAATTAATCATGGAATTTATTAATCACTATATAGTACATAACTTCAGCATAACATCTTAACAGTAGCAGCATCACCCGCTTACCTCTGTCCCACCAAAAAGTAAGCAGCGTTACCCCAACCGCTCACTTATCCTGGCTTCACACCAGAAGCAGTGTGACACCACTCACTTCAAGATCCAAACAACCACCTTGTAAAATCCAAAACATAATACCAGAGGGGGAACAGAAGAGGGACATGCCAACACCTCTTCTCCACCTACCAACCCACTCATGTATGGAAAACACACAATACTTCGACACAAAAAGAGAGGGAGGGGAGAGTGAGCAGTAAGTTCACGCCTAAATCTGATGTCCACACCCCATGGCTGTTAAAAAAAACTGAATTAACTCCTCCTTACCATTACCTCACTTCCTGTCTAAACACCCTTCCCCTTAACCTTATCCCTTTCTTGTCTGTCTCACCACCACAACACCTTCCACCATTCCTCCACTTAATTTAAAACTCCCCTGTACCTCTACTTCTCCCTACCCCCTCCCCCTGCTCCAAATCCCTCAATTGTCTCTGGACAAATTAGTTTGTTACCAAACTACATTTGTTTATGTTTTTTTCATGTTTTTCTTCTATTGCTAATGCTCAGGAATCAGTACTTCTGCAGTACTGGTCTTTCCTCTTCTGTTACTGCACTAGCTTGGACACCATTTATAGCAGCATTTGTTATAAACGAGTCAAACAGCAGCCCTCTACTTACCATGACAGTGGATGCCACAGGTGTATAAGCCAAGGTACAGGACACTTAGAAATGACTTTCAATGCATGCATGCATGAAAAGTTACAAATGTTAATATTCATCTTTCTCTCTCTCTATATATATGTGTGTATATATATATATATATATATATATATATATATATATATATATATATATATATATATATATATGTATGGATCTACTTCATATGGTCAGCATTTCAGAATGTCGACATTCATATGGCCGAGACCATATGATCGATATTCAAAATGTCGACCATACAATAAAAAAATAAAAAACACAAAAAAAACTTACCTTCATGCTGCTAGCAGGGGGGCTATGCCTCCTTGCACCTGTGGGAGGCTCTGCCCACCCACACCCCTCAAAACTTAAATATACCAACTCCGAGATCTCACTACAGTGTGGAAGATGGAAATTTTTCCATTCTGCACTGTACGGAGATGCTGGTTCTCCATGATCAACATTTCGAATGTCGATCATATGGTCTTGGCCATATGAATGTCGACATTCTGAAATGTCGACCATGTGAAGGGAACCCATATATATATATATATATATATATATATATATATATATATATATTTTTTTTTTTAACATATTTGTTGACCATGTAAGCTCATTGGACAAACTGGCCCTATTTAGTGGAAACCCAGGACCACTGTCTAGTTAAGTGACAGCAGGGAAATTGGGATGGAAGGAATCAAAACTTATAACCTGGGCACAAGAAGCAGCTCATAAAATGCTCAGAGCTTCAGTCTTCTTGGTCTCTGTGCTAAAGAAGCTGATGTCATATTTTTTGAAATACATGTTTTACATTAATTTGAATCATGCCCATTTGAAGTGCTAACTTACACTTTTAACTTAATCTGTTCTCCATATTATTAACATTAATTTTAATTTGATGTACTTCATTAGCTGCATACTTCATCACTGCTTTGCAGAACATGAGCATAACTGTGTATGTGATTTAGAGATTATTTTTTCCCCATTAAAACATCTCTATTCCAAAATGTAAAAACAAGAAAGGTAGAAAATATATATGATGAATTTATCTGAACTATGCTGCCAAAGAGAGGATGAGTTTCAAAGATTTGTTAAACACTGCACAGACCCAGTGAACATATGAGTGCAAAGGAAATGGCAACTTTAGATTCAGAAAAAATGTTCACTTGGATTGCAGAACTAAAATGTTGCTACATAATAAACAAGCATATCTTAAGAGCAACATAGTATAAATGACTGCTAATGTTACAATGAGATACTTATGTTGTGTATTAGATTTAACTGCAGAAACTGTGTCATGCCACAGTTACCGAGGTACATTAGTAGAATAAACTCCTCCTCTGTGCAGCTATGTAAGGACAACTTGTGATCACACACACACACACACACACACACACACACACACACACACACACACACACACACACACACACACACACACACACACATCCACTCATGGATACACACACACACGCACACACACGCACACACACGCACGCACGCACGCACACACACACACACACACACACACACACACACACACACACACACACACACACACACACACACACACACATGCACGCAAAGGTACCAGTGTTGTTATAGTGCAGCCGGACTCTCATCACTTCTTCATTCATTTATGGTCTGATAGCAGTACAGGCCACTTTGGGCTTGTAAAACAGAAGGAATCAATACCTTAAGAAAGTCTGTGGCAAACATACCTCTCAACTGTACAGGTTTTCACAAAATGCCAGGATTTTTGCCTCATATTTTGTTTCATTTTTCCTAAAATTGTGGTTTTATGGCAAATTAGTGGCAAATCATTAAAGATTATTTGTGGATCATGATAAAACAGATAGATACAGAATGAGCTACAATTTGAGTCTTTAGTTTGAGCCCCTCTACTGGCACTTTTATACTGTATGACAAAGAAAGTCACGTAACCTCCATAAAGTACTAGCAGATCACCTCTGACATATAAAAATTCATGTTGAACCATTGAAGGAAAGCTATGTGAGTGACTATACCACAAAATTAAATCACTCAAAGCCACTTTCAGCAAACTACAAAAGTATATTGCTTGTAGCAGAGCAATCCCTTTTAACCCACATGTAGTTGCCACCCCTACAACCCCCAAACCTATATATACCTTCTCTATAGGTGCACAAAAGTGGGGAAAATGTGCAAGCTTCATGATCACTATACGTGGTTTTCAGCAAATTGCTTTACAATATTTTCATTTGCAGAAAGTACATACTGAAACTTGAAATTTTGATGGGAAAACTACATCGGTAGCCACTACAAAATGGTCATTTTCATAATATTGCCAAAACAAAATTGGTCTACTGCAGATGTTAAGTTGGTTCCTCTTAAAGTTTGCTCTCAATGATCCATAGAACAGCTCAATAAATAAATGCCAAAATATCAGAACATCTGGGCACACCTCATGGCTTAAATGGGGCAGAAATGGTTAGAGAAAAAAGGGGAAAAAAAAGGAAAATAGCAGAATGCAAGCAACCAAGTACAAATAACACAGCTGGCAGGAGGAATGCATCATAGTCAGCCAATCACACAGGCAGCTTCTGAGCACAACAGTATAAACTATGCAAACACCTTACAGTCTGTTTTTTCCCCACACACTCTGCACCATTGGTGTACACATACGGGGGAATTTTAACCGACAACATGTTAGGGGCTGCCATTGCTTTCATCCATCAGTATGTGCTAGAGACTGAGGGTGGTGGGGAGGATGTGCTGACAACTGCCACAGACCGAGGAGGAAGAGAAGAGTGTTCAGACCCAGGGTAACCTACTAGGGGCTACATGATCTGGAAATAGTAGAGTGCTACAGGGTGGACAGAGACATACTGCAGCAAATCATCGAGCTGTGCCAGCCTCAACTCAGACCCAGAGCCAGAGCCAACAGAGGGGAACCCATCCCAGTGGATACCAAGGTTTATGTAGCCTTAAGTATACTAGCTACAGGTACTTTCCAAAGACCTACTGGGGACATCATGGGGCTCTCACAGGCATCAAGATCCAGGGTACTCCACCAGTTCCTGGATGCCATCCTACCATATGCTGGTGAGCACATTTACTTCCCCAACACCAGTGAGGACAGGACCAGCAATATGCATCTCTTCCACTGTGTAGCAGAATATCTGGAGGTACTGGGTGCGATAGACTGCACGCACATCCACATCAAAGCACCACCCAGTGAACAAGGTAGGGTCTTCATAAACTGCAAGGGCTTCCCCTCCATCAACTGACAGGTCATGTGCAATGCCCAGGGCATTATCATGAATGTGTGTGCTGGGAGCCGTGGAAGCTATCATGACTCCCACATCTGGCATTCATCACAGCTGTACCAGGTATTTGCCAGTGGGGACATCCTGTAAGGCCATCTGGTGGGGGATGCTGGCCATGAACTGGAGCCGTGGATGATGACACCCATCAGAAATGCACACACACACCCACTCAAGAATGCCATAATGATGCACACGTACAAACCAGGGTCATTATAGAGCATGTGTTTGGGATGCTCAAGTCATGGTTCCACTGCCTTGACATATCTGGTTGAGCCTTGCAGTACTCTCCAGCCACATGTGCACACATGTTCATAGTATGTGCCATGCTACACAATATCATCCTGCAGGAACAGTGCAGGAAAGGGCCACACAGCCTCCCACCATTGCCAAGGTCTCCACAGGCACAGATCGGCTCAGAAGAGGAAGCCCCTGAGCCTGCTCCTGTAGGCAGACATAGGCATACCCAGTATGCCTAGGCCTTGGCAAAGAGGCAATGTATAGCACACACACTGACACTGTAGGGACCCAGGGACTGACACCTCTCTGACTTGCACACACAGTAAAATGGATGGCGCACACCTCACATTACCTGTAACTTGCCATGTATAGGCTGTATACTGTGTGCATCCAACATAGGCAGCCCTCAAGCACCATCCTCACAACTGCCGTAGGCACACGATAAGTCACTGTTTTGATAGCATATCTATGGTGATGCTGCATGCATGCAAGAGAATGGGGTGGCCTACTGGGATAGCAACAGACAACTGAAAACTATGTGGGACACCAGGAAATGTCTGCACAATACTGGCTTCCCCACACTATGCAGTATCATTTAAGGTGACAAATCCCACTGCAGTATATGTGGGGGGCCAACTAAGGGGGTTCATAGTTCACGTGCATAGATGTCACTGTGGGGATCCCATACTCACCCCCAGACTCACACAGAAAGTCAGCTGTAGAAAACCATAAAGGAATATCTGGCAAAGGCACACAAATGGAGACAATGATGGAATACCCCCTACAGACTTACACAATGATATCACAGCAGGTCTTACATTTGCAGTAAGACTCTGAAGGGTAAGAAGTCTGAAACTCAATTGTATGGCATTACAATCTAACCTGTGGTCTCTAGTGATATGTCTCTGTTCTCCAAGACAGGGCACAATACTATGCTAAATGGAACCAAAATATAAAGCCAATATCAGCACAGCCTGTGGAAATATGTACTGTTGATAGGTGTGCCCCCCCCCCCCACATCAATATTCCCATAGAAATGCAGTAACATGTAAGTTTGTAGGGTAATAGCAGCAGAGTACACATTGCCAGGGCTGTCCAAATCAACATGATAACTTGTTGCATATGTGTGGGGAATACTGTCAGGATGCGACCAGCAACTTCTCATGGCTGTCATGTCCTAGTGGCCTATGTACAGTACTGTGGTAGACACGGCCATGTTCCACGAAATGTAGTGCCAACTATTTTGCATGTTAGCTACACCTATGGTGGGATAAGTATACACTGTCCAGATGTCAATATCCATTACTGCCAGGAAGCTGGACAGGTCATGTACAGGGGGCCACACATATGAACAGCACACAGGTTGGAGTAACCTACATAGTGCCTACCATACCTCACAACTGTTACAAATCTTTTGCAGAATGTACACAGGTTTGCATTATAGTTGTGGTGTATTTATTCTGAAACAGTGATTGTCTGGCAAATCATTGGCAAACCACAAAAGTCTAAAGTCAGAAAATATTGATGGATTGTAGTGTCTCAGACTTCATATCCTGTAGAAAAATACATGCTAATGCAAAATCTGTTATTGTATCAAACTTCGAGGTTTGTAAGGCCAATAGTTACAATGGTCCGCATATTTAGGCCCTTGTCACCCAATTACTCATGGCTTTGTCCAGATGTCTGGCTCACAGACATAGAGAGGTATGGTGCCTAGTAGCATAGCAGTGTGTTCTGTCACTTACCATTGTCACCCCAGGGGGGGTCCACTGCCTGGCAGCTTGGGAGCATATGAGTGACAGAATGCACTGCCATGCTACAGATGGCCTGCATCAGTCTCACATAGCCTACAGGCCTCTGGCAAAGGCCCATGTCTCACACATAGTGCTGTTGTAGGGAATGTCATGTGGGTCCATAACACCAAGATAACACAGTCAAAAAATGCAAATGTAAGGCCATGCCATTAAATGCTAGTAGCATACCTCTCAACCTCATAGAGGAAGAAATCCTGACAAAGCCATACATAATAGTGGGATAAAGGCCCAACTATAGGGACACATTTGAAATATTGCTCTCATAATGTTAGAAAGCTGATAGAATAACAGAGGGGGTGTGCAGTAGCATGGATGTCATGAATGGTGTGAAGTCTGAAACTCTAATGTTCTGTCAGTATTCCCTGACTGCAATCCTGAGTAATTTGCAACAAATGTGCTAGAAAACTGCAATGTTAAGGAAAACCGACCAGATATATGAGGCATGAATCTGGATAATCTGTGAGAATTTGTACAGTTGACAGGTATGGCCACACCAGGATATGATCTTTCAGGTAAGCAGAATACTACACAACCACAAGATCCCCAGCCAGCATATCACCAAGGTGGCTGGACGTTTTACACAGCTTCATCAGTCAAGCGGCTATAGCCACACCTCCCAACTTGCCTGGTTGTACAAGAATGTCTAGCTTTTACCTCATAATATTGGTCTGTGCATCATCCATCTTGTATTTCTCTGGTAAATAAATGTGATGATCTGTTTATATCTGTCAGTAGGTAATGACACAATACAGTACAGTGTCAAACATTACATATGTCAGAAAGTGTCTGTTAAAACAAACCATATAACTCAAGCAACTCATACATTGATAAAAGCAATAGTTACATTACCCCCCTGTGTTTGGCCCATTGTTTCCCCATATTGGCAGCCTATCTCCAGATATCTTGCACAAACAGGTTGCAAGGTATGGCTGTAGCACACAACACTCCAGACTGGAGTACAACTATCCCTGGAATGGATTCCCACACTTACTATAAAAGTTCATACTGAGCATGCTCCTACACCTAGAGAAGTGAAGCCCATGTCTGAAACCACATCAGACTATATATCTCTGTACTGTGCAAATGTCTTTGCATATACACAACTATGTAAACATAACTATCTCCACACACACCCATCAGACAGGATTACCCACAGCCAGCTGTAGGTGGCACATATGTGGTATATCTACATCTGTTGTGTGTGATACACGCACATATATATGGGCAACATATTACAATATGTCAAGCATGCACACACATAGTAGACATGGGGAAGATAGGGACACACAGTATTAGAGTGAGACACTCAGGGAGACACACACACAGAGTGAGTCATACACAAGGATACACTGAATGGCATAGAGTGATGTCTTGCTGCAGACAGTTGCATACCAGTTGTAACCACTGGCATGTGCCAGCATGAAGATGAGATTCATTGTCAGATGGTACTGAGGTGGGGATTGGAATATCACATGACCTACCATTGTGTGTGTGTGTGTGTCTATAGGTCTAAGTATTATGATGCCTTACCCACCCAGTAAACTTCCCATTGCCCTACTTTACAACATCTGCTAATGCCATTCACCTTAGAAGTACCTTTGGACTGGCTTCAGTCCTGTACACTCTATAGCATGTGTGATAACTGTAACACTATCATAGAAGTAACTAGGTAGGTAGGGGTTTTAATCACAGTCCTGGCATATGTAACTGGTTGTGTGTGTGTGTGTGTGTGTGTGTGTGTGTGTGTGTGTGTGTGTGTGTGTGTGTGTGTGTGTGTGTGTGTCTGTGTGTGTGTGTGTGTGTGTGTGTGTGTGTGTGTGTGTGTGTAGAAAGAAGTGTTTTAGTCCATTCCCACCCAGTACACCTCCCATTGCCCTACTTCACAAGATCTGCTGATGTCATTCACTGTAGGAGTACTGTTGAACTGTCCTCTACCCTATAAGCTCTGTGCTGTGTGTGATAACTGCATAACACCGTAGTACAAATAACTATTTAGGTAGTGGTTCTAATTTCAGTCCTGGCAAATGTAAAAGTTTGTGTGTGTGTGTGTGTGTGTGTGTGTGTGTGTGTGTGTGTGTGTGTGTGTGTGTGTGTGTGTGTCTGAAGGTTAAAGATTTTGAGCTCGTTCACACCCAGTACACTTCCGATTGCCCTAGTTTAGCAGTCCTGCTGATGTCAGTCACCTTAGAAATACCTTTGGGAGCCTACAACCCTACAAGCTCTGTGGCATTTGCAATAATTGTGTAACACTATAGTGCAAATAACTAGTTAGATGGGATTCTAATCTCAGTCTTGGAAAATGTAAAAGTGTGTTTGTGTCTGTAGGTAAAAGATTTTGAGCAAGTACACTTCCCATTGCCCTACTTCACAAGATCTGGTAATGTTGTGCACCTTAGAAGTACTTTTGGAGTGGCCTCACTCCTGTAAGCTGTATAGTGCATGTGATAACTGCATAGCACTATAGTACAAATAAATATTTAGGTAGGGCTTCTAATCTCAGTCCTGTCAAATGTAAAAGTGCATTTGTTTGTGTGTCTGTGTGACTGTAGGTTAAAGGTTTTGAGCCTGTTCACACCCAGTACACTTCACATTGCCCTACTTTAGCAGTCCTGCTGCTATCAGTCACCTTAGAAGTACCATTGGACAGCCCACAGCTGTACAAGTTCTGTGGCACATGCGATAGATGTGTAACACTACAGTACCAACAACTAATTAGGCAGGGGTTCTAATCTCAGTCCTGGCAAATGTGTGTGTGAGTCTATTTGCGTGTATATGTGTAGGTTAAAGGTTTTTGTGGCCTCTCTCACCCAGTACATCACCCATTGTCATACTTTACAAGGGCCAGTGATGTTCCTCACCTTAGAAGTACCTCGGGACACCCTTCACCTAAGCTCCGTGGCGCATGCGATAAATGCATAGCACTGTAGTAACAGTAATTAGATAGGTAGGGGTGCTAACCTCAGTCCTGCCAAATGTGTGTGTGTGTGTGTGTGTGTGTGTGTGTGTGTGTGTGTGTGTGTGTGAGAGAGAACTATATCCATTCGGGGGTGGGTTTTCTAATTTTTTTCTGTTGCCCACTGAGTACATGTCCCAATATCCATTTTACAAGGCCCACTGTTGTCATCCACTGTAGAGGTAGCTGTAGACACTCTGCAGCCATATAAGCTCTGTGCCATGTGCAATAACTATGCAACAGTCTGGAATAAATAATAAGATAGGCAGGCCTTCTAATGCTTGGATACCATTACCCACTCAAGAATCATAGACAAACACACTCAGCTAGGCATCAACCCCTATATCACTAGGTGGCTTGCAAACTCGCTCACAGATAGAACCCACGGTGTGAAAGCAGCAGATTACATGTCAGATTGCTGACCAGTCACAAGTGGAGTCCCACAGGGTTTGGTCCTGGGTCCCCTCATGTTCGAGATCTACACCTCTGAAGTCCAGCCCAACAAGAAGGGACTCTGGCTGACAATGTTTGCAGATGACTGAAAGGTGGGTGCTATCATTCCCTCCCCACGTGATGTTGATATCCTGCACAAATGCCTCACTGAGACCTATAACTGGTGTCAGAACCTTGGACTTTAGCTCAATGCCAGAAAATGTGCTGACATCCCCTTTGGGAAAAACATGGTTCCCATGAATTACCACATTGATGATAGTCCACTGAACACTGAAGTTGTTATAAGCAAACTGGGAACACAGGTTGAAAGCAAGCTCTCTGTTGACCACCAGAGTGCCACTGTGTTCAGAAAGTCCTTCTATGTGGCACATTTCATTACTAATGGTGTTTCATCCAGGAAGTAAGAGGTCATTGTCTCCCTCTATTCTCTCCTCATTAGGCCAATCAACAGGTGCAATGGCCCATTTGGCATGTACCTCACTGGACACCTGCAACAACTGTAGAGGCTGCAAAAGTATCCCACAAAGAGGATCCTAGGCCTTAAACACTTGCCCTATATGGACAGACTCCAATAACTCCAATTATTCTGTCTCATATTTGCTATTTAGAGGCAATCTCTGCCTGACTTACAAAGCCATGTCTGACCCAGCTCTGTCAGGAATGCTACATCTAAAGATCCCATTCGGTCCACACCACATGCCACAGAGACCGCAACCCCATTTCCACAATCAACAGAACATGCTGGAGGGACAGGTTAATAACCCAGAGACTGCCCACGCTATGGAATAGACTTCACATACATGTCATGCAGAGCATCTCACTGGTCCTCTTCAAGAGAAATCTGGATGAGTGGATGGGGAATAGAAATCGCACCTCAGGGATCACTCCAGTGGTTATACTCATTAGACATGGGTCTATATCATATGTTCAAAGTTTTATAACTTTGAACATTAAAATATCGAATTTAAATGTTCGAAGTTATAAAACTTCAAACATATGTTAAAAAAAACCCTAAACCCAAAACTAACAGGGAAATCTTCCCTTTACCGTACTATAGTACAGTCTTGGAGTTGGTATATTTACAGAGCAGGGATTGTGGGGGTTGCCAGGGGGCTTGCCCCCCTGCCTACACTAGTCAGGTAAGTTCTGTTTGTTTTTTTATTATATATTCAATGTTTGAAACTTCAAACATTTAAATTTGATTATTTAAAGTTCGAAGTTTTCAAACTTCTAACATATAATATAGACCCTTATACACACTGAGGACTGTTGTCAGGTGGCATGATGCCAAGGTATTCCCATGGGCTAGGCTTATAAAGGCTGCATGGTTATTTGCCTAGTACACACCTATGAACCTATGGATCTCAGTACTGGCAAACGTGTGTGTGTGCATTAATGTGTATAAATGTGTATGTGAGTGTGTAAACATGTGAGTGAAAGTAGTTTGAGGCCGTTCTCACCCAGTATACCTACCATTGCCATACCTTACAAGGGCTGGTGATGCTGTTCACCTTAGAAGAACTGTGGGACACTCTTCACACTATGAGCTCCATGGTGCATGCAATAGATGCATAACACTGTATTAGCAATAATTAGATAGGGAGGGGTTCTGATCTCAGTCTTAGAAAATGTGTGGGTGTGAGAACTGTATCCTGTGTATGTGTCTGAGTGAGAACTATATCTACTGGGGGGTGGGTTTTACATTTTTAGACTGTGGTACTTCCAGTAATGTCCCAAGGTCCACTTTACAAGGCCCACTGTCTCAGTCAACCATAGAGATATCTGTTGACACTGTTCAACCCAATAAGTCCTGTGCCACATGCAAGAACTATGTAAGAGTATGGACTGACTAACAAGGTAGGCAAGGCTGCTAATCTCAGTCCTGGAAAATGTGTGTATAAGTGTATTTGTGTGTGTAAGTGTGTATAACTGTAGGTCCAAGTATTTTTGGTCCATTCTCACCTAGTAAATCACCCATTGTCAGACTGTAAAAGCACTGGTGATGTTCACCTTGGAATTACCTTGGGACTCTTTTCACCCTGTAAGCTTTGTGGCACATGCAATGAATGCATAACACTGTATTAGCAGTAACTAGATAGGTAGGGGTTCTAATCACAGTCCTGGCAAATGTGCGTACGTGTGTTTGTGTGTGTGTGTGTGTGTGTGTGTGTGTGTGTGTGTGTGTGTGTGTGTGTGTGTGTGTGTGTGTGCGTGTTTGGGTGAGAGTTATATCCATTGGGTGGCTGTGGTTTACAATTTTAGGCTATGGTACTCCTAGTACACATCTCAAGGCCCATTTTACAAAGGCTGCTGTTCACATCCACTGTAGAGGTATTTGTGGACATTCGCCTGCCCTATAAGCCCCGTGCCACGTGCAACAGTTATGTAACAGTATGGAATGAATAACATGATAAGCAGGACTGCTATGTCAGTACTGGCAATTGTGTATGCATTGGTGTGTATGGCAGTGTTTGTGAGTGTGTAGACTCATAGGTGACAGACTAATGAGTCCTCCACACCCAGTACACACCCTATTGTCATACCTGACAAGGGCACGTGATGTTATTCACTTTACAGGTCGATGAGATGTCACAGATGTTACAGAGATTTTGGATATACATCTGTTCCACAAAGCTTAAAAACCTCAGCTTTGGCCGGCTAAGAACTTGCTATATTCAACTGGATGTATAAGAGAATTTAAGTACCTTTATCTGCTTTTTTTTTTCAAAAAAATACAGTATTTAAATTGATTTTAACTGTGTGGAAAGAATATTAGCTGAACTGGAAGTTTTCACTCTGCTCTTCAGTGTGGAAGGAATATTAGCTGAACTGGAAGTTAGTCAGTGTTTGCTGAATTTTGTTATTTGCTAGTAATTACAGGTGTGGGGGTAGTCACATTCTTTGATTTCCTGTCCTTGCCTATTTAAGTGGTACAGTGTGAAATATTTTCTGCTTAAAACCTCAGCTTTGGCCGGCTAAGAACTTGCTATATTCAACTGGACGTATAAGAGAATTTAAGTACCTTTATCTGCTTTTTTTTCAAAAATACAGTATTTAAATTGATTTTAACTGTGTGGAAAGAATATTAGCTGAACTGGAAGTTTTCACTCTGCTCTTCAGTGTGGAAGGAATATTAGCTGAACTGGAAGTTAGTCAGTGTTTGCTGAATTTTGTTATTTGCTAGTAATTACAGGTGTGGGGGTAGTCACATTCTTTGATTTCCTGTCCTTGCCTATTTAAGTGGTACAGTGTGAAATATTTTCTGCTTAAAAACCTCAGCTTTGGCCAGCTAAGAACTTGCTATATTCAACTGGACGTATAAGAGAATTTAAGTACCTTTATATGCTTTTTTTTTAAAAAATACAGTATTTAAATTGATTTTAACTGTGTGGAAAGAATATTAGCTGAACTGGAAGTTTTCACTCTGCTCTTCAGTGTGGAAGGAATATTAGCTGAACTGGAAGTTAGTCAGTGTTTGCTGAATTTTGTTATTTGCTAGTAATTACAGGTGTGGGGGTAGTCACATTCTTTGATTTCCTGTCCTTGCCTATTTAAGTGGTACAGTGTGAAATATTTTCTGCTTAAAAACCTCAGCTTTGGCCGGCTAAGAACTTGCTATATTCAACTGGACGTATAAGAGAATTTAAGTATCTTTATCTGCTTTTTTTTTCAAAAAATACAGTATTTAAATTGATTTTAACTGTGTGGAAGGAATATTAGCTGAACTGGAAGTTTTCACTCTGCTCTTCAGTTAGTCCCACCCACCCTCCCTGTTTTTGTTTTGGTGTTAATCTTAGTGGCCTTGCAGCTGCCCGCCCCTCTTGTAAATTTGTGTTTGGATACTCCTTCTGGGCCCATCTCATTTGCTCACTCAACTGAGTGCAGTGAGATCATATTCTGATTTCAGGCACTCCTACTGTGTACAAAGAGAGCATCTGGGAAACAGGAAAAAAAATTAAGCTTGTTTCCTGCCTTTCCTGTTAATTGGTATAGACTATTTGTAGGCTTCTGAGCCCCCAAGCCCTTCTGTGTTGGAGGGAAGCCTTCTAGCTTAGTTTTTTTCCTATAACTAGCCAGTTTTCTAGTTTCAGCACTCAAATCTGTTTCTTTGATCTCAGCACTTGTTCAGAAAAAAAAAAAAAAAAAAATTTTCATCTGCTTTTACTGTACTTGTGTTTCTACCTACTTTTTTACTTTTGCATCATCTTAAAAGTACTCAATTGTATTTATTACTGCTTAGTGTAACTCATTCTAAGCCTTCTGGTTTAAACACTTGGGCTTCGGACCAGTTGTTTTGCACTGAGAGGGTTTGTGGTCTGCACTGTAGTGGCAGAACAGGTAGCTTACATCCTTCTAGGTTGGGAACTGCTGATTGAGGGCTCAGTGTCTGTTATTCTAAAAGTGTATTAATTCTGGTTTAAGCACTTGGGCTTTCAGGCCAGTTATTTTACATTAAGAGGGTTCGTGGTCTGCACTCTTGTGGGAGGAGAGACTGGACTCTGCCCTTCTGAGCTGGGAATTTCTGATTGAAGGCTTATAGTGCATGCATATCTGAACTGCTTCTTACTGAAGTTGGTGCGCCTTGTTTGCTGTGGCATAGACTGGATTCAGGCCTGCTGGATCTAGCTTTGTTTGTGTAACTTGAGTACTAATCCAGGCATTCTCTAAAGTATTCAATTGTATTTATTACTGCTTGGTAGTAACTTGTTTAAAGTTTAGCTGTCATTCTAAGTCTTTTGGATTAAGCACTTGGGCTTCAGACCAGTTGTTTTACATTAGGAAGGTTTGTGGCATGCACTGTGGTGGCAGGACAGGTAGCTTTCATCCTTCTAAGTTGGGAACTACTGATTGAGAGCCCAGTGTCTGTTATTCTTAAAGTGTATTAGTTCTGGTTTAAGCACTTGGGCTTCAGGCCAGTTATTTTACATTAAGAAGGTTTGTGGTCTGCACTCTTGTGGGAGAAGAGGCTGGACTCTGCCCTTCTGAGCTGGGAATTTCTGGTTAAAGGTTTATAGTGCCTGAATATTTGAACTGTATCTTACTGAAATTGGTACACCTTGTTTGCTGTAGCATAGACTAGATCCAGGCCTGCTGAATATAGCTTTGTTTATATGCTTGTTGTTTGTTTGCTTGTTATTTCCTGGAACGCTAATTCCACCTAATACGTGGCTTCTCAGCTTCTGTGGATCACTAGTGATATCTGCATTGCTTACTGTACTTATTTCCTTGTTTCACTTGAAAGAAAGTTACTGTTTGTCATTTTTGCATTTAAGTTACCTGTAACACATTGCACCTAAGTTACCTGGCACTTGCTCACTAAAGCAATTATATAAGTCAGCACTAAAAATTAAAAGCACTACACCCTCACTCCCCACTGGCCCTGGTTTTCAATTATTAAGGAATTCCCAATATTATTCTAGCATGTCCAAAGGTCAGTTGTCAATCTCCTCTCCGGTCCAGCTGGTGAATCTGGGAATCTTGAGGCAATGTTACAACTGCGTCATGTACACAGACAACCCTCTCCTCCTCCCAACAAATTCTAACACATGTGAGAGATGCAACCATATTGCCAAACTGGAGGCTAAGCTCTCTCAACTCAGTACTGGCATAACCAGTCAGGAGGAGAAGGAAACCACACTCACTACAATTCCAGTCTCACATAGACCTACCACGACAGCAAACCAAACACATAATCACACAAAAACATACTCGGAGGCTCTAAATAAAGATCTGCTGAAGCAGCAGAGACCTCCAAAGCAGACACCTAAGCAGCCGCTACCCCAAAACAAAACACGTGCAACACATATCTCACAAAGCCAGTGTGCCAAACAGTCACAGCCCTTAAGACTAAACAACACACCTGATACACTTGTAATAGGTGACTCTATCGTCAGGCACACTGACGTCCCGCTCACCAGGCTGAACAAGGAGAGGGTCACAGTGAGCAGCCTGTCAGGTGCTAGGATCCGCCACATAACACAAGCACTCAGGTCACTCCAAGGCAAGTACAAATATGACTCAGTCATTGTCCATGCTGGTGTGAATGACCTGAGACATACCTCACTGGACTACATGAAAAGAGACATAAAGGAGCTCTTTGAGCATGTAGCCCAGGCCGGTATGACCCTGACCTTGAGTAGCATCTTACCCTCACCAAGAATGATGCCACAATATGAAGACAAGATGATCAATTTCAACAATTGGCTTAAGTACTGGTGTCATTCAAAGGGGATCCAATGCCTGTCAGCTTGGGATGATATGCTCGACAAGCCACGATGCTTCGCTAGGGACGGCTTGCACCTGTCACCCCTGGGCTTTCGGATATTGGCAAAGGCTCTTGCTACCCCCATAGTGCCTTTTTAGGCAAGGCTCAAAAGACAAACCCACCTCCATAGGTATCACAAAGGATAAGAAACTAAGAGTAATGCTACTCAACGCCAGAAGTCTAAACCTCAAGATGCACTTTTCGAAACTCTCCTTAGCATGGAGAACATCGGTATCTGTGCAGTAACAGAAACCTGGTTCAGGGCTCCGAGAGCACCCCAGCACTACCAGGTTATACCTCATACCATGCTTTTCAGCCCCAAAACTTGGACCGAACCACAAAAGGAGGGAGTATCGATATTCATCAAAGATACCCACACCTCCAGGTTGGTGGCAAAGCACGAAGCATCAGAGACTATCCATGTGCAACTAACAGTGGGTAAAACTGCCTTCCAGTTTATAGCCTGCTACAGACCACCCTCCCAAACCCAGGAACCCCACTCGGCCTTCCTGAGAACACTGGAAAATATGAAGGTCTCTCCAAACACCATTATATTGGGCGACTTCAACTACCCAAACATAGACTGGGAGCATTACTCTAGCTCCAACACCTAGCCCAAAGGTTCCTAGAATTTATAAACTCAAATGCTATGGAACAACTTGTTACCACTCCCACAAGAGGGGAAAACATACTGGACCTGATCATCACCAACATGGGGACTCTATGCTCCAGACCAGAAGTGTATCCCTCACTGGTAAGATCAGACCATAAACTAATCTCACTGGATATTCACATCCCGACCCCACCTGCCCAGAAAACCACAGTGAAAAACTTCTCTAAAGCAAATTTTACACTCCTCAAAACTGAAGTGGAATCCTTCAAAGCCCCGGCCTGTGGAAAATACGGCCCAGACCGCAGAATCCTTTATAAATGCATTCTATGAACACCTTCAGGAATGCATGGATCATCGATCCCAAATAAAACCAAGACCCAATCCTCCAAAGGCAGACGTCCTGTCTGGTGGACCCCAGCCATAAACAAACTATACAATAGAAGGAGGAAGCTACTAAATGATAAAGCAAAATCCCAAAAGGGAGGCATCACTGATCAGTATTAGCAAAAACTACGGGCACACATAAAATTGTCTAAGGCCAGCTTTGAGAGAAAAATTGCACAGGACACTAAGGATAATCACAAGGCTTTCTTTAGTTATGTTAGGAACCTGGGTGGTAATTCCCAGATATGCTCAGAATTAGTCCAAAATGACAAAAAATACACCGAACCCACAGACATTGCCAACATCCTAGCTGACAGGTTCAGCGCAAACTTCTCCCCACCAAAAGGGCAAATATCTATCCCAGCAGAGTGCTGCCCCTGACATCTCAGATGCTCAGGTAAGAGCCCTCTCCAAAGCAAAAAACACAGCATCAATGGGACCAGATGGTGTCCCGGGCTGCGTCCTACATGAACTCAAAGAAGAGCTAAACCCAAACATAAAACTACTGTTCAATCTCAGCCTTACTACAGGATATGTGCCCAAAGAGTGGCGTACAGCAACAGTGGTCCCTATCCATAAAGGTGGTGCCTCAACGGATCCTGGAAACTATCGCCCCATAAGCCTGACTAGTTTGGTCTGCAAAGCTATGGAAAGGATCATCATGGACCTCATAAATAAAGATATTGGGGACCTACAAACACTGGATCCTACCCAGTTCGGCTTTGTTAAGGGCAGATCCTGCCTCTTAAACCTGGTTGATTTCTTTGAAACAGTCACCAAGGCCATTGACGAGGGAAGGTGGTCCACACAGCCTACCTGGACCTCGCGCAAAAGCCTTCGATACAATACCCACTTTCGGGCATTATAGATAAGCTCACCAGCTTAAATATAAACCCCTATGTCACCAGATGGATTGCAAACTGGCTCAAGGACAGAACCCACATGGTTAGAATTGCTGGAGCCATGTCGGACTCCAAACCAGTTACAAGTGGTGTCCCACAAGGCTCAGTCCTGGGACCTCTCTTGTTTGGTATATATTTCTCGGAGGTACAGGCCAACACAGAAGGACTGTGGCTGACCAAGTTCGCAGATGACTGCAAACTGGCCATAATCGACTCTCCAGCCGACACAAGCATCCTCCAAAAGGGCCTCATAGAAACAGACAACTGGTGCCAGAGCCATGGCCTCAAGCTAAATGCCAAAAGTGTATAGTCATCCCCTTTGGCAAAAACAAAGTGCCCACAAATTACCACATAGGTGGAAATCCATTAAGTACAGAAGAAGTAATTAGGGACCTGGGGACCCAAGTTGATAGCAATCTCTCATTTGACAACCACGTGGCCAAAGTGGTTAGAAAAACATTTTATATAGCCCACCTAATCATGAAGGGATTCACATCTAGATCAGGGAGGTCATCGTGCCTCTTCACTCATCCCTCATCAGGCCCATAATTGAGTACAATGCCCCTTTTGGGATGTACCTTACCAGACACCTGCAGCAACTGGAAAGACCCCAAAAGTACCTCACCAAGAGGATCAAAGGGCTCAAACAGATGCCATATGCTGCCCGGTTAAAGAAACTCCAGCTCTACTCAGTGGCATACCACCTGTTCAGAGGCGATCTGTGCCTGACGTATAAAGCCATGTCCAACCCGGAATTAATGGACATGCTGCACCTCAGAAAATCCAAATCCCATCGAGCTACGCTGTCGAGACTTGAACCTCAGCACTGAAATAAATAGGACATGCTGGAGGGACAGATTCATAACCCAGAGGCTCCCTTCACTCTGGAATAAAATCCCAGTCCAGGTTAGGCAGAGTCCCTCATTGACTCTCTTCAAGAGGAATCTTGATGAGTGGATGGGAGATCGTAGGTTTACCCCGGGTATCACTTCTGTGTCACTGTTAGATAGAGGCACAGTATACTAACCTCGAAAAAGGGCATAGCAAAATAAATTTAAAATGGGTGGCGAAAGCCAAACACATTCTGGCTAGGCTTATAAATGCCCTAGGGCAGATAGCCTAGTATGAACCTATGAACCTATAGGAAGCAGCTTGCCTTTTGTAGCTAATGCTCAGGAGCAGCTGATGGCCTGTGCACCAATTGGTGTCTCCCACTCGCTAATTGCATTCAGAACAGCTGTGTTGTTATTCCTAAAGCCAATGGCATGGCAAAACAGTTCTATAATTGAGTACTTCATGTGGGCATTGGTCCTTTTCCTTGCCTGTGAGGTGGACAGCATGGAGGTGTGTGAACAACAGCATCACAGAGGATAGTTGGAAATACCTCTTACAGCAACAAATGTGGAGACAGCCCAGCAAAATGGGGGAGAAGATTCAGACCTAGGGATAGAATGTGAGTATTGCTGTTATAAAGTTGGATTAAATTAATGCCAGTTTAACAGGGTTTGTGTGGACAAGGATTTACTGCATGATATTAAGTCTGACAATGTTATCTGGTTGACAAAACTCTCAACTGTAGGGCTATCCACAGAATGGCCAGAGGTTTGACTCCTATGTTTGGTCTGTTACTCAGACAGATTTTGTCCTTGACAAATCAGTAACATACTCTGGGGATTGCAGTCAGTAAATGCTAACATCCATTTGTGTTCCTGACCTCATATCCCTCAGAAAAGATATTACAACAAACCCTGTAACATCAGCAACTTTCTCAGTTTCTAACAGCAATATTTCAAATATGCCCCTGTTTGTGGGCCTCTGTCCCCCAATTACAACAGGCTTTGTCCAGATGTCATGCAGTAAGAGGTTGATAGGTATGGTATATCATTATTTAGTGCCTTCATTCCTGATAGCATCCCAGTGATGTAGCAGAATGCCAGACATGTTATGAGGTTGAGGCCATATATATGAGGATGAAGCCTGGATATTCTGTGGGAATCTGTACAGTTGAGAAGTCTGTGTATGTCTGGAAATTGTTAATAGACTGTCAGGATTGTGTAGCAGTATAGTGTGTAAATGTTAGTTGGGCTGTGTAGGGAGGGGGGGGTCGATGTAAGTGTCATGACCCCTTTTCTATCTGAATGTGCATGCTATCTTTGTATGGGCAGATTGAGACATGTCCCATACCACCTCAGGATTCCTACTATGCTGTGAATTGGGCCAGTATATGTAGGGGTTGTGTGTGAGTGGCAAACATGATATTTTTGTTCACACAGTTGTTATACTCAAGTGTTCATTTGGCTTCCTGGTATGTCACTGTGACTGTAGTGAAATTGGTTGTGGATATGCACTTTCACACCGGTGTCTGTTTTTCACTACTGTTACATCTCTGTAGTGCCTGATATATTTGCAAATGCATGTGTAATTCCCCATAGCTGGTTAGGGGTAGTGTTGTGTCAGTCTGACTGTAGTATGGATGGTGATGGGTGACATGCTTAGCAGCTCAGTGTGGTTTCCCTAATGTCATGTTATGTCCAGATATTCGTAGGATGTCTGGTTGTTTGGCTCATATCTTTGGTCTGATCTCCATAAGTGTTGTGTATTTCTGATAAATCAGTGGGATGATGTAAGGATTGAAGTCACTAACTAATAAGAAGCAATTGAGTCTTGGACTTGTGCTATTTCAGTTAATATATGTTAGAATAGACAGTCTTATTGCAGCAACTGTCTCAGCTTATCTACTCAAGTATTTCAGATATGTCAGTATGTTCATGACTTTCTCCCCCCACTTTGCCAGGCTTGGTCCAAATTAATTGCACTAAGGGGTTCTGAGCATACCTGTCAGCTGGCTGGATTGTTTCAGAATGTCCAGGTTTATTGATCATATTTTTGGTGTGTTCCACAAATTATTCATATTTTTCTGGTAAATCACTGTGATGATCTGAGGATTCCTGTCAGTAAATGATGAAATACATTTCAGTGTCAGACCTCATATCGTTCAGAAAATATATGCTGAAACAAACCCTGTTACTCCTGCAACTGTCTACATTTCTAATGGCAATATTTAATGTATGGCCCTATGTTTGACCCATTGTCCACCCATTTTGACACCCTTTGGCCAGATGTCTTGCACTAAGAGGTTGAGAGGTATGGTTATGAGGTATGACTGCACTACATGTTACACACACACACACACACACACACACACACACACACACACACACACACACACACACACACACACACACACACACACACACACACACACACTCTCTCTCTCTCTATATATATATATATAAAATGTAATATATTTTTCATATATATGTATATATGTATCTCCATACATATATATCTGTATATGTATATATAAAAAACCTGAGGGATTCCACAGAGATTTTTTCCTACTGTTGAATGACTCTATTGCATTATATGTTTGAAAAAGCATCAGCAAATTTTACAGTTCAAATGGTGTAGTGGTACATTGCTCTGATTAAAGTGTGCAGGGTCTTGGGTTTGAGACTTGTCAGGGCTGGTTATTTTGTTGCTAGGCAGAACAGTGGCTGATGTAGACAGTGATTAAAGCAGTTTTAAGCAGCTTTAACTCATTCATTCCAATGGAGCTCAGGAAGTTTGCACTTTTGACAGACTCAAATTAAGTCCTCACATTTCAAACAAAAGCTCATATCTCTGGGACCATACCAGTTATGGAAGAAGTATAAATGGCAAACTCTTCAGCACAAACTATTTTTGTAGTGGTAGTATTCTTTAGATTCTAGGTCTTAAACTGCATTTTATAAGTTACAGTAAACACAGTGGATATTACATTTGTAATATTTTGTAAACAACTTATGACATCTCAGCAACCACCCAAGTTACACACATACAGTCAGTGGCATTTTATTCATCTAACTGAGAGCATTCATGTGAGACTAAGGAGTTCTGCCTGTGTTACTTGTTTTTTGAGATATTTAGAAAAAAAATCTGAAAATTATATCTGTATAAATTAATATCATAAAAACAACAGTTAATTTCTATTTATCTGCACTAGACAGAGGTCAACTATTAGTGCAGCTGGGTTTACCATTGTGTAATCTCTAAGATGAAATCTTTTAAAACTTTGAACATAGCATGGTTTTGAAATTATTGATGAAAATATGAACTAACAATATTTGATGCCTAGAGTCATCACTAGGAGTTAACTGCAGATGCACCTGGAGGCATTACTCAGATGTAATGAGTTAAGTGGGTTTGCGCGGGTTTGAGTGATGCTAAGCAATGCCAAGATATGGTTAGCCATAGAGATGCTTAGTCTGTTTTGGCTTCACTTAACATTGCGCAAACCCGCTTACTCATGCTTACTCCAGTTTACATCCGTGCTAATTTCTTTAAAAGAAAAGAAAAAAGGGTGATAGGAGAGTGGTGAAAAAGGGGCACACAGAGGGAAAAATAATATGAAAGGTAGCTAGGGATGTGCAGGATGGATGAAGGGAAGGTCCATACCTGTCTATTTTTCATACAGCAACAGCTGTGCATTTGTACAGAATTTGAGGGTGGCTTTGGACACTCAAACCCCAGAGAGAGGGGTGAGGACAACAGAAAAGTGTTGTCAAGCCAATTGGACTGGATTACATGTGTCCAGTGGACACGTATGTGAAATGGACAGCTATGTATGGGCGATATTTTTGTTTGGGACAGATGCCCTTTTTTCTCTTTTTTAAGGTGAGAGTGGGATGTTGGGGAAGGATTGTAGGTATATCTGTGGAGGTAGATTGGATAGGGAGACAGACAGGACAGCAGACAGAGGTGGTGTATGACACGTGGGGGGTAAACACCTTGGACTGGGAGGGTGATTGGGATTTAGAGGTCCATGAGCCTCCATATAGATAGAGTGGGACTGACATCCCAACCTGCAGGTAGTCATGACTGCACCTTCACAGCCCTGAGGGTGGCTATGGTGAGGGCTGGACAGGAGGGGCAGTCTGTTACTCAAGGTGCATCAAGCGGCCCTCCATCTGGCACAGCTGGCCACCCAACTCAGAGTGGATGACACTGAGCACCATACCCCGGAACTGACCGTGGATGATGGGCTCATCACCGCACCTGCATCCATGTGGTGCAGTGCCTGCAGGAGATGAAGTTCCAGGGTGGATCCCAGATGTGCTGGGGCCCGGTGCTACAGCCATATGGGGTGGGACAGGTGGATCCACTGGAATCGGCCTTCCCAAATGTGCTATGGGGTTGAGGTTTTTCAAAATATATTGGTTAGTCATGAACAAAACATTTCAATATTAGATTTAAAGGCATGCATGGGTGTTCAATTAACCCAAAACAACAGATGTGAAACAGTTGCATAGCAAACAGAATACATGCGCAAGTGGAAAAACAGTAAGCATTGTAACAGCATGCCAGTAACAATGACGGCAACAGGCCACCAACAATGGTATTTGAGCAAAGTATGTTAACATGCAACCAATTAATTATATGAACAATAATGTAACACATGTCCCAACATTAGGTTTGGTGGGGGGAAGAGAAAAATAGTCCATTAACAACTACATAGGCCTATATTCTTACAACACTACTACTCAAACTCTAGAGGTCTGCCCTCACTTTACAACTACCTATAGCCTACCTATGATATACCCATATTTGTGAGGTAGGCCATGTAGACGGCATTCTGTACAATGGTGCCCACATGGTGGGGAACTGTCAGGTTGCTACCAACTTCAGTGCACACGTCACCTCACACCTGATTGCATGCTCAGTGCATTATTACTGTCATACTTAGTGTGGATGACTTCTACCACAGCAGAGGGAGTGATGGCACTTCTGGCATTCTGTTTGTGGTAATGCTTCTTGTACCGGTCAGTAATTGGTAAATGCCTCTTGGGTGATGGCCACATCAGTAGGGGAATGTAAGTAAGTGGGTAGCTTACAAGTATCTGTACACCTGGTCAGCCACAGACTGCTGCTATTGTCCTGTACCTCAGATACATATATCTCAAACAGTAGAGGCCCATAGATCGATCCTTGGGATACACAGTTGTGGATGACTCTACTATTTGAGAAGGGTTCTACTCCTTTGACTGAATGGCTACTATCATTAGGCTAGTTAGTTAGCTACCCATCTGATTACCTACAGGTCGGTGCCTAGCTGTGTAGGCTTATGTAGCTGGTCCACCTGGGGATTAATGCGAGAGGATTGGGCTAGGTGAAGGTAGGCATTGTTCACCATCTTCCCCTCATCCCTGTGTTTGTTGACCACTGCAGAGAGGTCAATCAGGTTTTACAGGCCTGATCTCCCTTTGACTATACCATAGTGTGTGGGCCCAGGCATTTTGATGTTGCTGATGTCCCTGTTCATAATGTCCTTGATATTGCCTCCCATGACCTTGCAGAGCAGGCTAGTTAGGCTGATGTGCATCATATTGGCTGGGTTGGTGGATTGCTCCAACTTTGTGTATAGGGATGACAGAGGCTTTTCTCTGTGCAGATGGGATGACACCGGTGCTCAGGCTGTAGTTGACTACAATGCAGAATGGATCTGAGAGCCCATACCTGTGTTCATGTGGGATGCAGCCAGGGATAGTATCATGCCTATGAAGAACTCTGTGTGTTGCCTTTGAGAGGGCATTACGGACCTGCTTCTTGATGATGAGTGGAGGGGGGCAGGTGCTGTACATGCACATGTGTACCACTGGGGAGACAGGGGGGTGGTGTTTACACTTCACCTGTCTGCGGCCAGTTGCCTATATCTATGCCATATGTGCATGTTGTATTATTGACCACCACTACAGAGCAGATTTGTATGTTGCCTCTAGGATTGCAGACACGTGTGGAAGGTCTAAGTGACTTGCCTTGGTGGATGTGTCCAATTTGCTCTAAAGACAGCCTTA
This sequence comes from Protopterus annectens, assembly GCF_019279795.1. Classification (NCBI taxonomy): domain Eukaryota; kingdom Metazoa; phylum Chordata; order Ceratodontiformes; family Protopteridae; genus Protopterus; species Protopterus annectens. The sequence goes on along the minus strand of NC_056725.1, from coordinate 365,299,635 downwards.
GGGTACATTACCTGTACCCTTATTTACTTGTACAGACCAAGGTAACATTGGGGCACATGTTCTTTCTTGGCCCATCCAGCAATTTTTTCCACCTATTATGGTATTTGTGTATTGCTGCTGTCAACCACAGGTGTTTACTCTACTTTGAGAGAGATGATGTTGTCCTGTCAGGTACTGCTGAGTCCATACAGCTGTGTGGGTGCCCACATAGTATTGTGGTGTGAGCATGGACACTGCTGCTAGTTCCAACAAATGGGACATTGGCATCTTCTACCTGGTCTAAGGGGATTTATAGTAATTTGTGTATAATTCATTCTGTTTGGCACTGTAAAGGGGGTGGGGGCATGAAGATGGTGACCTGAACAGTGATGGCTATGTGGTCAGATATTACCAAGGGGGATGGCACTGTAGGAGTGCTACAATGGCAACTCATGTTGGTTAGGACCAGGTACATGAGATTCCCATCTGCCGTAGGAGTGTTGACTGGCTGATCCATTACATTGCCATTGACAAAGCTGAGGACTCTATGTGCATTTATGTTCAGGTGGCATAGGTCAGACAGACTATGGTTGGGTATTTGTAGTCACCCAAGAGGAGGGTGGATGATTGAATCCTGACAGATTCCAGCAGGTCCCAATAGGTGTGGTGGGTGTCCATAGTCATGGTTGGAGGTCTGTAGCTAGCTCTGATTTTAGTAGGTGTTTTGTCAATTGTTAACTGCACTTAGGATGGCACCCATGCAACATACTGTTTGGCCAGACTGGAGATGAGTATGGTTCAACACTCCACCTCATGTGGCTTTGCAGGCCTCCATTTGGGGTATAAACTTATGATGGGATGAGTGACCTGGCAAGATTGGTGTGCTCTCTACAGCTAGAAAGCAGGTGTCAGTGACTGCACAAATGTCAGCATCCTGCAGGTCAAGGTATGCTTGCATTGACATGGGTGTCATGGTAAGACACCTAGCTCTTGTTAGAACAGGACATCTGCACAAAGGCATACATCAGTGGTGGGCAAAGGCCAGTAAATAGTGTCACTTTATGAATCTAGCTGAAGTACACTTATTTGCCAGCAAAGACAGTGTCACATTCATAGGTGCACTCTGCAGGATATGACATCTGACAATGAAATGTCTGCTAATTTGTTATGACTTCAGTCTTTAATGGGTTGCCAGTGATGTGGCAAACAATACACAACTGTCTGAGGCACTGACTACAAATATGAAGCAGACATGTGGTCAGTCTGCAAAACTCTGGACATTTGTCAGATATGGGCTCAGTATATCACATACAGTTCAACACACACATCTGTACCTGTTGTGTAGTATGCACATACCCTATGTACATCTCTTACATTTGTAAGACAAGCATATGTATCAGAGTAGCATTCACAGGTGACATTTGACTAATTAGCGAAAAAACCAACCTGTTAGCTGCTAGCGACACTGGCTATGCTCGCAGAGTATAGGTAGCTTTCTTAATCCAAGAAGGTGCAGATTTATCAAAAGTGGTATAAAACAGCTTTAATGTTCCAATACTTAAAACCTTAAAGTGTGGTAATTCACATACACTTTTCGTCACTAAACCGTGACTTCTTCAGAAGGCGTTTCAGTTAAAACAAACAAGCAAACCTTTTTAAACTAGCGTAACTAACGTAATAAACCAATTACTAGTTCGTTTGCATTTAAAAGGGAAAAACAATCAAATGACTTGCTCCGCAACACTTAATATAGTTATACACTACTAAATCTAATCAGATATGTGGTGTACAAGGGGATACATGGTTATATAAATTCCTTAAAAATAGAATTAAACATTAAACATTAAATGTTAACCGTGTTCCAGATGTTCCCCAAAGATTAATTTACCTCGTACTCTCCAATCGTGTATATTTACTTAGTTTATATGTGCTTTATATAGTATATCTAGGCTTAAGCAAGTAGCAACAGTAAAATAAAACAACCGTTTATATAGAAAGGTTAAAATTCCAACATGAAGCCATATTTATATATATTAACACTGGAATGCCAGAAACAAACTATAAGCCACTATCCTTTTTGATTATTGTTATTATTTATTCAATTATGCCTTATGCATGGCCCCTTATAATGATTATTTTGTTTTATTAAATCTAATACCTCCGTGCTCTGAACTAAATGAAATTCAGACAGCAAAAGGCTAAATGGGGATATACAAGAGTGGGGGGCTCTCACCAACTTCATAATTAAAAATGTATATAAAATTTTATTATTAAAATAATCACCATTTCCTAAAAATAACTACCTATATAAAATGCATGCTATAATTGTTAAAATTATTCATTGTTATTTATTTATAAACATTTATGTTCATGTAAATGGACAAAATATCCACTACCTAACTGTATTTTTTAACCTTAAAATACATTTTATAGAGGTCATTTCATTAAGTCCTGGGAATTGGTTGGCATTAGTTTTCAACTGCCAAATAAGTTCTTTTTCTTCTAGTTTGAGAGGTTGGTAATCTCCCCTAGGGTCATTTCTAACTTGGTCAATAACTTTAAATTTAAATTCATGACCTGGATTTTCTAGACAATGCCTAGCTAATGCGTTTTCTAATTTCCCCTTTCTAATGCTATAAATATGCTCGTATATTCTTTCCTGCAATTTTCTGTCAGTTTTTCCTATATAAAAGGCTAGACAGGACTCACATTTATGAAATTTAAAGAAATTCTACAAATGAATTATTTTAAGCCACCTATTAATCCTGGTATGTCAAAATGCCATATGTGTAATATGTGTAAATATATTGACGAAAGAAATGAATTTAATATTAGAAGTACAATATATAAGATTAAGAATAAATACAATTGCAACAGCCAAAAAGTAGTTTATAAGGCTAAATGTGAGTCCTGTCTAGCCTTTTATATAGGAAAAACTGACAGAAAATTGCAGGAAAGAATATACGAGCATATTTATAGCATTAGAAAGGGGAAATTAGAAAACGTATTAGCTAGGCATTGTCTAGAAAATCCAGGTCATGAATTTAAATTTAAAGTTATTGACCAAGTTAGAAATGACCCTAGGGGAGATTACCAACCTCTCAAACTAGAAGAAAAAGAACTTATTTGGCAGTTGAAAACTAATGCCAACCAATTCCCAGGACTTAATGAAATGACCTCTATAAAATGTATTTTAAGGTTAAAAAATACAGTTAGGTAGTGGATATTTTGTCCATTTACATGAACATAAATGTTTATAAATAAATAACAATGAATAATTTTAACAATTATAGCATGCATTTTATATAGGTAGTTATTTTAGGAAATGGTGATTATTTTAATAATAAAATTTTATATACATTTTAATTATGAAGTTGGTGAGAGCCCCCCACTCTTGTATATCCCCATTTAGCCTTTTGCTGTCTGAATTTCATTTAGTTCAGAGCACGGAGGTATTAGATTTAATAAAACAAAATAATCATTATAAGGGGCCATGCATAAGGCATAATTGAATAAATAATAACAATAATCAAAAAGGATAGTGGCTTATAGTTTGTTTCTGGCATTCCAGTGTTAATATATATAAATATGGCTTCATGTTGGAATTTTAACCTTTCTATATGAACGGTTGTTTTATTTTACTGTTGCTACTTGCTTAAGCCTAGATATACTATATAAAGCACATATAAACTAAGTAAATATACACGATTGGAGAGTACGAGGTAAATTAATCTTTGGGGAACATCTGGAACACGGTTAACATTTAATGTTTAATGTTTAATTCTATTTTTAAGGAATTTATATAACCATGTATCCCCTTGTACACCACATATCTGATTAGATTTAGTAGTGTATAACTATATTAAGTGTTGCGGAGCAAGTCATTTGATTGTTTTTCCCTTTTAAATGCAAACGAACTAGTAATTGGTTTATTACGTTAGTTACGCTAGTTTAAAAAGGTTCGCTTGTTTGTTTTAACTGAAACGCCTTCTGAAGAAGTCACGGTTTAGTGACGAAAAGTGTATGTGAATTACCACACTTTAAGGTTTTAAGTATTGGAACATTAAAGCTGTTTTATACCACTTTTGATAAATCTGCACCTTCTTGGATTAAGAAAGCTACCTATACTCTGCGAGCATAGCCAGTGTCGCTAGCAGCTAACAGGTTGGTTTTTTCGCTAGTCTGTGGTGTTGTTTGTTTGTGGAAAACATTTGACTAATTACAACATCCCAAGTAACTGGCCTACCAGTGATACACTCAGTATTGGACAACAGAGACTCCATTAGTAGTCATACATGAGTTGACCTTTGCTGGGGTGACTCAGGGGCCAGAGATGTGCTCCATGTCAATGCAGGCAGGGCAAGCAGAAATGGCCATAGGTACTAGACAGCAGCGTGTGAGTCCATCAGGTCTTGTTGCGGCCTAGTGTTTAATGTCTCATTTGACATAATTGCATCCCCCTTCTGCATTCCATTATTGACATTCCTGTTATAGTGCTTAGGAGTTCCCTCACAACAATCCAAATAGTTAGGTTTGTGCAGTAGCAGTCTGTCTTTGTGTAGATGGGTTGAGACCTGTGTTGCATAGGCAGCAGCTTGCCTTTTGTAGGTACTGCTCATAAGCAGGTGATGGCCTGTGCACCAGTCAGTGTCTCACACTTGCTACTTGCATCCAGAGCAGCTGTGTTGTCTTTCCATTTGCCATTGCCATAGCAACACAGTGCTATTATTAAGGCCTTCATGTGGGCCTTGCCCCTTTTCCTTGCCTGTGTGGAGGACATTATGGAGGTGTGGGGGATACAGCTTCACAGACTGTAGGTGGGAATACCTCTCAGGAGAGGACATGTGGGGACAGCCCAGCAACATGGGAAACAAACAAACAACACAGCTCCAGAACCGGGTACAGATTGTAAGTCAGTAGTGCTGTTATACAGATAGAGAGTTGCTTGTTTAACAGGGTTCATATGGACATGCATTTTCCATGTGACTTGATGTCTGGCAGTGATATGTCTCTGACATACCTCTCAACTGTCCTGATGTCCACAGACTGCCCAGGAGTTCACCTGTTATGTTTGGTATTTTCCTCATACAACATCTATTTTTGTGGAAGCAGTAGGATAACATGAGGATTATAGGCAGTAACTGTTTACATCCATTGGTGTTTCAGACCTCATATCCTTCAGGGATGTTATGTTACAACAAAGCCTGTGACACTGTCAACTGTTTCAGTTTGTAACACCATTATGTGAGATATGTCCCTCTTTCCAACTCCCTGTCCCCCAAGTATATCATGCTTTTTCCAGATGTCTTGCAGTAAGAGGGTCAGAGGTATATGATATCATTATTTATTGACTGCATTCAAGGTATCATCCCATTGACTTAGCAGACTCCTGGAAATGGTATGCAGCAGTGGCCATAAATATGTTCTCACATCCTGGACATACTGTGGAAACCTGTACATATGAGAGTTATGTATGTCTGGCCATTGTGAAGCGACTGCCAAGATTGTGTAGCAGTATTGTGTGTAGATGTTTGTTTGGCTGGGTAGGGAGAGTAGCAGATGTGAGTGGCACAGATCCTTTTTCTATCTGACTGTGCATGCTGCTATGGCTACTGGTGGTCTATCAGGCATGTATGTTTGTACGAGCAGAATGAGAAAGTTCCTATAACACCTCAGGATTCCCAGTACATGTTGGGGTAGTGTGTGACTGAGAATCAGGATATGTTCATTCCAACAGTCGTTCTACTCTAGAGTTCATTTGGGGTACTGGTATGTTGCTGTGACTGTGGTGCAAATGGTTGTGCGTGGACATTTATGCACCGCTATTTGCTTTTCCATACAGTTCTATCCCTGGATTGCATGATATATTTGGATATACATGGGTAATTGCATAGAGTTGATTTGGGTTAGTTTTGTGTTGGTCTTACAGTGGTTCAGAAGGTGCTGGGTGACATGGTTGGTGGCTGTCATGGGTTTTTCCATTCTGTTACATGACTGCGGTCATACCTCTCCACTGTCCAGATGTTTAGACACTATCCTGATGTGTTGCTCATATGTTTTGTCTGTTGGCCACAACAGTTGTGGGTTTCTGAGAAATAACTGGGATGATGTGAGAAATTAACATGAGTCAATTTTGACATTCATTTGTGTGTTAGACATGGAATCTGTCTGGCATTGTATGTTAAAACACACAATGCCACTCTAGTAGACCTCTACGCTTATGACAGCCATATTTCAAAAATGTCACTATCGTTTGTCCTTTATACCCTCATTTGTTGGGGGGTTTGCAGATTTGTTGCAGTAAGAGATTGGTTATCTGTCTATATATCTCAGTATGAATGTGTATATATATATATATATATATATATATATATATATATATATATATATATATATATATATATATATGTGTGTGTGTGTGTGTGTGTGTGTACATATATAGAGAAATATATATATATATATATATATATATATATATATATATATATATATATAAAACAGTACTACAGATATACAATTCCCCCTTATGTTGGATGACTGTTGTGCATGGTATGTTTGTAAAAACATTACAAATTCCTACAGCTCAGATGGTGTAGTGGTATGTTCCTGTGCTTGTTATGCACAAGGTCCTGGCTTCCAGAGTAGGAAGTGATTACTTTTTTTGTCATTAATGTTAAAATACCAGAATGAATGATATGTTTGTAAAAGCATTACAAACTCTCACAGCTCAGATGGTGTAGTGGCATGTTGCTGTGATTGTAGTACACAGCCTCCTGGGTTTGAGACTTAGCAGGGTAAATGGATGCAGTGGGACTGAAGTCCTCATCCATGGGTAGTCACCACTGCTCCATGGCCCCAAAGGTGGCTGTGCTGGGTGCTGGACAGGAGGGATGGCCTGTTCCTTTAGGTGCATTAGGTGGCCCTCAATATGGTGCAGCTGCCTATCCAACTTGGCTCAGATGGTGCTGCGCACCAAACCTTGGAACTGACTGTGGGTAACAGGCTCTTTTCTGCTCCTAGGGGGGAATGAGCCCCATCCCCTAAGGTGGTTCCACCTAAAGATGGTACAGGATCAGCAGCATCTGCCAGGATCTACCTTCCCAAATGTGCTATGGTGCTGAGGTTTTAAAAATATGTTGGTTAGTCATGAACAACACATTTCCACATTAGTTATGCCAGCATGTGTTCCAATTAACCCCCTAAAACACATTTTGAACAGTTGCATAGCAAAATGAACACATGCATAAATGGATCAACAGTATGCATTGTAACAGCATGCCAGTAACATTGACGGCAAAAGGCCACCAACAATGGTATTTGAACAAGCTATGTTAACATGCAACCAATTAAATATATGAACAATAATAGAACACAAGTCCCAACATTAGGTTTGGAGTAAAACATACCCATATTATACAAATTATTCTTTTGATCCAGATGAGGGGGGTCGGGAGATAAAAAGTCCATTAACAACTGTTTATGCATCTATTTTTCACAGCAGTACTGGTCAATACTGTTATGGGTCTGCCCTCACTTTACATCTGCCTATGGCCCATAGCTTATGTAGCACAAACATACCTATTAAACTGTCAGTCTGGAATGGTATGGGGCAAACTGTGACAACTCTGGGTGCATGACTAGAGAGGACTTGTACACGTCAGGGTTACTTATCTTGCACAGGAGGGGTACCCTGAAGTGCTGTTATGTGAGTGTGCTACTGGCATACTTCAACTGGTTTCCCATCTTTGTCCAGGATTATTGGCAGCAGTGACCACTAGCCGTGACAGTGTGACACTTGAGAGACATGTATCAGGAAGAGTGCATGCTGTATGTACCTATCCTGCTGTCATTTGCAGGCATGTGGTGGGATAGTTGAGCAGTTGTACACAGTTTATTAGTATACCCTTCATACAGCTACTACCAACATTTCCTTACCTGTACATCCTGTAGAGAAAATTATTTACTTATTTATATTTGTTTACCTGGAAAGTCCGACTGGGCCAGAAGCCCATTTTCAGCAGAGGCCCTGGGAGAAAAGCTCCACAGAAATACAAACAATATACAATAATTAGATAGTACAATAGTATACGTACAGTAAGATGCAGACTACATATCTTCTAGTTAGTCTATACAAAGTAGTATTCAATACAGTTTTCTACTAGATACAGCTTCAAAAAGAAAAACACAAGGATTTCAGCGAAGATCACTGTGAGAAAAAAATAAAGTTAGTAGTGTGTACATATTAAACAATAGTTATGACCAAATGAGATTTCCTTTATATATATTTATTTTTGAGTAGTAATAAACACTGAGGAAAGGAAGAAAATAAGATAAGGAATGGACAGTGTGTTGAAAGAGTTATAGATATCTTGTCAGTCAGGTTTGGCACAGGAGCAATGCCAGTTCTTGGATAGAAGTTCAAATAGTAGTTGTTTAAAACTAGTAGACTCAGGAGGGTGTGGAGTAGAGAGTTCCATAATTTGGCTATTTGATTTGAAAATAGGGCTTCACTGTGAGTGTTGTTAGCTTTGTTTACTATGAGAAATTTTCTGTCTGCAGCTCTTAGACTTCGTAGGCATGAGTAGGGAACAACAAGTTCCTCACGGGATGGGCAACTGTCAGGATGGAAGATGATATTGTGTGTGAATTTAAGTTGGTAGAGACAAAGAAGGTTAGGTAGCTCGAGTCAATTTAATTTATGTAGAACAATACAATGGTGGGTTTGGTGGGGAAGGTTGGCTATGTGAAATGGGCTATTTTGTTGTAGCAAGTTTCCAGTTTGGTTAAGTCTGATTTTTTTAAGTTGGTAAAAAGGGGGGAAAGCATATAGGAGTGTAGAAAGGAGGAAGGCTCTGGATATGGCTAGTCTGGTATTGTCAGTGAGGAATGGCTTGCTTGTGTACAGTGAGCCAAGTTTGATGTGAACTTTCTTAATTGTGGTGGCTATGTGTTGGTCAAATCTGAGTTTCTTGCCAATTGTCACTCCAAGGAGTTTTGTTTGCTGAACTGGTTGGACTACTGTGTTGTTTGTTGAGAGAATAGTGAAAGGAGGGGTGGTCGGTGATTGTTTGATACTGGTAAATAGCATTAATTGTGTCTTTTTGGGGTTGAGGATTAGTTGTGATTTACTTAGATGTGCTTCTATATCATTAAAAGCTTGTTGGACTACTATTTGGAGGTCTGGTAAAGTATCGGATGAGCAGATTAAAGTTGAATCATCCACATTCTGAACTACTTTAGTGTGTGTGTTGTGGATGAGGTTAGATCATTAGAGAAGATGGTGAAAATAAGAGGTCCTAGTATGGACCCTTGGAGGACTCCAACTGAGACAGGCAGAAGTGGTGAGAGTTCAGATTTTCATCGCACTGCTTGTTGTCTGTCAGAAAGACAGCTTAGGAACCAAGAGAAGGAAGCCTTTGATAGGTTTAGTGAAGCAAGAGTACTAAGGAGTTTCTGATGGGAGACCGTATCAAAAGCTTTTGACATGTCTAAGAAGATTGATGCTACTTGCTGGTTTGAATTTCTTAATTGGTTGAAGGTGTTAGAGAAATTATTTATGGCTGTGGTAGTGCTATGTTTTGGTCTGAAACCATGTTGGGAGGGAGAGATAAGGCTGTGAGATAACAGGGATTGCAGTAATTGAGTATGGATACATTTTTCAGAATTTTGACACAGGGAGAAAGGATGGCTATGGGTCAGTAATTGTTTAATTCTGTTGATGTTCCTACTTTATGCAGAGGGGTGATATAGGACATTTTCCATAATTTTGGGATATATTGTTCTGCTATAGATGTATTTGCCAGAATGGAGATAGGCAGAGCTATTACATCAGCTGACATTTTGAGGTACTCATTGGGGAGTTGGTCAGCTGCTAAGGAAGAAGGTTTCAGTTTTTTCAGCATTGTTCTTATGGTGATAGTTGCGACAGGTTTGAGGTCAAAAAAGTTGTTGTTAGTTTTCACATTAGGTGGAAGAGACAGAGGGGTGGAATTGTTCCCTGTAACTAAGGAGAGGATGGTGTTCATAAGTAGGTGTTGATTTGTGAGGCAATACTCATACTTTGGTTATTGGTTTTTGGTTCTGGGGTTGTAGCTTTACCTGGGTGGAGGAGTGAGTTAATTGCTTGCCAGAACTTTTTGGGATTGTTTTCATATTTGTTTTGCATAGTTGTATCATATGTTTTCTGTCCAGTTTGATTTTTTTTTGCTTGATTGTGGAGCTGCTGGTATGCTAGCAGATTTTTATTGTCTTTTGTTTTTTGGTATTGATACCAGGTGTTGTCTCTTAGTTTTTGAAGTTTAATAGTTTCTTTTGATATCCCGGGCAATCTCTTATTTTAACACGACATGTATGAGTTGGTGCTAAGGTATTTAGAATAGCTAGAAATGTGTCATTGAAGTATGTTACAGCCTTGTCAAGTTGGAGATGATGGAGTGGTGTCCAGTTGCATGCATTTACTGAGAAAATATTTAACACTACATGATTGTGTTTACATTTATTCCTGATTCCTTGTGTGTAGATATGCACACATCTTAGTACTACTCCCTGGATTTGAACTGTGTCTGGGTGTGCAAAATTAGCAACTGAGCTACTTCTCATCATACTGAGCTACTGGAGAACTGCTGTTTTTTGTTTCACTGGTTTCTGCCTAATAGTCTCTTGGTTAGACAGTCTGAACTTGTAATCCTGTGATGCATGCATGACAGATAGTTATTGTACTGTGCATTACTCCTTTGCATTACTACAATCTGGAAAGCAAAGGTTAACACAAGGCAATGCTGGATGGAACACACTTTGAAACTTTACACATTACTATTCAAGGTTCAGAGCTTAGTGCAGTATATATTTCACATTTCAGTTATATCTTGTTTTACAGGTCCACCAGCTACAGTTTTTCTTACAGCTGGTTCACAGAACAATCTCAGTTAATGTATGCTACCACAGCCACATTTGCTGTGAAGAACCTGTATACATTCTATATGTCTACAACAACATACCAGAATAAACACAACAATATTTTGTAGGAATCTTTATTTGCACATCAATATTAGTCGGTAAAACTTTTTATTTATTCACTTCACGCAGTAACAGTATACCTAGTAGCAGTAAGCAATGTACTTCTTCTTAGCTATTTGAACAATATACTACAAAATAAATTTGTACTCACCAGCCTGTCAGCACAGCCTCAGCAGTCTGTCGGCATGGGCTTCTTTGTTCATAGCCCTCGCTGCTGCAGCTGTAAGGAAGAAAAACAAACATTATGCATACCTGTCTATCACATTCTCAGGCTAGTATTTGCTACAAACTACTTGATAGTGATACTTACTCACTACTGGAGCATTCCGTGCCCATGCATCTTGGATCCACTCGGCCAAGATCACCCCCTTCCTCTGCTTTAGGTCAGCATAGTGGTGCAGTACCCACTCACCAGTCTGGGGGATTCCAGTAGCACTGGCGAGATCACATGTGAGATGGTCCCAGGTCTCTGTTTGTATTGTTAGCCCTGCTACTGGCTCTGCAGCAGTCTCTCATCATGGTTTTCTACAAGGAGTCCAGCCATGACCCTGGACTCCTGAATGCTCCAGCGCTGTGCCAGAAAGCATGCTTCCTCTCCAACGTCAGACATGTTCCTGCAGAGATCAAACTAAATAGGTTATGGCTGTATCCCCGCCTGCGCAGTTTAAATAAGGCCATATTCCTGTCCTTTGCTATCATTGGATCATTTTGAAAATACTGAGCACAGCTTAGCTGTGTGCAAATCCGCTAAGTTAAGTTGAACAGTGCTTAAAGGGGTACTTGCCGAATACTGCTTAACAGTGCGCAAATATGCTTAGCTGAGCTACCTGCTGCTTAGAAATCATATCTAAGTGATGCTTAAACCTGGTGGGCATTGCTGACCATTGCTCACTTTTCATTTTAAAAAACTAGCAGAATAATGACTTCATTTAGTAGGTGTATATCATTTACTTTACATGACATACTTCTATGTGCTTTCATTACATTAGCAAGGAGTGTGACTATACTATATGAGACACTTCATACCATACCAGCTACACTACCCTGGATGACAAAAAACAGTTACTACATAATTTACATTGAAAAAATAATTTTAACACTGCTTTCCCATATAAAAATAACTTGCCTGTCTTGACACTTGAATTGTGAACACCTGCATGTAAAGCCAGGACTCTAACCACTACACTATCCCAGTTTGGGAATTTCAGCTGTATATTTTTATTTATCTCCTATGGGATGTTTAAGCAATGGTAAACTGAGGGCGATAACATGCTCACCTGTTGAGCTATGCTTAAACATTTCTTAGCATGGAAAAAAATTATTATACTATTATTATATTATTATGTTATATAGGGTGCATTGTGTTTTTCTGACACGTCATTGAGGACTGCAGTCAGGAACTAATGGCATACATTTGACTTTGCTTCTATCCTTCAGAAATTAATGCTAATGCATAACCTGTTTGCTATCAACTTTCTAAGTTTGTGAGAGCGATATTTAAGAAGTGTCCCTATGTTTAGGGCTTTGTCCCCCTATTATTTGTGCCTTTGTCCACATTTCCTGCTTTAGCAGGTTGCAAGGTGTCGTACGGCACTTTTACAATGCAGGGGGTGTGTCACAGGACCTGTCACATACCACCCGCATTGCTTTCCTTCTCCCATATATATTTCAGTGTCCACGGACACTGAAATACCCATTTATTTCATTTCAGTGTCCACGGACACTGAAATACTGGCATAATATTAGAGAAATTCTCTAACATTATGCTGCATTAGTTTTAGAAAGTGTCATACGTCACTTTCTGAGTGCAGGGGGGGTGTTAATTGTGCAGGCAGTGCTAGAAAATGCCCCCTGCACTCGTTCACTGTTTGTGTCCATACAACCCTTATCAGTAGTGCTCCTTCATAAATATACAAGGTGCACTGCTGTTAGGGCTGTACAGACACGGACATGGTTCACTCCGTGCAGGAATAGCACTATTCCTGCATGGAGTTTATTGCATCCCAAGGAATATTTATAACCCTAACTACAACAAGATGCACTTACTATAAGGCATACAATGCCTCTGTCACTACTGATAGTGAGTCACCATCCATTCCAGGTCTTGTACAACATATGGGTGACAAAACACATTGTCCAAAGCCTCCTTTAAAAACCTCATTAGGCAACATCTCAAGCAAAGTTGGCAGTACCATGACTGCTCCCCAGGCTAGTGAAAGCAGATAAGGTACACATAATAAACCTAGAGTACTTGATAATAGTTTTCACTCTTACTCACAAACACTGGCTAATGTACAATGTATGTACTGTACCTGTGTACTATGTATGTATTCTACCTATGTTCCAAATTTCAGCTGTACACCACAAATTTATTAATTACCTTTATTTTTAAATTAATATTTTCTTGTTTGTTCTCTCCACTGTAACTGTTGATGTGCTGCATACCAATGTAAAAACATATCTATTGTAATTTGTGTGTATACTGATCATGTCTAAACATTTACATGTATCTGTAATTTTTCTGTGTGGAGCTTTTCTCCCCGGGCCTCTGCTGAAAAAGCGCCTTTTCAGCTCAGTCAGATATCCCCGGTTAACAAATGTAAAATAAAATAAAAATAAATAAATAAATCTCTGGATCCCACTCAGAATTATTAACATGCAGTCAGTTCTATTTTACAGTACATTACAGAGGTTATGTTAATGGATAATATTTATGTATACCAGTATGTGCGTTTGAATATTAAAGTAGCAGTTAAAATACTTGTTTCAAAAATGACTTTGAGTTACTAAAATCAAAATGTTATAATATTAACTAATTTGGATGTCCTGTGCATATTTTTATGTGTCATGTAATTTACAATTGAATATTTGGCTAGCATCATTCCTTTCTGATATTATTTGAATACATTCAGGATATTGTTTGTTTCTTTAATTAAGAACTAGTATAACACCTGGACAAAACTTTGAAATTATACTTCAAACGCTACTGCAATTAATCAGTTATGAAGAAAATAATTACAACAAAATGTAGGGTAAAATAATAACTGCCTTTCAGATTCTTACTTTTAACTTGTCCTTGCATTTTCTTCATGAAGAACAAATACTTCCAGTTACTTTTAACATTAGCGTACTCCACAACTGAGCAACAGCAAAAAACAAAATGTTAACACCAAACTCTGTTTTATGATTATGGAGTGCTGTATTTTGTTTGCATTTTCTAATGCCTGGGGCTTGCAAAAAGAGTTATTAGAGTTTTTTACGGTTAAACTTTTGGCTTAAATGCAAAACTGTATTCCACAATGACTCATCAAGTTACAACCTGGTGAGAGACCAATCACCAAAAACAAATAGTTAGGACATCAATCTGTCAAAAAAATGAACTGTAAACAGGTTTTGCAAGGGCAAGCTCCCTGCAGCCCTCATGTGAGTGGCACCTCAAGCTTATATATACCAACTCCATGGTTGCACAAACATGAAAAGAAAGGTCTTTCCAGGCTTGATAGTTGTTGCTGAAGCACCTACCAAGAGGAGAAAACGCTGAGAGAAGAAAGGAGCCACTTTTGAGATTTTAAGTATTTTCTTCTGATTTATTTCTTAGAAAAACTGCATTGCCGCCTACTTTTCGGCATTTTCTTGCTTGCAAAAGTTGATATCTGTGTTAGAAACAGTATTTACAACATACCTAGAGCCTGTTTATTGCATTTTTTGTCTTGCACTTAATTTAAAATAGTTTTTTCTTAAAATTGCATTTTACCTGCCTCTGACCTAGCACACAAGTGTAGGGGTCATTTATTGCACTGTTCTGACTAGTTTGCTACTTGTGTGTCTCTGCTATCCTTAAACAAAAACAAAAAACAAAAAAAAAATCTTGCTATTTTCCCACTTTCTATAATTTAAAAAAAGTTCAGTTACAGAGTTGCTGTTCTGAACTGTTTGTAACTTTCTTGGAGGCCAGTGCTTACTTCGGCTAAAGGGAAGTCTCTGTGTTCACCTGTGGCAGTGGTTAACACTGAGCAGCCTGCCTGTTCCTGTAGGAGTGGTTACTGCCTAGAAACTGTAGTTTTATTGGCCATTTTGGGTCAATTCCAAACTCCTTGATCTCTGTCTTAAAACTCTGCAACTCTCTTTTTGCGCGGTCTTGTGCACAGAGCAGCGTCGGGCAGCGCCGGTTAGTTGGGGTATACTATTCCTGGCTCCACAAATTCTGCGCTGCAAATTTTCCCTTAGAACTAGGCAAGCCTCAACTCAAGTGCTTTAGATCAACTGCTCTTTTGCAGCACTTGCATAACCCAAATCAGCACTTGTCCAAATCTCCTAGACAACACTATTATAATACAGCATAAGACCCTCGACTGTCCGCAAGACAAGTGAAATTTACTTTTCCAAGCATGTCCAGAGGTCAGCTTCAGGTGTACTCTCCAGTTCATCTGGTGGAATTGGGCATCCTGAGGCAATGTCACAACTGTCTCATGTATACAGACAACCCTCTCCTCTTGCCTCTAGACACAAACACTTGTGAGAGATGCAAATACACAGCCAGACTGGAGGCTAAGCGCTCTCAACCCATGACTGTAACAGACGGTGAAGAGGAGAAGAGACACACTAGCATCACACCACCAGTTACACATGGATCTACAAAACAAGCACTGGCAAAACATACACATAAATACACAAAAACATATTCAGAGGCACTAGGTACAAATCTGAAAAAGAAACAGTGCCCTCCAAAGCAGACAAGCAAGTAACCTGCACCTCCAAACACAAGCCAGAAAACAAATAATTCACCTCAGCAGTGTGCCTCATGGCAGCCCCTAAGGCAAAACACCATACCCAACACGCTAGTAATAGGAGACTCTGTAGTAAGGCAGACAGATGTTCCACTCACCAGGCTGAACAAGGAGAAGGTTACTGTCAGCTGCCTGTCGGGTGCTAGGATTCGCCACATAACACAGGCACTTAGGTCACTCCAGAACAAGTACAAGTATGATGCTGTCATTGTACATGTTGGTGTGAATGATCTAAGACGTACCTCCCTGGACTACATGAAAAGAGACATTGAGGAGCTCTCTGATCATGTAGCCCAAGCTGGTATTACCCTGACCTTGAGTAGCATACTACCTTCGCCTAGAATGATACCACAATACAAAGACAAAATGATCATTTTCAACAATTGGCTAAGCTTCTGGTGTCATTCTAAGGGGATCCAGTGTCTGTCTGCCTGGGATGACATGATAGACAAGCCTTGCTGTTTCGCGAGAGATGATTTGCACCTGTCACCCCTAGGCTTTTGAAAACTGGCCAAGGCTCTTGCCATCCCCATAGTGCCTTTTTTAGGCAAGGCTCAAAAGACAAACCAACCACCATAACCAGCACAGGTAACCAAAAACTAAAAGTAATGCTCCTCAACGCCAGAAGTCTCAACCTCAAAATGCATGCACTCAAGGCACTCCTCAGTATGGAGAAAATCGATGTTTGTGCAGTGACGGAAACCTGGTTCAAGGCTCCAGAGAGCACTCCAGCACTACCAGGTTACAATTCATATCATACCTTCCGGCCTCAGTTACCGGATCACAGTACAAAGGGTGGAGGTGTATCCATATTCATCAAGGATACCCACATCTCCAGGTTAGTGGAGCAGCATGATGCCCCAGAGATCATCTATGCGCAACTATCAGCAGGCAAAACCACATTTCAAGTCGTAGCCTGTTATAGATCGCCCACCATGTCCCAATATGCTCACTCAGCATTCCTTGAGGCATTGGAAAATATAAAGGTCCTACCCAACACCATAATTTTGGGTGATTTCAACTACCCTGGTATAGACTGGGCGAACTACCAAAGTTCTAACTCCTATGCCCAGCGGTTCATAGAATTTATAAATTCAAATGTCCTTGAACAACTGGTATGTTCTCCCACTAGAGTGGACAACATATTGGATTTAGTCATCACAAATATGGGCGCCCAATGTACCACACCCGTTATCACTCCCTCTCTGGTCAGATCAGACCACAAACTGATAACCCTGGACGTCCTCACCCCTCCACCTCCCCCAGTCAAAGAAACCATCATAAAAAACCTTTCCAAAGCAAACTTCAAACTACTTGCATCAGAAGTGGAAAGCTTCACTATTCCCTTGCAGAAGAATAATGATATCCAGGATGCAGAATCCTACACCAAGGCACTTTATATACATCTTCAGGATTGCATGGACTATGCTATCCCAAATAAAACCAAGACTCCTTACTCAAGCAAGAAGAAACCAGTCTGGTGGAGCCCGGCCATAAGCAAACTATACAATAAAAGGAGGAGACTTCTACAAAAAAAGGCCAAATCTCAAGTAGAAAAATCATCCCTGATCAGCATTAGTAAGAAATTGAGGGCCCTCATCAAGTCATCTAAAGCCAATTTCAAAAAGAAGGTTGCCAAGGATGCCAAGGATAACCATAAGGCCTTCTATGGTTACGTCAAAAACCTAAATGGCAATGCTCAGGTCTGTTCTGAGCTAGTACAAAATGGAACAAAATACACTGACCCCACTGACATTGCCAACATCTTGGCTGATAGGTTCAGTGAAAATTTCTCTCTCCCTCACCACCTACAGGGCCTATTACTATTCCAGGGGATTGTGTAACTCCAATTATTACTGATACGTTGGTTAATAATGCTCTATCTTAAGCTAAAAACACTGCCTCTATGGGACCAGATGGTGTCCCAGGCTGTGTCATACGCAAGCTCCAAAATGAATTAACCCCGCATCTGAATACCCTGTTCAGTCAGCCTCTTGACAGGATATGTGCCCTTAGAATGGCGCACAACAACGGTGGTTCCGCTGCACAAGGGTGGGCCCACAACCGACCCTGGGAACTACCAACCAATAAGCCTGACCAGTCTGATCTGTAAGGCAATGGAGCAAATCATTATGGAACTCATAAATGGAGAGATTGGGAACCTACAAACACTTGACTCCACACAGTTCGGCTTTGTCAAGGGCAGATCATGCCTCCTGAACCTGGTGGACTTCTTCAAGACAGTTACTCAGGGTATAGATAAGGGAAAGGAGGTACACACGGCTTACCTTGACCTTGCTAAAGCATTTGACACCATTCCCCATTCGGGTATTATTGATAAACTCACCAACCTGGGCATAAACCCTTACGTCACAAGATGGATCGCAAACTGGCTCTCAGACAGATCCCACAAAGTAAGAGTAGCAGGATATATGTCCGAATCCAGACCAGTAATGAGCAGTGTGCTTCAGGGCTCTGTCCTGGGGCCCCTCCTGTTTGGCATATACTTCTCAGAAGTACAGGCAAGCACTGAAGGGCTGTGGCTGACCAAGTTTGCGGACGACTGCAAACTGGGTGCTATAATAGAGTCTCCGGCCAACATGGATATTCTCCAGAAGGGCCTTAATGAGACTGATGCATGGTGTCAAAGCCATGGTCTCAAGCTAAATGCTAAAAAATGCGTAGTAATCCCCTTTGGAAAAAACAGAGTACCCGCGAACTACCACATAGGAGGTAACTCCCTGAAATCTGAAGAAGTAATAAGGGATCTAGGGACCCAAGTAGATAGTCAGCTTTCCTTTGATAACCATGTTGCCAAGGTGGTTAGAAAATCCTTCTATGTGACCCATCTGATCATGAAAGGGTTGGCATCAAGATCTTAGGATGTAGTGGTGCCCCTCTACTCTTCCCTCATCAGACCCATTATTGAGTACAATGCACCATTTGGAATGTACCTGGCTAGGCATCTCCAGCAGCTGGAGAGACCACAGAGGTACCTCACTAAGAAGATTACTGGCCTCAAATAGTTGCCCTATGCAGCACGATTGAAAAAAACTAAGGCTTTTCTCTGTTGCATACCGCCTTCTCAGAGGCGATTTCTATCTAACATACAGAGCCATGTCCAACCCAGAACTGTTGAACATGCTCCATCTTAGCAAAACAAAATCTACTCGAGCTACATGCTCTAGGGATACAAACCTCAGCACAACAATGAATAGAACATGCTGGAGGGATAGATTCCCTTCGCAAAGACTTCCCTTGCTATGGAACAAGGTCCCGATCTACACAAGACAGAGTCCCTCACTGTCACTCTTCAAGAGGAACCTTGACGAGTGGATGGGTAACAGAAAGTTCACACCAGGAATCATACCAACAGCTCTGCTAGATAGAGGCCAAGGGTACTAGCTGCTAGATCTAGGGCCTAGAGAACTAACCAAAGGGGCGGTGAATACCGCACAACGTGGCTGGGCTAATATATGCCTTTGGACAGATAGCCCAGTACCTACCTATGAACCTATGAACCTATCACTGCCAACGTATACTTAGAAAGTATGCTGGTAGTGATTTCCTATGAAAAACAGTGATCAGGGACCTCAGCTTTGCTGAGTTGTCTTCAGGAAGTTGGTTCCTCCTACAGTTTACTCTCGATGAACAGTACAGCAGCCCTATAAATAAATGATTCTTGTAATGAAACACAATTTTAAAGTAGTGTTGGGTCCTAGAAGGAATGGCTATTAGTGGCATCCCACTCACTACATTATAGGAATAATGCCATTAACAAAATATCATTATTTATGAACTTGCTTACTTGCAGTATGGTTAATGAATAAACATGTTTTCAAACCATGCGCGTGGACTTTCTGGTAGGAACACATGAACAGATGCTGGTGAATGTGTTTACAAACAATGGGCATGGACTTTCTGGTAGGAACACATGGACAGATGCTGGTGAGTGTGTTTACAAACCATGGGCATGGACTTTCTGCTAGGAACACATGGACAGATGCTGGGGAGCGTGTTTACAAATCATGGGTGTGGACTTTCTGGTAGGAACACATGGACAGATGCTGGCTATTGAACTTTAGCTGATGAAATTCTCTCTTCTTTTCTCAAGAAACATTGAGTCCTTGGCCACCTATTGCCTGATACTTGCTGATGCAGAGATTGATAACTGGCTCGTGGTGGATTACATGTTTCTGGCAGCTGCTCATCCAAATGTTCTTATCTATGATTATTTTGAATTGAGTGGTATTGAGATTTTGGAACAGATGTCTTACCGCAGTGTCTACGTCTAAGATATATTATCAAATAACATTCAGAAAACGTTGTTAAGCTTGCTAAGTGAAATTTTGGCTTTTCCCAAGTGTCCATAAATGGGTCTTATGTTTTCTCCTCTTATTTCTCTACATAGGATTAGAGAGTAATAAAGATTAGTGATGAGAAATAATTATCAGATCTGTCACTGTCAATGATCTTACATTCTCTTTATGACCACAGCATCAAATTCTGTCAAGCTATATTAGAGAAGTTCTGTAGCCTGTGATGCTTTATTACAGTAGTAATTTATGGAATCACTTTGTCATCCACTATGAAAAGAGGTTATTTTAACTTTTGCTTCATTAAGTCTGAATGTTGTTATGGTCATCTAGAGCACTATCTGGCCACAATGTCATATAGAATGGATTTAAGAAGTGAGACTCCTCTCCACATGATTACACACTCACACACACACGCGCGCGCACACACACACACACACACACACACACACACACACACACACACACACACACACACACACACACACACACACACACACACACAAAACAAGCTTTAAGGTAAGATGGCAATTCTCAGACCAAATTAAAAATGTTTAGCCCTTTGTAATATGCAACAATTGTAATATTAGACTGTGATATGGGTTAAAACTGACATGGCATTTCAAGGCATTGTAAGGTAGAATATGAGAAAGTGAAAGCAGCCTGAATACCTTAGGAGGATTTTTTAACAACCATTTTGACTACGGGTTTCTTGTTAAAGAGTCTACAGAGTGTTTTTGAAATGCTGGTTGTAAAACTGGAAAGCCAATAGCACTTTACTTTATTGCTGTTCCATATCACTTCTGCTTCTAAACTAGTAGAAATACAAAGCTAACTCATGTGATTAAAAATGTATATTTAAATTCATTGTTATGAGAATAGACTTGGGAGGGTGGCCTAATGGTTAAGGTGTTTGCCTTACAAACACAAGGTGCAGGGTTTGAGTCTCACAAGGGATAATTGGCTAGGCTTAAAAAATGGCCCACAAGGGCAGTTAGCTTAGTACTAATCTATGAATCTAAGATAAAAAACTACCATTTTCATATATTTTATTGGGATGGTGGCCTAATCGTTAAGGTGTTGGCCTTACAAACACAAGGTGCAGGGTTTGAGTCTCACAAGGGATAACTGACTAGGCTTAAAATGGCTCGCAAGGGCAGTTAGCTTAGTACTAACCTATGAACCTATGAATTGAATGACTCAAACATACCCACAAGGCTTTAGTAATGCCAGAAAGCAAAGACACTGTACAATACTGCTGTCTAAACAGCTGCCCTATCCATCCATCTATCCTAAAACTTCAGGAATGTATGAGTTTTAACTGTCAGTTAAATGTAACTTATGAATACTGCTCTGGGCACTCTGTCAGCATTGCATAAAAATGTGTTGTTACAGCATTATCATATTATCTAAAAAAGATATGAAATTGTTAGTACTAAATGGCTTGTGGGGAATTAGTAATTTAACCTTTGAGTGTAATGGGATATGTTGAGTATCCTCTTCTATGGTAAGCTTATTGTGGTGGAGTGCTGTTAAGGAAGACATTAATACTTGTTGTCATAAGATACTGAAGCTGTGGTATTTTGCTTTGAATTTTATCATGATGATAAGCCAAAATGCAGAATTTTAAAATGTGTGTAGAAACTAGCAACTGACCCTGCATTGCTGGATAAAAAGAAAGATGGCAAACAGATTTTTAGCAAAATAGCTATGTTGAAGTACCGCTCTGACATAAAGCAAGATACATCATCATCATCATCATCATCAACTCCCTTTTTCCCATTTTATACAGGGAGCTGGAGTGTCAAGTCAACTGTTGCCATGTCTCTTGATTTAATGCCTGTCTCCTACCTTCTTCTACAGTCATGCCTGACTGTAACAGGTATTCTCTCACATAATCCATTCTACCCTTTGCTGGATGCCCACATTTCCTCTAGTCTTCTTCCTGTTTGTCCCAAATCTTCTTCAACTGGATTGTCTTTTGGTTTCCTGCACATGTACCTGATCCATCATAATCTGTTCTCTTTGACCTGCTCTACAGTTGGAGCTGCTTGGGCTTTTGCTCTAATATCTTCATTTATTGTCTGTCCCATAGTGTGCATCCTACCACCTGTCACAGGCACTTCATATCCATAACCTCATTTGCTCTGACTTCACTGCCCAGGTTTCTGTACCATACAGTAGTACTGGTCACACCACTGTTTTGTACACCTTACTTTTCAGCTTCTTTGGCATTCTTCTAGTTTACACTACCTCTGACACTTTATGCCAGGTGGCTGCAGCCCTTCTGATTTTAGCTTCGACCTCCTCATTCAGACTTCTCCGCAACAACTTCTCCAAGATACTTGAATCAGTTAACCTGTTATATTGTTTTTCCTTCTATCTTAATTCTGAGTTTCTTCTGATTTCCCTTTTGTAGCCATTACAACTGTCTTATCTGTGCTCAGTTTCATCCCATGTGTCTTCACTTTTGCATTCCATTCCCCCTATCTTTGCTGACGTTCTTGCTCAGAGTCTGCCTTTAATGCCACGTCAACTGCATATAGCAACTTTGTTGATTTGTCCCCTCTGACCTGTTTGCTAATGTAGTCCATCACCAGTATGAACAGCTGTGGGCTCAGAGCTGAACCCTGATGCATACCCACTCTCACTGAGAAACCTTTTGTGAGGTTGAACACTGTTCATACTTGAGTCACTGGGCCCTTGTACATAGCTTGCACTAATTCTATTGGTGCTTCTGGGACTTTGAACCATTGCAGGACTGCCCAAATCACTTTCTTGAGATCTTGTCATAAGCTTTCTCCAAGTCTAGGAATACCTAGTTGGAGTATTTCCTCATTTCTAATTTCTTCTTAGCTATCTGTCTCACTGCAAACATCAGGTCAGCTGTGCTGCATCCTGATCTGAATTCAAAATACTCATCTCCCATCTTGCTTTCTACTACTGTGCTTATTCACTTTTCAATTACCCCCTCCAGGTTTTTCATGCAATGTGACAGGAGTTTGATACCTCTATACTGCCCACAGTCGTGGAAGTCCCTTTGTTCTTTTACAATGTATGCTTATTCTCCTGGCATTTGGGATGCACTTTTCTCTCCAGACTGCTATGAGCACCCTGAGGAGACATTTCACCCCTTTCTCACTCATCATCTTAATCATATCTGCTGTGACCTCATCTGAGCTTGCTGGTTTCCCTGAATTCATTTTCCTTAGTGCTGTTCTTATTTCTTTTAGAGTGGGGTGTTTCTCTTCTTTCATTGTAGTGCAGTTTCTTTGGGATTTTCTTCATTCAAAAGCTGCTGGAAATACTCCTTCCATTTGACTTTGATGTCCTGTAGGCTGGTGAGCAAGTTGCTTCTGGCATCCCTTATGAAGTGTGACTGGCTATCTTCTTTATTTTTCTGTCTGTGCCTTGCAACCTGGTAAAAGTATATTTGTGTCATCCACTAAGTCACTTTCCAGAAGCAGGTAGAGTGCCTCTGATGCCTTGTTCTTTGCTATTGTAACTCCACTCTTAGCCTCTTTGTTAGCTAACCAATATTCCCTCTTAGCCTGGTCTGTCTTTTCTATCTCCCACTTTTTTCTGCACTCCTTCTTTCTTTTGATGACTTCCTGGACTTCTCTAGTCTACCATCAGCTTTCCTTATGTACCTTATTTCCATACCTGGCTCAGCCGCCTGTCTTTCCTACAGTCCTCACACATGCTGTTTTGAGACATTGCCATTCTTCTTCAGCTCTACTTATTTCCTCTCCTACTTGAAATGCTAGAGCCTTGAGTAATTCCTTGAACTCCTGTAGTTTGGGTCTATATCATAAGAATGAAAGTTCAAAAGAACGAACGCTCTTATGATCGAAAATGCCGGACATTGAAACACAATTTCTGGGGGTCGCAGTACAGTGAGGATAAGAATATTTGCCCTTTGCTCACTGCAGTGTGACCTTGGAGTTGGAATATAAATTTAGTGGGGGGCGTAGGCGGCGCAGCCCCCCACAATATAATGTTCGATGTTTGTGCCTTTCAAGCGTTCGTTCTTTTGAACTTTTGCTCTTATGATATAGACCCCTGTAGTTTCTCTACAGTCAACTTACAGGTCTTAAGCCTAGTCTCTGTTGACCTTAGTGCCTTCTCTGACCACTGCTTGCAGCTGATCATAGCAACCATCAGTTTATACTGTTGGCTGACTGTTTTTCTGGGGATGACTTTGCAATCACTGATTTTACCCCAGTGTCCTTTCTTTACTTGGATGAAGTCTACCTGAATTGCATGCTGGCCACTCCTGTATGTGATATTTGTGACTGTCACTCTTGCTGTACCATGTGCTGGCCAACATCAAGCCATTTGCTAGACAGAGGTCTAGAATGGTTTCCACTTCTTTATTACTGTTGCCCTATCCATGTGGACCCAGGCAGTCCTCATATCCTATTATGTCTGTCCTGAAATGTGTATTCAGGTCACCCATTATCAACATCAATTTATGCTGTCCTGCTTTATCTAGTAGGTCCTAGAACTACTAACTGAATGCACTCTTTCCCTCACTATCACAGCCCTGTTGTGGGCCATAGGCTGAAATTATGAATGGTGTCCTATCCTTACACTAGAGTCTGATTGCTATGAGTCTGTCAATAATTCTGATGACATCCCTCACTATCTTCTGAAGCCTCTCCCTCAACATTTCTAGTCTGTCCTCCTCCTGAGTAGTAGACGCTGGATCCCAAAATCAAGTGGCTTTGCTGCACTGCCCTGCCATCTTTGCAGCTGGATATATAAGATGTCCAGCCTGCTTCTTGCCATTGTGCCATCCACTTCTGAGTTGCATCCTGTTGGTGAACTTGCATTGAGTATAGCGATTCTTAGTTCATGTTTGGGAGGTTAATTGGTTTTACATCCACCTTTTGCTCAACAGAGCTACTCCAGGTAACCCAAGCTGGGTAAGTGGACATCGGCTGGGCCAGTAATTTATTGACCCAGGGCTGCTGAGCTTTATGGAAGGCACACATTGGTCAAAAGGGGCACATATATCCTTCTTTCTGTTAGCAGTGGTCCCTGGCGTAGGTTGGAGTAGACCAGGTACTCAACCAAGTTATCACTGGCAAATACCAATGCCCATTTTATTAGAGAAATTAGTCAACATGACCAAATCACCTAGAGCCAATGTTTGCACTGTCAGGTTGTTACTCCTGACATGACACGCAGTCTGTGTTCCACATTCTTCCATCTTGAGGAAACTGCACACAACAGTTGATGCCCAAAAGTGGTTAGTCTATACAACTCAAACCAAATAATTTCTGTAATCAAAACTGAATTTAGGTATTGGTCATTTAATTGATACAACTAGTTTGGATGTACAGGCTAAGACCATGTTGGGGACTGCATACAATAGTGCTATGGTGTTAAAATACAACACCAATTAAGTTTTGATTAAGGTAATTATTTGTAAGAATTGGACCATTTTGAACCAGGACCACAGTTTACAGGATTGTGTAGGTGAGGACCCCATTTTTGTATAAAAAAGGGCTACAACTTGAAGGACAATTTTGAAAATAGTGTTAAGAACAACTGCAATAGGGAAAACGCCAGGAAAGCAGGCACATGGAGGTGTGGTATGTGCAATTACTGTAGTCTAATGTTGGATGGTGACACAGTTCCTATAAAACACAGGGATAAAGACTTGGTTACTAAAGTGTCAGCAAATTGTCTGACCAAGGATGTTGTGTATACAAGTGTTTGTCAAGACTGTGGCAGTTTTTACGTAGGTAAAATGGAATGACCTTTAACAAAAAGGATGTATGAACACACATACGATATAGGCAGGAAGAATGAAAGCAATGTCCTATACAAACACACCAGAACATGTATCAGTGTATCGAAAACTAAATTCAAATTAACCCTAGAGGTGGTAATTGGGAGGTGTTATTGGAATACAGGGGAATTAATTTGGCAGATATGCCTCAGCTCTACCACAAAACTGGGATTAAATGAACATGTTTCCTTAAACAATGCATGGAATTTGAGAATATTTAATTTGTAATAATTTTATGTTTGCAGACTGAATTACTTGTATTAATAATTTTATTTGCCTTGCCTTTTCATGTGTTACCTTATTTTTTTATGTAATGATCATATTAACTTTTTATATTTAGCATTTGATATTAGTGATTTTCATTTCATTAGTAAATAATTGTCTGTGATGATGGTTGATTGGGTGGAGTTTGCTATTTAAATGGTTACACTTGTACATGAACTCATGTTCTGATGAAGTCCTTTGGAAAGGGTGAAAGCACTTATCATGAGTTTTTATGATAAATACATGTTTTCTACTGTGAAACCTTTAACTTTGTTTGGCAATTGTTCATTTAGCCTTTAAGCATCCTTATTCCAGCATGTCACCTCCTTGTTTTATGGTTAATGGGTTTGTGTTTTGGAGGTTCTGCCTTGGTTCTTGGCACTATGACTTCCTTGGGCCTGGATGTCATGCCCTTATTTATAAGTTAGGTGACACAGAATGATTTTCTTACAACCACATGTTGGCCAAATGCCCGACTACTGTCTACATATATTCCCAGATCCCTAACTACTGGGTCAGTTCTTAGGTGTGTCTTATCAATGGAGTAATTAACCTGGATAACAGTTTTATCAAAAGGTAGAACAGTGCATTTCTTGACATTGAGGTTTAGTCTGTGACTTTGGCACCAATCATTTGTCTGTATTTGACACTCTTGTGAGATGTTTGTGTCACGGGAGGGGGGTAATCTATGATAGTTCACAATTTTTAGTCCTCTATAAACGTGGTCAGTCAAAGGCACCTGATACTAGCCATTACCTCTGAGAAAAATATACCAAATAAGAGGGTTCCCAGCATGGACCACTGAGGTACCCCACTGGCGACTGGTTACTTAATGGAGGTGGTATCATCAGTTCTGACTTTCTGGGTCATGTCTCTGAGCCAGCTGGCAATCCAACAAGTTATGTAGGGGTTTATTTCCAGTTCAGTGAGTTTGTCAACTATACCTGTGTGGGATATTGTATTGAACTCCTTAGCTAGGTCGCGATAGATAGTATGCACCATTTTCCATCATTCATTGCCTTGACAATTTTTTCAAAGTAGTCCACTAGGTTTAATATGCATGACCTTCCCTTAATAAAGCCAAAATGGGTTGGGTCCAGTGTCTGAAGGTTACCTATGTCTTTGTTGATCATTTCCATGATAATTCCTTCCATGCTTTACTTAATAGACTAGTCAGACTAATAGGACTGTAGTTTCTGCGGTCAGTTGATGGTTCACCCATGTGAAGTGGGTTAACTGTTGCAGTCTTTCATTCTTGTGGTACAAAGCCTGTTTTGAGGCTACAGTTAAAAAGTGTCTCAAGGAGTCCTCATAGGTCATGTTTTCAGCTATTTAGGAGGAATCCCACGATATAGTTTTAGCCTATTGAGACTGTGCTTTTGGCCTTAACAAGTGCTTCCAGGATTGCTCCCTGTTAGTAGTTGGGGGTTATGCAAGTAAGTATTTTAGGGGTGAAGTGTGAGCATAATTTGTCAGCCAGCAAATTCCCTATGTCACTTTACTCAATGAAGGTGGCACCACTGACCACCATTTTGGCACACTAATGTGTGCTGCTTTTGAGGGTTTGGACGTAGGTGTAGAAGGCCTTATGCTTGTCTTTAGACAGTAAGGCTATCTTAATCTTGTAAATGGCCTTGTTGCTCTTTATTGGTACTCTTAGCTTCCTGTTTAGATTAATTAGAGAGCTCATATAATTATGGGAGTTGTTAGTCCCGATTTTAACTGCGACTTTATTTCTTTTGTTATATACCCTATTAAAGTTAGGATTCCACCAGTGTGGTTTGTTTTTAGAGTTTGGGCTTACTTCTAATAGGTACAGCATCAGCCTCTATGCAGCCATTTACCTAGTTCTAAAGGGTCTCTCTGAACAATTCCCTATAGGTTGATTGTGAATTCAGGTTTGTGAGAGACATTGAATTTTGATAAACTATTGGGTTTAGTTTTCTTTTGGAATAGTTCCTAACTGCTACAGTTTTTATGGGGATTACTGAGTTGATTTTTATTTTGATGTTTTGAAGGAGACAGCTTTGTGGTTTGACCACACCAGTGAGTATGTGGAGTCTGCTATGTTAAGAGTCTTGGGGGGAGGGGTGCAGTACTTTCAAATATTGGTGAGTACCAGGTCCAGTATGTTTGAACCTGTAGTGGGTGTGCGCACTATCTGATCAAGGGTATTTATGTTAAATAAAGTCCAGGAATTAATGTGCCTGTGAGCATGATACAATGTATCTTTCCAGATAATAGAGGGGTAATTAAAGTCTCCTATGAATACAGTATTTAGTTTAATGGCGGGTGTCTTCAGTAGGTCTAAGTACAAGCCTTCTTTGGATTTTATTTTATATATGTCAGTAGGTTTGTCAATTTTACAGTGCTGAAAAAAAGGCTCTGAGGGGTGGACAAAATATTCACCAATATTCCTAAGCCTATGGGAGACAGGTACAGATGATCCTTTGCAAAGCAACATGGCCTGTTGACGCTGTCCTCCCATGCTGACAAATATTGAGAATTCCTGGAAAGAAACCAGAAACAAAGCCAATTGTTGAAGTCAATTAGCTTTTGTTCATACTGTGGCATCATTTTTGGTGAAGGTAGAATGCTGGTCAATACAATGCACATGACTGCCTGAGACATATATTCAGAGAAGTCAATAATATCTCTCTTCATATAGTCCAAGGAAGTAGGTTTCGGGTTGTTAATGCCCACATGGGCTATGACAGAATAATACTCGTACCTATGGTAGTGACTTGAGTGCATGTATAACTTGGTGGATCCTGATTCCAGATAAGCAACTAACCATTATCTTCCTGTTCACTCTGGTGAGTGGTGCATCTGTGTGTCATACAATGGAGACTCCTATGGCAACAGTAATGTGTTGGCTTGCCTTATTGTCTCCACTGGATGTAGGAGTATGTGTGGTATTTGGTGTTGCTTTTGGTGTGTGCTTTAGAGATTGCTAAGGATAAGTGTTACCATTTATAGGCTTAGCAAGTCTTTGAGGTTTGGGAAGATTGCTTTTTAGTTGCTCAGCATAGGTTGGTCTATGTGTGTGGTAGACACTATGGGCCAGATTCAGGAAGCCTCCGTGTAAGAGTTATAACTCTTACACGGAGGCTGCAGTTAAACTGTGTGATGTCAGCATGTCATGCATATGCATGAGGTGCATGAGGCATGCTGAATCACACTAGTAACTCTTACACGGTCCGTGTAAGAGAGTAGGGGGCGTGTCTGTAGGCTAAGCTCTGCAAGTGGACACGCCCCCGGAAGACTAGAATGGCTGAAAGTAAACAGCCACGAGAAAGGCCATGAAAATGTGAATAAACACACTATACAACACATGCCCCGACTGGCCATCAGTGTATAAAGTGAAGAGATGTCATAAAAGTAAATTAAAACCTTTTTTTTGTTAAACCCCGTAAATGTTTGCTACTGTGTGCGTGGGTGTGCTACTAGCGCAATCACAGTTAGCAGTCAGTGGAAAAGGATATAAGAACTAAATATGCAAAGTAAGCCAAGAAATAATAGCTTAGCGGTAGAGTAGCCGCCCTAAGAGTAGGCAGGCAGGGTTCGAGGCCCTACAACAACCTTTTTTTTCTTTAAATAAGCACTAAAATGCCCCCTGACAGTATTGTACAAATGTAAATGTATTCCCTTTTGTAAAATGGAATGAAATAGAGCATTTTGAAGTAACATAAGAATAAAAATAGTCAGAAATGTACTGATAGCTAAGCTGCCGTGAGACAGAGTGCCTGTAGCTGAGTAGTGTTTAAAAAGCTGCAAACTGCGTGACCGTTGCCAAGCAGCGGGTAAACAGGCTGAAACTGTGTGCAATTAGCTGAACATGTGTGCCGCTAGCCAATTAAGATTCATCCCAGCGCACACCGTTTGCGCCGCTCCACAGGCTAACTGCCAGTGCGCATCGTTACCTCCGCAAGCGGCGCCAGAACAGGTTTAAAGTGCTTAAAAGTGCTTTTGGCATGTTTGATTGACAGGTCCTCAACTCATTTCTGTCAGGAAAAGCAAAAATCAGTTGCCAGATTCAAACCCAGGATACCATGCACTACAGTCAAGGAACTAAACCACCAGGCCATGACAGCAATACCTAGAAATGCAGAAATAGCATATATATGGGATAAAACCCAGAATGGAGCATGAGAAAGCATTTTCAGTGAAGTAGATACAATTCCAAAACGGCCAATCACAGAAATGTGCGGAAAAGCGGCATATATAAGCCCCATAGGCGGGAATACACAGCATAACTGATTGTAGAACAGACTTGCAGTCAGCATGAGTGGAGTAGGTGAGGGACGTTGCTTTCGAGCACAGCGTTGGGGCGTTGAGGAGTCCAGATACATGGTCTGGCTCCTTGTCCATAATCACGAGGCCCAACTCATGCAGGGCCAGGTCTCATGGGGATTATATAGGGCAGAGGCGTGGGACCAGTTGGCTCGTGATCTGACCAGTGCTACTGGCATTCCACGCACTGGTGAGCAGGTCCGTCACCACCATGCGGACCTGAAGAGACGGCATGCGTGATGC
>NC_056725.1:365036408-365119997 GCF_019279795.1 Protopterus annectens | reverse complement strand
TTTGGGGATTGTACACTGGGACTAGATCCCTACCTAGGTTTGTAGTGCTACTGAAGTGTGTGGCTTTCATTGCACACACCACACAACGTTTAGGGTGAGGTGTGTTCCAGGTTACATGTTACATGCAGAACATCCCCAGACATATACAGTATGCTAATGGGGGATGTAATGGGTGTATATGGAAAATACATAGTGTGACATACCTTCATATACACATTAACAGACACATAACAGACTGACACATGTCCGAGAGACCTGGGCCTATCGCTATTAACTAACTTGACCATGTGTCCAATGTGTTACAGGTAGGCTGCACATAGCACATGCATAACTGGGCTCAATTGTGGTATCAGTTACCTGTATGGTTGATGGCGACAGTGGTAACCATAAAGTGGTTCATGGGACATATACCGGGTTTACCTTAGTGTAATGACAGTGTACACAGCACCCACATCCTCCAGTGGATATTGTACTCCCTGAAACCAATGATGACACTCTGACATACCTACCATCACATATTGCCCATGAGTGCGATAAAACCCATTGTATACCCCAACAGGCATAGTAGGTTGTTGCATTGTCATGCCTCACCTATGGGCAGCAACAACACTATCTGTACTAATCTGTGTCAATGGGTATTCTAATAGCAGTATGTGGCCACAGAATTCTGTACCCTACAGATATATGGACATGCCACATACACACACTTGCCAGAACTCAATGGGTATCCCATGCCTATCAACCCATTTTTACAACACTGTTGTGCTGGTATTGCAAGGCTCGTGTAGCCGGTAGGGAGAGGAGCATGACAGGGTACATGTAATGTCCCATACAGCAGCAGCCGCATCTGACTATGGCAATGGGTGTTGCGGTGGTTGTGAAGGCCCTCATGGAATTCCCAAGTACAGGTGTGCTAACTCACAGACACTGCTATACTCAGTAATGCACACGTACACATGTGTCAGTACTGGGGTGCATCACTGCAGGTGGTCATAGCTGTGTACCTAGCTATTGTCCATGGAGAGATGGGTTGTGTAGGGCATGTGTGTACAGTAGTATCCTGCCATCTGCCATGTGGCAGACGGCAATCTATTGACAGACACCACTGTGGTGACCTTCAGGGTGAGAGTGACATGCATCAGCCAATCCTCTGGGTGCCTCCTGCACATGGCCACTGAAGTGATCAAGTTGACATGTATGCAACATGTATTACAACACATGCTTAGTGTCTGTGATGGAGACCTGTACCCAAGCATGTTCTGTTGACTGTGTTAGTGTAGTGGAGGTACCCATGACATGTGGCGCATACAGGGTGTTGTCTCCTATATGTGCCAGTTCTTACACAGTTGGGCAGATATTTCAGTGTCAATCAAGCATAAGTTGCCTGTACATATTCCAGCTGGATACCTGCCATCTGCACATCTGTACAGGGACTGACAGTCATCAGCTTGGCAAGTAGCTATGCAGTAGGATGAATGTGTTGACAGATAGACATTTGACAACAATATGTATGCCATAACTACATGTTGGAAGCCCCCACTAATATGTACTGTACAGATGGTAGTCTGCAGTTACATTCCACTTGTTGGATCATTATCCAGTAGGGGATATATACTGTGATATCGCTCATACACCAGGGATACAACATGGAGGCTTCAGATTCCAGCTATGCCTACAGGTGTGCCTGTTGTCAGTACTACATTTAGCACTCTACTCTTGCCTGGGAAAGCACTGTCAATAGTAGTACCACCATGATGCACTATATGCCATTGTGACAGCGCATACCCTGGGCTACTACCCCTGTATGTAACACATTCACAATGATAACAGTGCTGTACAGGCCTCATATGGTTGTGTATCCCAGACATGACACTCACATCCCTTGCTACTGTAATGACAGCACATAGGTGCATGTATTGTACGTGGCATTACATATACTTATTACAGATGTCATTACCCTGCTATGTTATCAGACTGGGTAGTATGAACTGGTTGCCTATTTATGTTGATATATATGTAGAGATCTATAACTATGTGTTTATACATATCTATTCTGATATACCTATTACTGTCAATATATATGTAGATATCCATAAGTATATGTTCATATGTATTTATATCTGTATATGTGTATACCTATATTGCTGTGTATATGTATATATTTGAGTGTTTATATGTATATATATGTACACACACACACACACACACACACACACACACACACACACACACACACACACACACACACAGATATATCTATATCTATATCTATATATATATATATATATATATATATATATATATATATATATATATATCTATATATATATATATATATATATATATATATATATATATATATATATATATATATATATATATAAAACATGGAGTGGAGTCCTACCTCAGCACCAATAGTCCCAACCTCTTAGTGCTAGGGGATGTCAAGTATGTATTGCAGGAATATATGTAGACTGTTACTATGGTAAAAGGGTTTGTCTTATCAAACATGTTGTGTGTGAGAGGTCACATCATTTGTGCCGTTGACTACTGACAGACTTCCTGAGGACATCATAGTACAGTACCACTGCTAGCACAGTAATGATCCTGTGGACTACAGCATAGATATGGCCAATAAATGTGGACAGTTTGACACACTCTGGTCAATCCAGAGGTATACACAGAACCCCTTAGTGCAAGACATGTGGACCGAGCCTGACAATGTGGATGTTAATAGCCATGTAGATGGGTATATCATGTAAATACTGGAATACATATGCCACATAGGTTATGCATTCACACACTCCTGTCTGTCTTGACACATAATAACCGCTGGTGCAGAGTTCACATGGCCACATACTACGCACTAGTTAGTGACATACTTCTGTACAGCATCCCACTGCTTTGTCAGAAATACATGACAGTTATGGTGGCCTGGCAGCAGTACATCTGGCAAATATCTGGACATAACATCACACTGGGTAAGTACACTAAGCTGCTAGGCATGTAACAGAGCACTGTGCAAACTACAGGCAGACTGCCACAACACTGGCCTACATTTCATATGGGGGAATAAACATGTACCTGCAAATACAGCAGGATCTACAGGCATGTCACAGCACAGCATAACAGACGCCTGTGTGAAAGTGCATTCCCACAACCAATGTGAACACAGCCACAGCCAGATATGGTAAGCTAGCTTAATATTACAGTATATGGACTGCCTGATCAACACTATCCTCATATGTGCCACTCACACACTGACCCTACATATACTGGGCCACTACACAGTGTGGTCCAATGCCTGTCTGTCATATGGGATATGTGTGTGTTTGTCCCTACAAACATGTAAGCCAAGAGGGTACCATACACTGGAGCAGCATGTAACATCAGATAGAACAGGACCAAGAACAATTACATCTACCACAGTCTGTACACAGGCCAATGTACATATTCACAATATACACACTGTTGACAATCACCATAAGTACACAGACCTCAGTACTGTACACACAACCACAGAATGCCTAGGTTATGACCTCAAATATAACTCCTACTATACATAGCATGTGTAGCAGTCTGATATCTCACTGGCTTGCTATCAGATATGATGTCAATAAATAATGGTGTACAGAACATATGCACCTCTTACTGCATGACATATGTACAAAGGTTGACAGAGTTGTGGCTGGAGGCACAAACACAGGGCCAATATTGACATATTGTGTGATAACCTCATACATTTACTGTTGTAACAGGGTTTATTGTGACATATGTCCTATGAGGGCTATGAATTCAGTAACTCTCATGGCTGTCACCATGTACAGATTGCAGTCCTCACACTATGCTTCTGCAGTTCTCAGACAGGAGTTCAGTGAGTAACACAAGAAACAAAAGGCACCACACACTGCCCTGTCTACAGATGACCCTACAGATGGGGGTTTCCTCAAAAACATAATACTATCATGACAGTATTAAAACATGTAGACCAGCCATATCCACACACACCCTGTTAAACTGACATTACTCCAAATAAAGAATAACAACACTTACATTCTATAGTCATGTCAGGCCCATTCCCCTCCTGCGTGTTGGCTTGTTTCCACAGTGTATGTTGTCAAAGCTAAATCCCAAATCCATCTGTGATGCTGTTTGCCAAACACCAGATCTAGGTCCTGCTCACAGTGAATGAAAAGGCCTAACACCAACATGATGTTCCTATATATTAGAATGTGTTTTCATGCAATTGACTATGGGAATGCTACCACAGCTGTTCCACATGCAATCAGCTAGAAGTGGGCTGCAATTCATGCCGAGGCCATCAGCTGATCATGAGCATCACTTACAAAACACAAGCTGCTGCCTAAGCAAAGCAGGTGTAGTTCTCCACATCCACCAGAGATGGAGTGAGACAGACAGAGGCAAAGTAGGTCAGGGAGGGGGTGGGAGAGCATGTTTGTGTCACACACCTAGCAGTACAGAATTTCAACCCCCCCTGACTGACTATATATTGCTATCACACGTCTATGCAGTTATTGCATGAGCCACATAGCTTACATGTTGCTGAGCTGACCAAACATATATGTGATGGTGAGTGACATCTGCAACCGTGATATGGTAGCGATACGCTAGGTGTAGTACACGTGCCTGTCCACATGAACAGGAGTCAGCTTCAACACAGCCACACTGTCTCAGGGACTCACACACATTGACACACTTGGCAAGGTCAGGAATACACTTCCTAACTAGTTAGTTTGCCACAATACAGTAATGTGCAGGTATCACATGCACCACAGGGGTTATCTGGAGGTTATATGGGCAAAGGGTATGTGAAGGTGTCTGAGATTATTGAGCATGCTTCTGTATGCCAATGGGAGTTGTAGTGAGTGTGAATGTGGTCAAAAGCATCATACACCACACATGCAGACACAGGATGCCAGTACTGACATACATGCATGCCTTGCTTCATGGGTGTGTAGTAGTTGACTGTTCCAGAAGGCTATACAAAGCTAGGTGAAGTGTATACCTTGGCATCTGGCCACATGACAATGGTCTGCAGTGGGGCTCAGGGGTGTAGTGTCTGGATTGGCTCACACAAGTGGTTACTGTATTCACCATCCGTTCACCTGGGTAACTATTGTTTGTGGCCATTGCTGTGCAATGCTTGCCATGTATGTGTTCTTTAGTCCATGACATGGATGCTGTCTGGGATGTGCACACGTCCCACATGCATGTAGAGTGACATGTGGAACTGTACCTTGGGTGTCTGGCCCATGTTGTGTGCACAGATTGTCATCAGCAGATGTGCCAGTTCTAGCCTCATGTGGCAGGAACTGGTAATGGACAGCAGGTTGACCCTGTATCTACATTGATAGCATGATACATGTGAGCAGACACCCACACAACCTGCACCTCCCGTCACAAACCAGACAACACATAAAACACAAAATCAATGTGCTGCACAATCACAGCCCTTAGGCGAAACAACATACCTAACACACTAGTAATAGGTGACTCAATAGTCAGGCACACTGACACCCTACTCACTAGGCTGGACAAGGAGAAGGTTACTGTTAGCTGCCTGTCGGGAGCCAGAATCCTCCACATAACACAAGCACTCAGGTCACTCCAGAACAAGTACAAATATGACTCTGTCATTGTTCATGTTGGTGTGAATGACCTGAGATGTACCTCCCTGGACTACATGAAAAGAGACATGGAAGAGCTATCTGATCATGTAGCCCAGGCAGGTATGATCCTGACCCTGAGTAGCATCCTGCCCTCACCAAGAATGATACCTCAGTATAAAGAAAAAATGATCAATTTCAACAATTGGCTAAGCTTCTGGTGTCATTCAAAGGGGATCCAGTGTCTGTCAGCCTGGGATGACATGCTCGACAAGCCGCATTGCTTTGCAAGAGACGGCTTGCACCTGTCACCCCTTGGCTTTCGAATAATGGCCAAGGCTCTTGCTGCCCCCATAGTGCCTTTTTTAGGCAAGGCTCAAAATTCAAACCCACCTCCGTAAACAGCTCAAGTAAAAAAATGAGGGTTATGCTACTCAATGCCAGGAGTTTAAATCTCAAAATGCATGCGCTCGAAGCACTCCGATGTATGAAGAACGTCAACATCTGTGCAGTAACTGAAACCTGGTTCAAGGCTCCAGAGAGCACTCCAGCACTACTGGGCTAAAACTCATACCACACATTTCGGTCACAGAACATGGACCGAAACACAAAAGGAGGGGGTGTATCCATATTCATCAAGGATACACACGCCTCCAGGTTAGTGGCATAGCATGATACCTCTGAGATCATCCATGTGCAGCTAACATTGGGAAAATCTGCAATGCAAATTGTGGCCTGCTACAGATCACTCTCCATGACCCAGGACCACCACTTCGCCGTTCTGGAGACACTGGAAATCATGAAGGTCCTACCAAACACCCTGATATTGAGCAATTTCAATTACCCTACCATTAACTGAGAAAACTACTGAGTACAAACTCCCAGGCTCAGCGCTTCCTGGAATTTATCAACTCAAATGCCCTGGATCAGCTGGTAAACTCCCCATACCAGAGGCCACAACATATTGGACCTGGTCATCACCAACATGGGCGACAGGTGTTCCGTACCAGAGGTCAACCCGTCACTGGTTAGATCAGACCATAAACTAATCACCCTGGATGTCAACACCCCACCACCACCCCCAACCAAGGAAACCACAGTGAAAAACTTTTCTTAAGCAAACTTCACCTTACTTAAGGCAGGGGTGGTAAGTTTCACAGCCCCCACGCTAAAGGATAACACTGCCCAAGATGCAGAATCCTTTACAATTGCACTCTATGAGCACCTACAAGGATGCATGGATTTTGCCATCCCTAGCAAAACCAAGACTCACTCCCCTAAGAGAAGGAAACCAGTCTGGTGGACCCCTGCCATAAACAGGTTATACAACAAAAGGAGGAAACTAGTTCAGAAAAAAAGCAAATCACAAGAAGGAAAGACATCCCTGATCAGTATCAGTAAGAAACTAAGGTCCTTCATAAAATCATCCAAGACTAACTTTGAAAGAAAAATAGCCAAGGATTCAAAAGATAACCACAAAGCCTTCTTTAGCTATGTCAAGAATCTAAGTGGCAACTTGCAGATATGCTCTGAGCTAGTGCAAAATAGTACTAAAATATACTGAACCTACTGATATTGCCAACATCCTGGCAGATAGATTCAGTGCAAACTTCACCTCCCTCTCACCTTCAAAAGGGCGCACAACAATACTGGAAAGTGTAGTGTCCCTGAAATCACAGAAGCACAGGTGAAAACAGCCCTTTTAAAAGCCAAAAACACAGCATCAATGGGGCCAGATGGTGTCCCAGGTTGCGTCTTGCACGAACTACAGAATGAACTAATCCCCCACCTAAACATACTGTTCAACCTCAGCCCCTCCACAGGCTGCATGCCCATAGAATTGTGCACAGCAATGGTTATTCCACTCCACAAAAGGGGGCCACAACTGACCCTGTTAACTATCACCCCATAAGCCTGACTAGCCTGGTCTGCAAGGCTAAGGAGTGCATCATCATGGAACTGATTAACAAAGACATTGGGAACCTCCAAACACTTGACCTGACCCAGTCCAGCTTTGTTAAAGGCAGATCATGCCTACTAATCCTGGTTGACTTCTTCGAGACAGTCACCAAGGCCATAGATAAGGGAAAGGTGGTTCACACAGCCTACCTTGATCTTGCCAAGGTGTTCAACACCATTCCTCACTCGGGTATTATAGAAAAACTCACCAGCCTAAACATAAACCCCTACATCACAAGATGAGTTGCCAACTGGCTTCAGACAGAACTCACATGGGAAGAATAGCGGGCTCCAGGTCTGACTGTAAACCACTCACAAGTGGTTTACCACAAGGCTCGGTTCTAGGACCCCTACTGTTTGGCATATATTTCTCAGAAGTACAGGCAAACACAGGAGGACTATGGCTAACCAAGTTCGCTGATGACTGCAAACTGGGAGCCATAATTGACTCTCTGGCTGACATGGACATCCTTCAAAAAGGCCTTACTGAGACAGACACCTGGTGTCAAAGTCATAGCCTCAAGCTAAATGCCAAAAAATGCATAGTCATCCCATTTGGGAAAAACAAAACACCCACAAATTACCACATAGGCAGCAGCCCCCTTAATACAGAAGAGGTAATAAGAGATCTGGGGACCCAGGTAGATAGTAAGATAGTAATCTCTCCTTTGACAATCATATTGCCAAAGTAGTTAGGAAATCCTTCTATGTGGCCCATCTAATTACTAAGGGGTTCGC
Organism: Protopterus annectens; assembly: GCF_019279795.1. Taxonomy (NCBI): domain Eukaryota; kingdom Metazoa; phylum Chordata; order Ceratodontiformes; family Protopteridae; genus Protopterus; species Protopterus annectens. Next base: position 365,111,673 of record NC_056725.1, on the reverse strand, counting down.
ATCTAGAAATAAAGAGGTTATAGTGCCCCTCTACTCATCACTCATCAGACCCATCATAGAGTACAATACCCCATTTGGGATGTACCTCACAAGACACTTCCAACAGCTGGAAAGACCACAAAAGCACCTCACCAAGAGGATTACTGGCCTCAAACATATGTCCTATGCAGCCCGTCTGAAAAAACTCCGGCTGTACTCAGTGACATATCACTTACTCAGAGGTGATCTCTGCCTGACTTACAAAGCCATGTCTAACTCAGAATTGATGGACATGCTTCACCTAAAGAAATCCAAGTCACTGTGAGCCATGTGTTCTAGTGAGCTAAACCTCACCACAACAATAAATAGAACATGCTGGAGGGATAGATTCCTGTCACAGAGACTCCCCATGCTTTGGAACAAAATTCCTAACTACATTAGGCAGAGCCCCTCACTAACACTCTTCAAGAGAAGCCTTGACGAGTGGATGGGTAACAGAAAATACACCCCTGGGATCACTTCATTGGCTCTGCTTGACAGAGGCTCAGTTAATTAATCAATGGGGCAGTGAAAGCTGACACACTCTGGCTAAGCTTATAAATGCCCTTGGGCAGATATCCTAGTACCTACCTATGAACCTATGAACCTATACAGGTATTCCCTGGTGTCAGTGGCATCTGTCCATACAGGGCATGTGTGTTTAAGGCATGGTATTTCCTTTGTGGGTCACATTTGATGGCATCACAGGTGTTGGTGGTGTACAGTGAGGAAAACAGGGAAGGCACACACTCTGCATGTATGAGCCTATTGCACTGATGGACATGGTGCCATGCCCTCTGTAGCCCACTGCAATCACACCATGGTTACTATCTGTGGACAATATGCAGGGTACTACCAACATAGTGGTTGTTGCCTAGGCAAGTGTGTTTGTGTATGAAACATGGGTTGAGAGTGTTCTCTGGGTAATACAAGGGTTGCTAACTTTGTTTGCCAGACCTTGATGTCACATATAGGGGTATGGATTGGCACCCCAGCCTCTCACCTATTTCACATCTGTTATCCTTGTAAGGTGGACATTGTGACATATAATAGGGCCACCATATAAGAAATTTGCAAAACCCACTCTACAATGAGTCCAGTTGTTACACACTCACAGCCACCTCCACACAGGATACGAATGACAAACACAGACACACACCCTTACCATGTCTGGGATTAGAACTCCTAACTAACTAGTTTATTACATTACAGCACTACACAGTTATAGGATGTGCCACAGAGATTACTGGAGTATTCCTTCCCCAAAGGTGTATTTCACTGGGAATGACATCAGCAGGCTTGCCAAAGAAGGTCAGTGGAGGTTGTATTGACTGTGGATGGCCCCAAAAGCATTGCACCATACACAGACAAAGAAACATGCACACAAGCATCCACACTTGCCATGTGTGGGAATAGAACCCCTACCAAAGTACTATAGCACACTACAGTATTACGCTGTTATACAAAGCCACAGAGATTACTGGGCTAGTCCTTTCCCAAAGGTGTATTTCACTGGGAATGACATCGGCAGGCTTGCCAAAGTAGGGCAGTGGAGGATGTAGTGACTGTGAATGGCCTTAAAAGCATTGCACCCTACACAGACAAAGAAACACATGCACAAACATCCACACTTGTAATGTCTGGGAATAGTACTCTTACGAAACTACTATATCACACTGCAGCATTACACTGTTATAGGACACACCACAGTGATTACTGGGCTACTTCTTTCCCAAATGTGTATTTCAAAGTGAATGACATCAGCAGCCTTGCCAAGGTAGGGCATTTGAATTGTAGTTTGTGTGACTAGCCTAAAAGGCATTGCTCCCTACACAGACACAGACACACAGTTACCATGTCTGGGATTAGAACTCCTACCTGACTTATTGATCACACTAGAGCATTACACAGTTATAGGATGCACCACAGAAATTACTGGACGACTCCTTTCCCAAAAGTGTATTTCAAAGTGAATGATATCAGCAGGCTTGTCATAGTAGGGCTATGGGGAGGGCAGTGTGTGTGTGAATGGGCCATAACCCATTCATCTAGGGGTAGACACACCACACTCAGTCACACGCAGGTTTATATTCTGCAGGTACATGTATACAACTGCTAGATGACTACTGCCTTGTACAGTCATGTTGCACAGCTAGCACGTGCACCACAGAGTCTGTAATTCTGAGGGATACCAGTGGCTAATGTCTACAGTGAGTGACATTTACACATCACGTGGTTGTAGCATTTGGCTGGGTTCTGGGTAGGACAGGCCTCATGATGGAAGGTTCTTTGTCACTGTCTCTCTCTTTCACACATCTACGTATGTATATTTTTGGCATATTATAGTGTGTTGTCCTTAGATATATGTGTGTATTCCTATCCAATGTGTGTGCAAAGCATGACTGGTGCATACGGAGGTGTGTATGCACTAACATCTACAACTGTCAGGTATGTATGGTCCACTGTTGTTGGCAGACATGGGCTTCATTTGTTTAAGTGTGTGAGCATGCCCAGTATGCCCTTCTGTATTGAATGTGTGGATCCATTCCAGGTAGTTTGTACTCCAGTGCAGACCTTTGTGTTCTACACCTACAGGTAGCAAATTGTTTCTGCAGGTTATCTGTAGATCAGTTGGCAATATGGGGTCACACTGTGCAAGGGATAGTATGTACTGTAGGTGATTGTGTCTGTGCTGCTTCTGCTACATGGTATTGGTGTTATCAGAGATATTAAGACATGTGTACTGTTATACACTGTGATGGTTTATGTCCTCATGTACTGTCAGGTGGATAGTATTGCTCTTAGTGATGTCCTGGGGAACACAGGGTGAATGCAGCTGTGTCCAGTATTGTGGTCAAATGCCTACATATTCATGGAAATTCATGCCATTCTGGAGGGGGAGCTGCAGACACTTGCTGCTGGGTCTGTGTATTCAGTTCAGCACCTTGGTACAGTGCTGGCAGAGGATCCCATGCTTGTACATCCATCGACATGACAGCATGGCCTTATCTTGCTGTGGCAATACCTCACAGCTGTACAGATTCACAGAGGTTACCCAGAGGCAGGGGTCATAAGTCAAGACATTACCCCTATTGTGGTGCACGGGCAGGTTTGTAGCCACCCATTTCTGTGTTTGCAGCCAGGGATAGTGTGCACACGACTGTGTGTCAGACATTGCACATTCCATGCTGCCCATGCTCCCAACCCTCTCTATTATTATATCCTCTTCCATACATTATGCATACATTCTCTGATACTTTCCATATAGTTATCACCTCATCACAGCTGTATTTTGGTGTTGGTTCACAGTTCATGCAGTGGGACATGGTGGACATGTTACTGTGGTTTGTCCACATGGCCTTGCATATGGCTTATGTGGAGTGTGTTATGTTGTTATTTGGGTGTCCATGACATAACATACATTACAGTATGGGTGAGACACCAGCCTTTTGCAGAGGCCTGTATGGCATTTGGTGGTGATGTAGGCCAGCAGTAGCAGGCCATTACATTCTGTCAGTCCTGCAGTCCCAGACTGCCATACAAGTATATTTCCCTGGGGTGACAGGGTAGGTGTGTTAGGTATTCATGCCAATACTTTCTATCAGTATTGATCAGGTGGTGTGGATAGTAGCAGGGTGCTGCTTACAGCTAGGACACACCTGCATGGGACACCTGCACTGCATGCTGCATTCTTTTGCTATTGCAATACACAGGTGGGGGGTCATATTGTACCCATTCCCAACAGCAGGGATACAACCAGAGAGGTACCTGTGGGTGGTGTTTGGGTGAGTTGGGTGCATGTGTGCTATGGACACTACTTGCATATGACTCACAGATATGCAGGGGGCTTTCCAGTTATGCTGGCCTGTGCAGGGACATCAGCCATTTCCCAATGCATCAGTCCTATCACCTTTGTGATCTGCAAGTGGTCAGCCATACAACATTGGTATTCCCTACTACAAGCCCAGATAATGTGATGCATACCTGTATGTACAATTCCAAGGGTGTATCCATTTCATGATTACACATTATATACTGTATGTCTGGGGTACTTTTCCCTGTGTACTGCTTGTATATCTAGCCCAACAGTTATGCCATGTCCATCTTTCAGATGGTGACACATATTACCACCATACATTTACAATAACTTACTGCTATCATATGTTATACTGGGGGGAATTGTCTTTGGCACTGCAGTTGTGAGGAATTGGCCCTGTCATCGGCAGTAGTGGGCACTGGCCTCCAGGTCGAACGTCAACATGCATACATACTGACCACTCACAAACAATATGAAGCACACACCAACCTAACACATGCATACCTGCATATTGTACACATGCTACAATCTATCCTGCTACCTTGGCCACCTCAGGTCATCTGTGCTACACTGCTATTATACCTACACAGGGTCTATATTAGAACATTGAGGTTTAAAACCTTCAAATGTTCTAATATCGAACCCTATGGAGCGGAAGCTGAAAATATCGAAACAACAGAAACTCGAATTCTTTCCTAGGGAAAGATTTTGGTTGTCCGTTTCTGTTGCTTTGGTATTTTCAGTGCTGTGGTGGAAAGTTATGGGTCAGGTTCAGGTAAGTGTGCGATTGTGTGGATGTGAGGGTTAGGGTGGGTTAGGTGAGTTAGGGTTAGGGAGCGGATGAGGTGAGTGTGCAATAGTGACGGACCTTAGGGTTAGGATTTGGATTAAGGTAAGTGGATAGTTAGTGGTGTGTGTATAGTTTAGTGTAGGGTTAGTTGTAAGATTTTAGGTGTATGTGTGTGGATTGCTGTTTGTTTGGTGTGCTTGTGTTGTGTGTATGTGTTTTGGAACAGCGATTTTTTTTCCTAGGAAAAAAATCGCTGTTCTGACAGTTCGAGATTGTAAGCTTTCGCTTACATAGGGTCGATTAATCACCGTTCGCTTATAGACCCAACTACACATACATGTTACTACATGTCTACATTGGATTGGAGGGGGCACACCTGACTATTACTACATTTCTACATAGGATTTGGGGGGGGCCCACCTGACTGTTACAACATGTGTACATTGGATTGGGGGGCACACCAGACTGTTACTACATGTCTAAATAGGAATGGGGGGTACACCAGACTGTTACTGCATTTCTACGTAGGATTGGGGAGCACACCTGACTGTTTCTATATTTCTACACAGGATTGGGGGGGCACATCTGTCTGTTACTATATTTCTACACAGGATTGGGGGGCACACCTGACACTTGTACACATTTGCTAGGACTGTACTTTTATGTCAGGTACTCCATTTCTTCCTGTATTCTAACCTATCATGCTGACTAGAGGCATATCAGTGTACTACAGCTCTTAAGTTTTATTGACCTACATATCAGTTTCTGACTTCCTACCCTTCATGACTAACATACCACCACCTGACATGCTGTAGTCTGTCCGTGTATGCCTGGGGGGGTGGTTACCCATAGCCATCATACAGAGGCCTTAGCACAGCCTTTGTTTGTGCTTGTCTACACCTGTCCTGCTGGTTGAGACTGTTGTTGGGTATCTGAACCTCCCTGACTGGCATATGTGAATCATATGGACACACATGTGGCCCAGTATATTTCCTGCAGTGGGTTTTTTCACCATGTGTAGTACTGGCTACTATGGTGACACCTTTATTTGTTACAGATCTCATGGTGCCATTATAGGTGTCTACTATCTGCTGGCATCCCATTCAGCCACCCAATTCCCTTGCATGCTCACATCCATACCATAAATACAAGTAACAACACATACTATTCCACTCGGCATTTGGTAAGGAGAGTGACTTACCTTGTGGGTGTGCCAGTATTGAGGATGGTGCTGGAGGACTGCCTATGTCAGATGCACATAGTACACTCCCTATACATGGTTGAGCACAGGTAGTGCCATGTTTGGCATCCCCTTTACTGTATGTGCAAGTTAGAGAGTGGTGTTATTCCATGGGTCCCTCCTGTGTCAGTGTATGTGCTATGCATTGCCTCTTTGCCAAGGCCAGGGCATACTGGGCATGCCTCCTTCTGCCTACTGGGGCAGGCTCAGGTTGTTCCTCTTCTGAGTCACTTTGTGCCTGTGCAGGCCTTGGCAATAGTGGGGGGCTGTGTGGCCTTGCTCCATGCTGTCCCTGCTGCAGCTGTTTCTGCGGGATCATATTGTGTGGCATGGCACATACGATGAAAATTTGAGTACATGTAGCTGGGGAGTACTGCAAGGCTCCACTGGATGAGTCCAGGCTCTTGAACCTTGACTTGAGCATCCCAAACACATGCTCTATTACAACTCTGGTCTGTGCGTGTGCCTCATTATGGAGTTCTTGTTCAGGTGTGTATGCATTTCTGATGGGTGTCATCAGCCACGGCTCCAGTGCATAACCAGCACCCCCCACTAGGTGACCGTAAGGGTTGTCCCCACTGACAAATATGTGGTACAGTTGCATCAGATGCCAGATGTGGGAATCGTGATAGCTTCCATGGCAGCCACCAGACACATTCATTATAATGCCATGGGCATCGCACATGACCTGGCAGTTGATGGAGGGGAAGACCTTGCGGTTGCTGTAGACTCTACCCCGCTAACCAGGTGGTGCTTTGATGCATATGTGCGTGCAGTCTATAGCACCCACTACCTCAGGGTATTCTGCTGTTTGGTGGAAGAGAGGCATATTGCTGGCCAATGCCTCACAGATGTTTGAGAAATATACGTGCTCACCTGCATGTGCTGACATGACATCCAGGAACTGACAGAGTACCTTTGATGCTGATGCCTGTGAGATCCCCATTATATCTCCATTTGCTTTTGGAAGGTACCTGTAGCTAGTATTCTTAGGCCTACACATACCTTGGTATCCACTGGGATGGGTTCCCCTCTGTTAGTTCTGTGTGTGAGGCGTGGCCGGCACAGCTCAGCAATTTGATGTAGGAAGTCCCTGTCCACCCTATAGCACTCCACTATCTCCAGTTCATGTAGCCCCTGGTAGGTTACCCTGGGTCTGTACATTCTTCTCTGTCTCTTCACTGTGGGTTGCTCAACAGCATTCTCATCCTCACCACCCTCAGCCTCTTTCACATGTTGATGCATGATAGCTATTGCAGCCCCTATCATTTTGTTGTTTTTGCTTGTTAAAATTCCCCTGCTTGTATACATCGGCGGTGTAGATTATGTGGGAAAAACCAGAGGGAAAGGTCTTTGCATAGTTTATAGTAGTGTTCTGGGCTGGGCTGATCTGCTGCCTATCTAATTGGCTGATTCTGATACATTTCACCTGCCAGCTATGCTAGTTTTTCTAGATTACCTTCCTACTGCTGTTTTCCCTTTCCATTGCCTTCCTGTTTAAGCCCGGGGCACGTCACACAAACACAGTACTCAAATGTGCAAAGAGCTGCTATTTCCTGGTTTACTTTTTTTTCCTTTAAAACCCGATGCGTGGCATGCACACCTGCTTAGGCAATGTAAAGAGTGCTAGGCAGCCTCAAGCACACCCCCTTGCTTAACTCTGCTAAGCTAAGGGCAAACCCGAGCCACAGGGCTCCAATCTACTTACAGTATGCCTGACACATCCCCCTATGATGTCAGCTAACTCCTAGGCTTGCACCAAGCTATTCCTGCTCTTACGCTGTTGGGTGCTGACTAGCATGCAGGGGAAATCTGGGATTCAGTATCTTTCCCCTCATTTGCATAGGATTGCCTACTGATGCAGAGTTACAGGTCCCACACTGAGCCTCCCCCCTTAGCAACCACTATTCACTGGCCATGTTTTCTTCTGCCTGCCATTGAGTATATTGGCAAAATAGTGATTTTGGTTAGATTGCTTATTTTCGTGGTTTTTTTTTATTTTTCGCCCGATCCTATTTGCGCGCCGCTGCCCTACGCTTAAACAGCCGAAATCGGCTAAAAAAAAGTTAATTTTTTTTATTTTTGCAACTGTTTTCCATGCCAATGGCCATATATTTGGCCATTGGCATGCATTCTACATAATATCCACCATTTATTTGGAGCTGTCATGGCTCCGTTTTGTAGTTTGCAGAAATGTACTTGGTTACTAACCGAGTACATTTCTGCAGATTACACTAGTTCTGCACAGCCAGCTTCCAGCTTCCTGGATTGCAAATTCACCTCATTTGCATGGATTTCATCGGCAAATGCAGTAATTTGCATACAGAAGCTGAGTCCGTGCAGGACTAGTGCAGGTGCGCTCGTGCATGTCCCTACAGCATATTCCTGGATCGCATGGCAGACATATTGCCTGCTAGAGCTCCTGCACTAGTCCTGCACACCGTGCAGGGCTTGCTGAATCCTGAGGATTATTTTCAAGGTTTAATTAGATTAATTATGCAATAGGCATAACAAATTAATCTGTTTATTAGACTACCTGTTATTTTTACAGAGTACCCGACAAATATTCTCAATACAATATTCATTTATTACAGAGAAAAGTGATATAATGTCTAATGTAACAAATAAAAAATTATCATTATTGTTTACATATTCATAAAATGTATATAGGTACTCCAAAAATGTTTAGGCTTCTCAGGAGTATTTATATAATTGTTATGAATCTCTAAACAATAATGAGAATTTTCATATAGTATTGTAAATATTTGTCGTTAGCCTTCTTTTGTATTTTTTTATATTTGCCATTTTTTTCTTTCCATTTAGGCAGCCTTCTTCTGACATGTGAGTCACAGCTCTGACTGTTATGAGGAAGCATTTACTATACCATCATTCTCCCGCCAGCTTATCAACTGCCTCTAACCCTGCTTCTCCACTGGGGAACAGGTTATACACTGGGAGCAACCTGGAGGTATCCTTGTAGACTCTGTCAATAGGCTACCAGATGGGGAGTGTTGTTGCTTTCTCTGGTAACACTGCCAGTGGGTCACATTTTATTACCCTGTAGGAGGTGAAGGAGATGATGGCAGAGTTTGCAGTTCAGCAGCTGCTTGATGCCAGCATTAGCCATCTAGAGACTGCCTCATGTGTGGACTGGCACTGCCTATTGTGCCACCAGTGGTAACACTAACCGGGGTGCAAGTCACATTGAGAACATGACTTCTTGTGTTCCACCTAAGGCAGCAGGAACAGGTGCCAGGATCCCACCCTATCCCAGTTGTGGTGTTCTACTTCATTGTTCTTGTGATTCACTTCTCCACATCACCACTTGCCTTCCTCTGCCAGTATTAAAAAACGTACTATAAAACACTGGCAAACACTTAGTAAAAACTTTTTATCATAACACACTAAAAGCCAGAGTAAGCACTTTCATCCTATGGGACTTCATCACACTCTGGCAAACATACAAATGAATTCCATTTAAATATACTATCAAAGACATGATATCATCACTTAACCAATAAAAATGTTAAAATTTTAATCCATCCATAATTAAGAATCAAGACAATATTTAAATAAGTAACCACCTAAAAACATGCAATTTCCAATTTAAAACATATCAAACAATTACATAAATGCTAAGAAATGAAGAAAAAATAATATTTCATTACATTATAGCAATATATAGTGGAAAGAGATGTGCCCTGGGATTTAATAAATGTTTTATTCCATGCAGGAACAGAGTAGCCACTCCAGCACGGAATATAGTCACCGGGCGATCCAGTAAACTAGTGCCTTGACATGCACGAGCCTGCCTACACTGTTCTTGCAGAGAAACCAGTGTAGAATGCTAATTACTGCATTTGCTGGTGAAAACCATGCAAATGAGATGAATTAGAGATTCAGCAAGTAGGCAAGTATCCGTGCAAGAACAGTGTTAGTTGCAGAAATGTATTTGGTTATGAACCAAATACATTTCTGCAAATAACAAAACAAAGGCATGACAACTCCCAAAAAAGCATGTATTATAGTCTTTAGGCATGCCAATGGCCATTGGCATGGAAAAGTGCTTCATTTTTATAAAAATTAAAGTTATTTTTTTGGCCAATCTCGGTCGTTTAAGCATAGGGCAGTGGCACTCAAATGGGATTGTGCCGAAAATAAAAAAAAAAAAATGTGAAAACTCAATTCTATGGGAAATCTGCATTTTACCATTATAGTCTATGACATGCAGAATCAAAACAATACCAGGGAACAGTAGTTGTCGAGGGGGAAGCCTCTGTGTTAGTGCAGTAACTATGGACTAAGGCAGTGGGGTATGCAAATGAGGGGAAATTTACTGAATCACAAGAATCTTCTAAGTGCCAAACTGCACCTAACCGTGTAGGTGCTATAGCATGATCGTGTAACTAGGAGGAGCAACAGACATGAAAAGGGAGTGTGTCAGGCATGTTGTAAGCACATTGGAGCCCTTTGGTGCAGAGATAAGCTTAGCTAAGCACAGCTAAGGAAGGGTGTGTGTCTGAGGCTGTATTGACTTATTCCATGAAATGAAGAATGTGTTCACATCCAGGGAGGGCCATTTCTTCATGTTTATATTAACTAAATGTGTATGCGTGGTGTGCACCAGGTCTAAAAAAAAAAAAAAAACGGAAATTGCAGGACTGTTTACATTTGGGCACTGGGTTTGCATGGCATGCCTCGGGGCTTAAAATGGGAGGAAATGGGAAGGTAAATAAAGGGAAATAGCAGAATCAAAGAAATCAAGTACAAATTACATAGCTAGCAGATGGAGTGCATCATAGTCAGCCAATCATACAGGTAGCAACTGCAGCACAACAGTATAAACTATGGAAACACCTTACAGTCTGTTTTTTCCCAAAAACTCTGCACCATTGGTGTACACATGCAGGGGAATTTTACCTGGAAAAATGTTACCGGCTGCCATTGCTTTTTATTCCATCAGTATGTGCTAGAGGCTAAGGGCAGAGAGGAGGGTAATGCTGACAACCGAGACAGACTGAGGAGGAGGAGAGGAGTGTTCAGACCCAGGGTAACTTACCAGGGGTTACATGATCTGGAGATAGTAGAGCACTACAGGGTGGATAGAGACATACTTTGGCAAATCACCGAGCTGTGCCAGCCTCAACTCAGACCTAGAGCCAAAAGAGGGGAACCCATCCCAGTGATCTCCAAGGTATATATAGCCTTAATAATTCTAGCTACAGGTACTTTCCAAAAACCTTCTGAGGACATCATGGGGCTCTGACAGGAATCTTTCTCCAGGGTACTCCACCAGTTCCTGGATATCATGCTACAACATGCCAGTGAGCACATTTACTTCCCAAACACCCGTGAGGAGAGGAACAGCAATATGCTTCTCTTCCACCATGTAGCAGAATACCCGGAGGTACTGGGTGCCATAGACTGCATGCACATCCACATCAAAGCACCACCCAGTGAACAGGGTAGGGTGTACATAAACCACAAGAGATTCTTCTCTATCAACTGCCAGGTCGTGTGCAATTCTGAGGGCATTATCATGACTTTGTGTGCTGGCAATCCTGGAAGCTATCACAACTCCCACATCTGGCATTCATCACAGCTGAACCAGGCATTTGCCATTGGGGGCATCCCATATGACCATCTGGTGGGGGATGCTGGCTATGCACTAGAGCCATGGATGCTGACACCCATCAGAAATGCACACACCCCTACGCAAAAAAGCCATAATGAGGCACACGCTCAAACCAAAATCATTATAGAGTGTGTGTTTGGGATGCTCAAGTCAAGGTTCCGCTGCCTTGACATATCTGTACTCTCTGCCACATGTGCACACATGTTCATAGTATGTGCCATACTACACAATATGATCCTGTGGAAACAACTACAGCAGGAGCAGCACGGGAAGGGCCACACAGCCCACTACCACTGCCAAGGTCCCCACAGGCACAGAGGGACTCAAAGGAGGAGGCCCCTGAGCCCGCTCCTGTAGGCAGACAGAGGCATGCCCAGTATGCTCAGGCCTTGGCAAAGAGGCAATGCATAGCACACACACTGACACTGTAGGGACCCCAGGGACTGGCACATCTCTCTGACTCGCACATACAGTAACATGGATGACACACACATCACATTACCTGTAACATACCATGTATAGGCAGTCTACTGTGTGCATCCAACATAGGGGGCCCTCAAGCACCATCCTCACAACTCCCGCAAGCACAAGGTAAGTCAGCTTTCTTAACAATAAATGAATGTATTAGTATGTTTTGCTAGCATATCTGTGGTAATGCTGCATGCATGCAAGGGAATGGGATGGCCTACTGGGACAGCAGCACACAACTGACAGCTATATGGGGCACCAGGAAATGTCTGTCCAAAACTGGCCTCCACACACTATGCAGTAGTACCCAAGGTGACATATCCCACTGCAGTATATGTGCGGGGACAACTAACTGGGGGGGATCATAAGTCACAGGCATGGATGTTAGTGTGGGGGTCCCATACCCACGCCTCACACACACACAGCAAGTCAGGTGTAGAAAACCACAGAGAAATATCTGGTAAAGGCACACAAATGGTGGAAATGATGAATTACCCCCCCTACAGACTCACACAGTGATAGCACATCAGGACCCGCTGTTGCAGTAAGGCTATGAAGGGTAAGAAGTCTGAAACTCAAATGTAGGCCATTACAATCTGAACTGTACTCTTTACTAATATACCTCTAGTCCCCATGACAGGGCAGAATAGTATGGTAAATGGAACAAAAATGTAAAGCAAATATCAACACAGTATGTGCAAATGTGTACAGTTGAAAGGTGTGCCCCCATATACCCACACAAATGCAGTAACATGTATGTTTGCAGGGAAATAGTGGTAGAGCACACATTGGCAGGGCTGTACCAATACACATGAAAACACGCTGCCTGTCCACAATATGCAGGGGTCAAAGAGCTTTGTGTATGTGTGGTTAATACTGTCAGGATAGGACCAGCACGTTCTCCTGGCAGTCGTCTCATAGCACCCTAGGTTCAGTGCTGTCTTTGACAGGACCATGTGCAGATAACTACAGTGCCAACTGTAATGCATGTCAGTGACACCCACTGCTCTGCCTCTGACATACCTGGAAGTCACAGTGGTATGTGGAATATACTACACATATAAGGGACATCTTGAAGGATGTGTAGCTGAGGTGACAAGGCTTTTGTGAATATAAGTGCTTTTTGGTACTGTTGCCAGTGGTTATTCTCAATAATCCTTTTTTCTTATGTTTGCTTTTACATATAATGGACATGCCTGCACAGCAGAATGCACTCTGTGCCCACACCCATAACTCCCAACCTCTGACAGCAAGATGTCTGGACCAGGGCAGAAATATAAGTGGAACAAAGGCACAATGATAGGCATGTGTTGTAAATATCACCCTTACATACTAAGAAAGTTGGCAGGGTGAGGGGGTTGCAGTAGCGAGAATTGTCTGAAGATTATGTAGCCTGAAACAGTAATGTCTGTCATTATCACTCTTCAATTATATGTAACTAACTTGCCATAAAAACACAAGTTTACATAGACAGGATGAAACCTTTAGTCAAACACATGGACAACCTGCCAAAAATGTACACGTGAGAGATATGCCCATACAAGGATATGACATCTCAGGTTAGAAAGATACCACACAAGTAAGAGATCCCCAGCCAGTATATCACCAGGTTGCTAGACTGTTTACACAGCACATCATTACTCAATTGGCTGTAGTCACACCTCTCAAATGGCCTTGTTGGGAAAGAATATATATAGATGCCCTCATAATATTGCTCTATGCATCATACAACTAGCATTCCTGTGGTAAAGCACTGTGATGATCTGAGGATGTCTGGCACTAGGTAATGACACAATACATAGCAGTGTCAGACTACAGATATGTCAGAAAATGTCTACTAAACAAAACCAGTACCCTGAGGAAAGTCCTGTGCACTCCTGAGAGATACGGCTGTAGCATACAATACCTGGAATGGAGTACACCTGTTTGTGGAATGAAGTCCCACTCTAACTTTAGAAGGTCATACTAGGCATGCTCCTACACTTAGAGAATCACAGGACATGTTGGAACCCACATCAGAATATATGACTGTATTGTGAATATATATGTCTGTGCATACAGACAGCTATGTACACCTCAACTGTCCCCACACACATCAGACAGGATTACCCTCAGCTAGCTGTAGGTGGCCCATATGTAATATATCTGCATCTGTTGTGTGAGATACACACATGCACATATATATGGGGCAACAGATAACCTATGTCAAGCATACACACACACACAGAGGGGACACAGACAGAGTGAGACACAAAAACAGATACCCTGAATGGCATACAGTGATGTCCTGCTGTGGACAGTGGCATATCAGTTGTAAATAGTTGCACGTGCCAGCATAAAAGGTGTGCCCCATTGTGCAACAGTACTGAGGTTGGGTTTATAATATCACATCACATGTGTGTGTGTGTGTGTGTGTGTGTGTGTGTGTGTGTGTGTGTGTGTGTGTGTCCATAGGTCTAAGTATTAGGTGACTGTTCCCACTCAGTACACTTCATATTGCCCTACTTCACAAGATCTGCTGCTGTTATTCATCTTAGAATTACCATTAGACACCTATCACCCCTATAAGCTCTGTAGTGCATATGATAACTGCATAATATTATAGTACAAATAGGTAGGGGTTCTAATCTCAGTACTGGCAAGTGTGTGTGTGTGTGTGTGTGTGTGTGTGTGTGTGTGTGTGTGTGTGTGTGTGTGTGTGTGTGTGTGTGTGATAATTTGGTGTGTGAGAGTGAGCGAGTGTGTGTTTGTAGGTGAAATAGTTTTAGGATATTCCCACCCACAACACTTCCCTGTGCTCCACTGTATCAGTCCTGCTGATGTCCTTCCCCTTATCACTACCTTTGGCCAGGTGTCAGCCTACTGAATGCCATAGTATGTGGGATGACTGAGTAGCACTATAGTACAAATTACTAGCTGGGCAGCGGTTCTAATCTCAGATCTGGCAAATGTGGGTGTATAAGTGTGTGCGTATGTTTGTAAGAAGAAGTATTTGATAAGTTTCCTACTCAGTGCCCTACTTTATTAGTCCTGCTGATGTCATTCCCCTTATCAGCACCTTTGGCCAACTATCAGCCTAGTAAGCTCTGTACCACGTGGCATAACTGTGTAACACTATAGTACGTCACTAGAGAACCAAAGGTTCTAATTTCAATACTGCAAGTAAGTGTTTGTGTGTTAGAATCATATCCTGTGTGGGTTGTACCATTTTGAGTTGTGTACCATTCTGTACACTTCCCATCACCCTACTTTAGCAATCCTGCTGATGTCAATTACCTTTACAGATACCTTTGGGCAGCCATTGGCCCTATAAGCTGTGTGACACTCCTGCTGATGTCAGTCACCTTTACAGATACCTTTGGGCAGACATCCCCCTTATAACTTATGTGGTGCTTGCTGTAACTGTGTACTACTGTAGTGCAACAAACTAGTTAGGTAGGGGTTCTAATCTTAGTCTGGGCAAATGTGTATGTGAGTGTATTTGTGTTTGTATGTGTGTATATCTGTAGGTTGTAGCATTTGGTGGCCATCCACAACCAGTTCATCTCCAATTGCCATACTTTACAAGGGCTGCTGATGTCCTTCACCTTAGATGTAACTTGCAACACTCTTCACCCTGTAAGCTCCATGGCACATGCAATAATTGCATAACTCTGTAGTAGCAATAACTAGAAAAGTAGGGGTTTTGTGAACCATATCCATTGGGTGGCGGGTTTTGCAATATTTTACTATGGTCCACCCAGTACACATCCCAATGTCCATTGTACAGGACCCACTGTTGTTAACTACTGTAGAGGTAGCTGTAGACACCCTGCAGCCCTATAAGCTGTGTGCTATGTGAAATAACTATGTAACAGTATGTATCAAAAACAAGATAAGTGGGGCTTTTAATCCTTTTATACCATTCCCCACTCAGGAATCACAGACAAACACACTCAGCTAGGCATCAACCCCTATGTCACTAGGTGGGATGCAAACTGGTTCATGGATGGAACACACAGTGTGAAGGCAGTGGACTCCATGTCAGACTGCTGACCAGTCATGAGTGGAGTACCACAGGGTCTGGTCCTGGTTCCCCCATGTACTGTATGTATGCCTGTGACATCCAGCCCAGCACAAAGGGACTCTGGCTGACAATGCTTGCAGACAAATGCAAGATGGATGCTGTGTTTACATCCCCAAATTATGTTGACATTCTTCATACAGTCCCCACTGAGACCTATGACTGTTGTCTAAACACTGGCCTTAGGCTCAATGGCAAGAAATGTTTCACCATCCCTCTGGGATCAACGTGGTTTCCATTAATTACCACATAGCTGGTAGTCCACTTGACACAGAAGTTGTTGTAAGAGGTCTAGGAATGCAGGTTTTACAGTGACCTCTCATATGACCACCACATTGCCACCTGTGGACAGATAGTCCTTCTATGTGGCACATTTTATAACTAAGGGTGTTGCATCCAGGAAGGAAGAGGTAAATGTCTCCCTCTACTCTCCCCTCATTAGGCTGAATGTCAAGTACAATGGCCTATTTGTCATGTACTTCACTAGACACCTGCAACAACTGGGGAGGCTGCAAATGTACCTCACAAATAGGACCCTAGGCCTTACACAATTGTACTATATGGACAAAATCCAAAACCTCCAAGTATTCATGGTCACATCTAGGCTACTTACATGCGATCTCTGCTTGACTGACAAAGCCATGTCTGCCCAGCCCTGTTAGAAATGCTGCATCTAGTGAAATCCCAATCCATCTGCACCACATGCCACAGAGACCACAACCTCTTTACCATAATCAACAGAACATGCTGGGGGACAAGCCCATAACCCAGAGACTGGCCATGTTATGGAATATATGTCACATACATGTCAATCGGAGCACCTCACTTGCCCTCTTCAAGAGAAATCTGAATGAGTGGATGATGAATTTAATGGTCACCATAGGGATCATTCAAGTGGCAATAGGCGATAAACGCACTGTGGACAAATGTCAGTTGGCATGATGTCAGGGTACTCCCATGGGCTAGGCTTGTAATGGCTCTATGGCCATTAACCTGGTAGACATCTATGAACACATGAACCTATGAATCTCAGTACTGGCAAACGTGTGTGTGTGTGTGTGTGTGTGTGTGTGTGTGTGTGTGTGTGTGTGTGTGTGTGTGTGCATGACTGTGTATAAAAGTGTTTGTGAGCATGTAAAGTTGTAGATGAAAGTACTTTGACACCCTTCTCATCCACTACACCCCCATTGCCATACTTTGCAAGGGATCATGATGTTGTACACTTTAAAGGTACCTTGTGACACTCATCACCCTATAGGCTCCCTGGTACTTGCGGTAACTGCATGATACTATAGTACCAATAAGTACGTAAGTAGGGGTTCCAATATGAGTCCTAGCAAATGTGAGTGTGTGTGTGTGTGTGTGTGTGTGTGTGTGTGTGTGTGTGTGTGTGTGTGTGTGTGTGTGTGTGTGTGTGTTTGTATGTGTCTATATTTGTAGGAGACAGCATTTTGAGACCTCACACTCCCAGTACACTGCACATTGCCATACTTTACAAGGGGTGGTGATGTTGCTCACTTTAGAAGAGCCATGGAACAGTCTTCATCCTACAAGGTCTGTGGTGCATGTGATAGATGTATATCACTATAATACCAATAACTAGATAAGTAGGGGTTTTCATCTCAGTCCTGGCAAATGTGTGACTGTGTGTGTGACAACAGTATCCTGTGTTTGAGTGAGTACTATACCAATGAGGGGGTGAGTTTTGCATTTTTAGACCATGGTACTCCCAGTACATGTCCCAAGGTCCACTGTACAAGGCCTGCTGTCTCCATCAACAGTAGAGGTATCTGATGACACTATTCAGCCCAATAAGGGATGTGCTGTGTGTAGGAGCTATGTAACAGTATTGACTGATTGACAAGATAGGCAGGACTGCTAACCTCAGTTCTGGCAAATGTGTGTATGACTGTATCTGTGTTTGTCATTGTGTATATTTCTGTATTTTAGAGTATTCAGAGTCCATTCTCTCCCAGTACATCTCCCATTGCCATACTTTACAAGGCCTTGTGATGTTCACCTTAGAGGAATCATGGAATGCACTTCACCCAACAAACTACGTGGCACGTGCAATAAATGCATAACACTTTAGTAGCAAGACCTAGATATGTAGGGTTTCTTATCTCAGTCTGTGTGTGTATAAGCAAGACCAGTATCCTGAGTGTGTTTGAGTGAGGACTATATCTATTGGGTAGCCGTGGTTTACAGTTTTAGGCCATGGTACTCCCAGCATACGTCCTATGTTCCACTCTATGAGGGGTGCTTTTTACATCAACCGTAGAGGTATCTGTAGACACTCTGCAGATCTATAAGCCCTGTGCTGTGTGCAACAGCTATGTAATAGTATAGAATGAATAGCTAGAGAGGCAGGGCTGCTAATCACAGTAATGGCACATTTGCGTGTATGCACTGGTGTGTCTAGAACTGTTCGGGAGTGTGTAGACTCATGCATGACAGTATTATAAATCCATTCACACCCAGTACACCACACTGCCATACCTTACAAGGGCATGCAATGTAATTCACTTTACATATACTGTGGAACACTCTCCACACTATAAGCTCTGTGCCACCTGTGATAATTGCCTAACACTGTAGTACCACTAACTGGATGGGTAAGGGTTCCAAAAACAACACTGGCAATTACGATCCTGTGTGTGTGTGTGTGTGTGTGTGTGTGTGTGTGTGTGTGTGTGTGTGTGTGTGTGAAAATGGTATTCTCTGTGTGTTTGGGCGACACAATATCCTCTGGGGGTGTGGATTAAAACAATCTGAGGTGTGTTACAAGCAATACACTTCCCATTGTCACCTGTACAAGAGCTGCTGCTGTCTGCAACCATACACTTACTTGTATACACCCCTCAGCCCTATAAACTTGGTGGCATATGCAATAATTGTTATACAGATCTGGTGACTGTGTACAGATGTATCACAGCTATGATACACTTGATGTGTTACCACATTGCCATAACCCTCATTGCAAATTACTTTTTCAGATTATAACAGCACTATTGTACATATGCCCCTGTTTTGGGGCTGCTGTACTCCTATTGTGTCAGGCTTTGTCCATATGTCATGCACTGTGAGGTGGATAGGTATGGGCTATCATTATTTAGTTCTGTCATTCCTGATATTGTTCCAGTGATGTTGTGTAATCCTACACATGTTCTGGGGTAGGGGCCATAAATATGAGGGCAAAGGCTGGACAACCTGTGGAACTCTGTACAGTCAGGAGGTTGGTTGTATGTTTGGCCATTGTATATGACCTATCAGGAATTTGTAGCAGTGTACTGTGGCCATAGATATGAGTCCTGTGCCTATACTTTCTGTGGAAACTGTACATTTGAGAAGTCTCCGTATGTCTGGCCATTATTAATAGACTGCCAGGATTGTGTAGCAGTGTAGTGTATACATGTTATTTGGGCTGTTATTTGGGCTGTGTAGGGAGGGGGGGTACATGTGAGTGTTGTGGGCACCTTTCTATCTGACTGTGCATGCTGCTCTGGTTTCTGGTTCCATATCACCTGTATATGTTTGTACGAGGAGACCGCGGCATGTCTCATAACACCTCAAGATTCCCACTACACTGTGACTTGGGGCAGTATATGTAGGGGTAATATGTGAGTGGCAAACAGGATATTACACTGTAGTGTTCAGTTTGCTTACTGGTATGTCGCTGTGACTGTGGTGCAATTGGTTGTGGATGCGCACTTTCACACCAGTGTCTGTTTTCCACTAGTTTTACATCCCTGTAGTGCCTTTTATATTTACAAATGCATGTGTACACCCTCAGACCTGGATTTGAGTAGTGTTATGTCAGTCTGATTGTAGTTTGAACATTGCTTGGTAGCTCGCTGTAGTGTATGTCCACATATTCATTGGATGTCCAGTTGTCTGGTCTATATCTTTGGTCTGGTCCCCATAACTGTTGTGTATTCCTGACACATCAGTGGGATGATTGGAGATTGAGGTCACTCACTAATGAGAAGCAATTGAGTCCCGGACTTGTGATATTTCTGTCAATATATGTTAGGACATACAGTGTTACTACATCGACTTTCTCAGCTTATCTACTCACATATTTTGGATATGCCCCTATTTTCATGCCTTTGTCCCCCCACTTTGTCAGGCTTGGTCCAGATTCATTGCAAAAAGGGGTTCCAAGCATACCTCTCTACTGCCAGGATTTTCACAGTATGTCCGGATGCTTGGCCCATACTTTTGTTCTGTTTCACACTTTATTTGTATTTTTCTTGTAAATCACTGTAATGATCCTAGGATTTCTGTCAGTAAATAATGACATAACATCTCAGTTTCCATCCTCATATCCTTCAGTAATTGTCTGCTGAAATGCACTCTGTTGCTGTAGCGAATGTCTTCATTTCTAATAGCGATATTTGACATATGTTCCTATATGTGGCCCATTTTCCCCACCTGTTTTACAGCCTTTGTACAGGTTTCTTGCACTAAGAGGTTGAGAGGGATGTTTCTGAGATATTACTGCACTACATGTTTTATATATGTATATATATATATATATATATATATATATATATATATATATATATATATATATATATATATATATATATATATATATATATATATATATATATGTATCTACA
Source organism: Protopterus annectens (assembly GCF_019279795.1). NCBI lineage: Eukaryota > Metazoa > Chordata > Ceratodontiformes > Protopteridae > Protopterus > Protopterus annectens. The sequence continues at coordinate 365,091,017 of NC_056725.1, read as the reverse complement.
GATATATATATATATATATATATATATATATATATATATATATATCTATATATATATATATATATATATATATATATATATATATATAAATATATATATAAGTGTGTGTGTCTATCTACAACACATGAATGATTCCACAGAAATTTCTCCCTAACGTTCTATGTCTCTATTATATGATATGTTTGAAAAAGTAATGTTAATCCCTACAGCTCAGATGATGTAGTAATACATTCCTGTGATTATAGTGTACAGTGCCATGGGTTTGAGACTTGGGACTGATGTTTTTTTTTTCATTAATGTTAAATAACCAGAATGCATGGCATGTTTGTTAAAGCATTTCAGATTCTCATAGCTCAGATGGTGTAGTGGTATGTTGCTGTGATTTAGCGCACAGCATCCTGAGTTTGAGACTTGGGAGGACTGACTATTTTGGTGCAGGGCAGACGAAGGTCAGATGGATACAGAGTGATCAAGGCACTTTTAAGCAGTGTAAGCGGGTTTGCACAATGCTAAGAAATGCTAACATATGGTTAATCATTGAGATGCTTAATCTGTGTTGGCTTCACTTAGCATCATGTAAACATGGCTACTCCCGCTTACTCCTGTTTACCGCATGATAATTTCTTTAAAAGAAAAGAAAAAGGGATGATAGGAAAGTGGTGAAAAAAGGTGCATGCAGAGTGAAGTACAGTATGAAAGGTAGCTAGGGATGTGCAGGACAGGCGTAGGAAAGGTCCATAGCTGTCTATTTCTTCTACAGCAACAGATGTGAATTTCTACAGAATTGTGAGGTGAATTTGGACACTCAAACCCTTGTCAAGCCAATTGGACCAGATTACATGTTCAGTGGACACGTGTGAAATGGACAGCTATGTTTGGGGCATCACTTTTTTGGGGGGACAGATGCACCTTTTTAATGTGAGAGTGGTATGTTGGGGAAGGATAGTAGGTATATTTAAGTAGGTAAGTTGTGTAGGAAGACAGACAAGACAGCAGATAAGGGTGGGTATATGACACATGTGGGAGGTAGACACCTTGGACTGGAAGGGTGGTTGGAAATGAGACACTCATGCACCCCTAAATGGATACAGTGGGACTGAGGTCACCACCCATGGGAAGTCACCACTGCACCTTCATGGCCTCAAAGGTGGCTGTGCTGGGGGCTGGTTAGAAGGGGCAGGGTGACCCTCAAGATGTGTCAGGTGGCCCTCAATCTGCTTCAGCTGTCCCTCAATCTGGTTCAGCTGTCCACCAAACTCCTTTTGGATGGCACTATGCACTAAACCCCGGACTTGGCTAAGGGTGATGGTTTCCTGTCTGCACCTGCTACCAGGGAGGGGATGGGCCCCATCCCCTGAGGTTGTTCCATTCGAAGGTGGTGCAGGACCAGTGGGCGAGGAGGTCCCAGGTTGGGTCCTAGGTGTGCCAGGGCCTGGTTCCAAGGCCAGATGAAGCAGGACAGCTGGATCTGTCATGATCTGCCTTCCCAGACATGCTATGGTGTTGAGGTTTTACAAAATATGTTGGTTAGGCATGAACAACACATTTCAAAATTAGTTATAACAGAATGCATGGGTGTTCCAGTTGACCCCATAAAACAGATTTGAAACAGTTGCATAGCAAACAGAACACATGCATATATGGAACCACAGTAGTCATTATAATGGCATGCAAGTTACATTGATAGCAACAAGCCACCAATAATAGTATTTAAATGGGGAACATTAATAATCAAATGATTCAATATTTGTAGAATGATAGGACACATTTCTCAACAGCAGGTTTAGAGAAAAACATACCCATTGATTATTTGTATTAATAATTGTTGCAGATAGGGTGGGGGAGAGGAGAGATGTCAATTAACAACTGTATAGGCTTCAATTGTTCACAACTGTACTGATAATTTCTCAACTCATTACTCTCCAAGTATGACCTAACTTTACATCTACTTATCACCTGGGGTTGGGCAGTAGAATGTTTGTACACAGTGTATTACTAAAGACTTCTTAAAGCTGATACATATATTTCCTTACCTGGTAGACATGTGGAGGGAATATCTTCTAACACTACCTGACTGTTTCTAAACATATTCACATATTCAAGGTTACATATGTGAAACTGACAGGGGTGCCCTACACTCATGGTGTGTGTGTGTGCTACTGCCATACTCCACCTGGAATTCTATCTGTCACCATGGGTGTTGGCAGTGGCGACTACTAGCTATGACAGAGTGACATGTGAGGGACATTTATCGGAAGAAACCTCTTGGTGCATGTACTTATCTTGCTATCATTTACAACCCTGGGGTTGGACAGTGAAAGTGTTGTACACAGTATATTAGTACAACCTTCTTTCAGCTAACAGAAACATTTCTTTACCTGGCAGACCTGTGGAGGAAATTTCTGTTAACACTACCTGACTGTTTCTCCACATATTAACATATTCATGGGTTAAATTATGCATACAGCTTACTACCATTCCTAAGATTTGAACCGTGCCTATTTGTGCAAAAAGGTACAACAATGTTGTGTTTTTGTTACAATGAGCTATTGAGGACCTGCTGTATTTTGCTTGACTGTTTTCTACCTAATACTCTCTTGGTTGGACACTCTGACCTTGTAATTCTGACATTCATGCATGGCAGATAGTTCTTGTACTGTGTATTAATACTTTGACATATTACAATCTGGAAACCAATGGTTAACACAAAATACTACTGTAGGGGATGCAGTATAATACTTTACACATTACTATTCAGGGATCAGATCTTGGTGCATGGAACCCTTCATATAGTTGATCTCCTTTTTTACAGCTCCACAATCTTTCTCAGATGTGGCTCGATTAATTCATGTTGTCAAAGCCATAGTTGCTATGCAGAACCTGTACATATTCTACTCCTTTCTATTTATTTGCCCTAATACTGCAAGATAGATTTGTACTCACCAGCCTCCCGGTGCAGCCATACCAACCTGCTGGCATGGGCATCTATGTTTGCAGCCCTCTCATCTGCAGCTGTACAGGAGATAAAGAAACATTTATGCATACTTATCAATCACATATGCAGGCCAGACTTTGGTAAACACTAATTTATGCTGATACTTATGCACTTCTGTGACATTCTGTGCCTGTGTGTCTTGGGTCCACTGGTCCAAGAGCTCCCTCTTCGTATGCTTCAGGTCAGCAAAATGGTGCCGGACCTGCTCACCAGTTCGAGGGATGCCAGTAGTACTGGTGAGATCACGTGCAAGATGGTCCCAGGCCTCCATTTGTATAGGGGACACTGGTATGGCCCAGCAGCAGTTTCTGGTCATGGTCTTTTACTAGGAGTCCAACCATGATCCTGGGCTCCTGGGTGCCCCAGCACTGGCCCTGCAAGTGCACACCCTCACTAATGACAGCCATAGTGCCTGCAGAGATCAGCTACAACTGGTTATGGCTGCATTCCTTCCTGCCCCATTGAAATAGTGCTATATTCCTGCCCTTTCCTGTCACTGGACGATTTTGAAAAGTTTAAGCTCCGCTAAGCAGTGCGCCAATCTGCTAAGTCGGTTTTAACACTACTTAAAGGAGAAGTTGTTGAGTTGTGTTTAACTGTGCACAAATCCACTTAGCTGAGCTACCTGTTGCTTAGCAATCATGTCTTAGTGATGGTTACACTTGCTAAGCATTGCTGGGTATTGCTAACCATTACTCACCTTTAATTTTTTAAACATATCCGGGAATTGGTTTCTTTTTTAAGTGTATAACATATACTTTATATGACATCCCTCTATGTGCTTTCCTTACATTGGCAAGGGGTGCGACTATACTGTATAGGGCACTTGTGTGCAAATGGGTGGTTTCACATGTTATATGCACTCATACCTACATTGTACATCAGCTACACTACCCTGGTTGACAAAACAACAGTTGCTACATAATTTAACTTTACAAAAATAGTTTTAACACTACTTTCCCATGGAAAAATAAGTTGCCTGTCTTGGTACTTCAACCATGAAAGCCTGCATATAAAGCCAGGATACTAACCACTACACCATTTCAGCTTGGAAATTTCACCTGTATATTTGTATTTATTGCCTATGGGATGTTTAAGCTATGGTAAGTGGTGGGCCGTAACATGCACACCCGCTTAGCTACGCTTAAACTTTCTTTACCCTAGGAAAAAATATATAATATTATTATTGTAGTATTATATTATATAAGTGAGTTTTGTGGTGTTCTGACAAGTCATTAAGGACTGCAATCAGGAAATAATGGCATTCATTTGGCTTTCAGGCTTCTTTCCTTCAGGGACTCCTGCTAATACATATCCTGTTTTCTATCAACTTTCCAGGTGTGTGAGGGCAATTTTTCAGAGGTGTCCCTATTTTATTTATTGTTTCCCCCATTATTTGTGCCTTTATCCACATGGACTGCTGTCAGGGAATATTGGCATACATTTGCTTTCAGACCTCAATCCTTCAGTAATTCATGCTGATGCATGACCTGTTTTTTATCAACTTTCTAAGTTTATAAGAGCAATATTTAAAATTATTCCTATTTTTGGGCCTTTGCTCCACTGTTATTAATGGCTTTGCCCAGATTTCTTGCTCTAAGAGGTAGAGAGGTATGCCTAATTTAGCAGGTTGTGGAGGTGTCGTACGGCACTTTTACAATGCAGGGTGTGTGTCAGAACCTGTCACACACTGCCTGCATCGCTTTTCTGATGCTGTGTTCATTTCAGTGTCCACGGACACTGAAATGGTCATTTATTTCATTTCAGTGTCTGCAGACACTGAAATACTGGCATAATATTACAGTAATTCTCTAATATTATGCCAGATCCTCATTAGAAAGTGCTGTACGGGACTTTCTGAGTGCAGGGGGCACGTTCAATGTCCGTGCACAACTTGGACATGCCCGCTGCACTCGTTCACAGTCCGTGTCCATATAGGTAGAATAGCAACTTGCCTTCATGAGTATGCAAGGCGAGCCACTTTGCTATATGGACATGAAACATAGTGCTATTCTTGTACAGAGTTTATTGAATCCAGGTGGTGTTTTCTGATTCTAATTGTTGTGTTCTTTACTGGAATTGGTGTTAAAACCTAATTATTTTAGAATTGGTTAAAGAATTTTTCCAACAGATTCAAGAAGTAGTTATGGGAGCAGCAGTGGCACCCAGCAATGTCAATATTGTTTTAGGGCACTGGGGAAAAATGTGTAAATTTATGATAATGTTTTTCGACTTATTTAAAATTGTTTATACTTTATAGATAATATTCTGATGATATTGTTGGGTAATAAGTGAATATATGAACAAGACCGCCAATTTCTTAAGGCTCACTATGAACTACAGTAAAGTGAATGTTAATTTTTGGATATCAAGTTGAGCAAACAATTAGAGAATGAAAAGATTGCTACAGCTTTGGCTAAGAGAGATGTGTCAAGCAATTTTTTTTAATATTTTAATAGCATGCATCCCAGTAGCTTAAAGAATAAATAGTAAAATGTCAGAAGATAAGATCAAGTAGACTTTCTAGTAAGGGTGGTGAATTCTTATAGGAACTGGATATTTTAAAAGTTAAATTTGAACAAAGGGAGTATCCTCTTCCTTTATTGGGACAATATAGCAAAGGAAGTAATTGCTTATAGGTCAGATTTGTACAAACCTATTACCGAATATAGCATAGAGGATAAAAAAGTCCCTAAAGAGAACACTTAAGATATTAGTTTTATTTACACACCAGCCATTAAGGATATTTGTAGGAATAATTGTTGGATTTTGGAAGGGGATCCTTTAGTTAATGATATAAATGGTGATGAACCTGTGTTTGTGAATTAAAGAACATGACATTTTAAAAATATTTTAGTGAATAATTCTGCAGGTAGTAGGAATAATGGCAATCAAGTAAAGAGTAATTTTTCTTGTAACAAATGTAGTCAGTGTAAATTTATTTCTAGTTCACCTCCCTTTTTGTCCCAACACTGACATTAGTTACTGGCTTCCAAATTATTGTAATTATGAGACTAATAATGTTGTTTGTGGTGTCAAATGCTTGATATGCTAACATTTTTTGGTCACACTACAAGAAAACTAAAATTTAGGGTATATGAACACTGTCATGCAATTTAGAAGAAAAGTAATAGGAATGCTTTAGATAAATATTCTATGAAGTGTGAAAGTTTTAAAATATTTATTTTTTTATGTTATAGATATTGTTGAACCAGACATTAGGGTGTGTGTGTGGAGATCAATTGGTTTCAAAGGAACACGAGTGGCAAATTAAGTTAGGTTGAATGATCACATTAATTTCAAATGTATGTTGAATAAGTAATGCCAACATCTTTATTTTGGTCATACCATGACAAAACTGAAATTTAGGGTATATGAACGTTGTCATGCAATTTAGAAGAAACGTAATAGGAATGCATTAGATAAATATTCTATGAAGTGTGAAAGTTTTAAAAGATTGTTTTTTATGTTATTGATATTACTGAACCACACATTAGGGGGGGGGGCAGGTGAAGACTCTATTAGATTCTACGAAACATGATTCTAAGGAACTTGAGTGGCAAATTATGTTGGGATAAATGATCACATTAATTTTAAATGTATGTTGAAGAAGCAAAAATGAAAGAAAAGAATGAAATATTGGGTTTTGGCTTCATTTCTTAGCATTTATGTAATTGTTTGATATGTTCTAAATTTTAAATTGTATGTTTTTAGGTGGTTACTATTTTATATATCGGCTTGATTCTTATTTATGGATGAGTTAAAATGTTAGCATTTTATTGAATAATTGATGATGACATCATGTCATTGATAGCATATTTAAATGGACTTCATTTGCATGTTTTCCAGAGTCTGACAAAGTCCAGTAGGATGAAAGTTCTTACACCGGTTTTAATGTGTTGTGTTAAAAGTTTTTCCTGAGTGCATGTTGGTATTTTATAGTAATTTTATATTATTTTTTTTTAGTTTCAAACAATTCCCTAGTGTGTTTGTTTTGTCTTCTCTGTCAGTATTTGTGTCTATCAGTCATCAGCTTCCACTGTGTCAGTATCTCCACTGTTAGTCTTTGTCTGTGTTTTTTGTTTGTTCATGTGCCCCTGCTTCTCTCTTTTCTCCTGACCCAACTACCTTCCCCTCTACCCTTCTTGGAAAAACAAAGCTCCACCCCCCAAAAAAAACAAACTCGTACTCCCCCTATCCACTATCACATTTTCCTTTCCCCTTCTGTATTCTCCTCTGCTTGTTCCTTCCCCTTTTGGCTTTCCTATACAGCAATTTCCTCCCTGTTTCATTGAGTAAACTTCAAAGGGTTCTTGCTGTGAGCCATTTATTGGCTTGTAGAATTGTAAGGCTGCAGGTTTAGGTTCACTTACTTCTGTGCATGCAACATGAATGTTACTGCTACTGAGGAATTCTGCAACTACCCAATTTCATACTGGATTGCTACGCAAGCATTAAGATCAATTTAGTTAAAGGGAACTTTCACACCAAGGGGGTGATTTACCTAGCAACGTGCACTAATTGTAGCACCAGTGGGAGAACTATAATATATCCTCTTAGGAAGACTTAAATATAAGTTGTTTTTCATAATGGGAAACATATTCTTCAAACCACCTGACAAGCGAGAACAAAATGTGCACCAAGACAGCAAGCAAAGAAAGGAAACATTGACACATGTAAGCAAAACTCAGCAAAGCAGTCTCAGTACAATATTTGTATTTATTTGGGCAAATAACCTTGGATGCTTCAACATGAGCCTTTCATAAATATACATTATATATTTATTATTCTTTAAGAAATATACATTATATATTCATGTGCCTTGCTCTGAAATTGAGGTAAAAGAGTCAGCAATGCCTTCCCTCCTCTAAAAGGCTCACCATATCACAAAGGGGCATTATGAAGTGGGTCAGATGTGGAAGTATACTATGACTACCAACGCTGTCTATGAGGTCATCTGGACAATGTTAATGGCTACATTACTTCTCTCATATGGGCTATGCTTGAATTAAAATTATGCAGATTTTTTTGGGTCATTTTGCCAATGAGATTTGAAAAATTACAGGTATATGTTCAACTCTTTTCAGTATAATTCATAACTAAGTGTTTTGATTTAGGGGTGGAAGAATGGTGGTACAGTGGTTGGTGGCTACAGGTCATGCAACTGTATAAGCCATGCAAGAAGCCCTCCCATGTTTCTGAAGCAGGAATCCAGTTGTTTTATATGTTAACTGTCAAAAACCACAATAACTGAGACTAGAAGACCATGGCGGATCCCCTTAGACCATATCACAAGAGGAGACTTCACCCCTCCAAAGAAGAGGCCACAGAGGGCATCAGTGAACCCTACAAATCAATGCCAGTCAGGGAGCCAACATCACCCTGTCAAAAGGCAGCCTTTCCACCCACCTGCAATCCAGTGTCAGCGGTTTTGGCCTACACAGACTAAATTGAGTCTGGATTCACCTTCTCTTCTTCTCATGCTGGACTTGCAGAAGGCTGAGTCAATGGGAAAATTGATTACCCATATATAACCAGAACACAATCATAGTTGTACAGTGAACTGACACAGATATTGTACACTTCTTAGAGCGTCTACCCTGTTATTTGTGACACCAAACTATATTCATGTCATAGACTTCCACCACTCCAAACAATGCATGCAGTCTTAAGTATACATGCAAAACAGATACAAGAAGATAATAGTACTGTAAAAAAAGTATGCTTTCAATAAATTTCTAGTTGTCTGTGCCTAACTTCTGTCTCCCACTGTGAAAGCAGGTCAGAATTGCACTACCTCTGATCATTGTAGCAGTCCCAACATGCTTGCCAGAAAAGGTGGTACCAATGGAATCACTCGCTATCACATCAGGCTCATGTAAGGGTCTCCTTTCCACAAGGTCCCATTGTGTTACACTGTCAGACATTAATAAAATAAAATAGACAAGGTAGGACCACCAAGGGTCTAAAATCCAGTTTATTCCAACAATAAAAACAAATGGATAAGCGCATTCACATGGAATAAGCATGCTTCATCAGATCTCAATACAAAATAAAGCACTCAGTTTAAATAGTAAAACACATCACTACTAAAACCAATTAGTACAAGCTAAAACTCCTAAACACATCATTAAACAATTACCATGTAATCAGTTGTTATACAAACACTTATTTAAAGGGCCATGCCTTTAATACAGATTTAATACTCACATAACTATTAAGACCTGGGTATATATGCACTCGTACCCTAAATATCCATTTGAGTTCAGCAGATTCCAGATAGTTATTACCATTACCCCCTCTTGGATTCTCATGTACCAATTGTAATGCCCTAAAGCTAAAACTGTGTGCATTGAATTTAATAATATGTTTAGCCAGGGCATTTTGTGTATTAAAATTACTGGTGTCATATAGATAATTATAGATCCTGTCTCACAACCTTCTGGAGGTTTTGCCATCATAAAAACATTCACAGCAATTGCAGTTGGCTAAGTACGCCAAGTTGCTGGTATCACAAGTGGCATAGAACCTGGTAGAAAATTAAAAATTCAAAGTGGGATGACTATAGACCTGGGTCACAGTTGTATCTTTATAATTCCTGCTTTTGCCCTGGCTGCTGCGAGGCCCTGGCCCCAGAGGAACTCTTCTACTCTTATCTACCTTTCCTCCTGCACTAAGAATTGGGAACCTATCTGTCTGGTCTTTAAGTACCCCTTCCATTATTTTTTCAGCCACTCCAGCATCAACCCAAAGAAACCTACTGCCATAGCACAATTTTCCAGGTTCCAAAGTGAATAAGAAACTTATCTACCGTCCCTCCTGCACTAAGAATTGGAAACCTATCTGCCTGGTCTTTAAGTACCCCTTTCATTAATTTTCAGCCGCTCCAGCATCAACCCAAAGAAACCTGCTGCCCTAGTACAATTTTCCAGGTTCAAAAGTGAATAAGAAACTTATATACCTTCCCTCCTGCACAGAGAATTGGGAAACTATCTGCCTGGTCTTTAAGTACCCCTTTCATTAATTTTCAGCTGCTCCAGCATCAACCCAAAGAAACCTGCTGCCCTAGCACAATTTTCCAGGTTCCAAAGTGAATAAGAAACTTATCTACCTTCCCTCCTGCACTGAGAATTGGGAAACTATCTGCCTGGTCTTTAAGGACCCCTTCCATTAATTTTTCAGCCACTCCAGCGTCAACCCAAAGAAACCTTCTGCCCTAGCACAATTTTCCAGGTTCCAAAGTGAATAAGAAACTTACCTACCTTCCCTCCTGCACTAAGAATTGGGAGCCTGTCTGCCTGGTCTTTAAGGACCCCTTCCATTAATTTTTCAGCCACTCCAGCATCAACCCAAAGAAACCTGCTGCCCTAGCACAATTTTCCAGGTTCCAAAGTGAATAAGACACTTATCTACCTTCCCTCCTGCACTGAGAATTGGGAAACTATCTGCCTGGTCTTTAAGGACCCCTTCCATTAATTTTTCAGCCACTCCAGCATCAACCCAAAGAAACCTGCTGCCCTAGCACAATTTTCCAGGTTCCAAAGTGAATAAGAAACTTATCTACCTTCCCTCCTGCACTAAAAATTGGGAACCTATCTGCCAGGTCTTTAAGGACCCCTTCCATTACTTTTTCAGCCACTCCAGCATCAACCCAAAGAAACCTGCTGCCCTAGCACAATTTTCCAGGTTCCAAAGTGAATAAGAAACTTATCTACTTTCCCTCCTGTACAGAGAATTGGGAAACTATCTGCCTGGTCTTTAAGGACCCCTTCCATTAATTTTTCAGCCACTCCAGCGTCAACCCAAAGAAACCTGCTGCCCTAACACAATTTTCCAGGTTTCAAAGTGAATAGGAACCATATCTACCTTCCCTCCTGCACTAAGAATTGGGAACCTATCTGTCTGGTCTTTAAGTACCCCTTCCATTATGTTTTCAGCAACTATAGCATCAACCCAAAGAAACCTGCTGCCCTAGCACAATTTTCCAGGTTCCAAAGTGAATAAGAAACTTATCTACCTTCCCTCCTGCACTAAGAATTGGAAACCTATCTGCCTGGTCTTTAAGTACCCCTTTCATTAATTTTCAGCTGCTCCAGCATCAACCCAAAGAAACCTGCTGCCCTAGCACAATGTTCCAGGTTCCAAAGTGAATAAGAAACTTATATACCTTCCCTCCTGCACTGAGAATTGGGAAAATATCTGCCTGGTCTTTAAGGACCCCTTCCATTAATTTTTCAGCCACTCCAGTGTCAACCCAAAGAAACCTTCTACCCTAGCACAATTTTCCAGGTTCCAAAGTGAATAAGAAACCTACCTACCTTCCCTCCTGCACTAAGAATTGGGAGCCTGTCTGCCTGGTCTTTAAGGACCCCTTCCATTAATTTTTCAGCCACTCCAGCATCAACCCAAAGAAACCTGCTGCCCTAGCACAATTTTCCAGGTTCCAAAGTGAATAAGAAACTTATCTATCTTCCCTCCTGCACTGAGAATTGGGAAACTATCGGCCTGGTCTTTAAGGACCCCTTCCATTAATTTTTTCAGCCACTCCTGCGTCAACTCAAAGAAACCTGCTGCTCTAACACAATTTTCCAGGTTTCAAAGTGAATAGGAACCTTATCTACCTTCCCTCCTGCACTAAGAATTGGGAACCTATCTGCCTGGTCTTTAAGGACCCTTTCCATTAATTTTTCACTCACTCCAGCGTCAACCCAAAGAAACCTGCTGCCTTAGCACAATTTTCCAGGTTCCAAATTGAATAAGAAACATATCTACCTTCCCACCTGCACTAAGAATTGGGAACCTATCTGCCTGGTCTTTAAGGACCCTTTCCATTAATTTTTCAGCCACTCCAGCAAAGAAACCTGCTGCCCTAGCACAATTTTCCAGGTTCCAAAGTGAATAAGAAAGTATTTTCTTCACTAGACCTAAATGAAAAGCTGAACCTTTTTGTAATTATCTAGTGTTGTATATATTTTAGTGACCGAGCCAGGAATCCAGCAGCCATACCCCTCCCTACCCCTTAAATACTGACCTTCTCTTCACTGACTACTAACTAAGCCATCTCTATCTGCTCTCTCTGCCATAGCTACCTATTGCTGTACCCTACTCTTTGTCCACTAGCTGGCACTTTAACCTCAGGCTTGTGCTGCATCCTTTACCCCACTTTTCCCATACTTTATCTCTGACTACTTTCCAATCTTCCTGCTGTATTACACTATTCTTCAGGGCTTTTTCCCCCTCCATCCAGCTATACTTCTATCATTTTTTCACTCTATCCCTCAACTACCAAATAGTTGCATTATCACACTCTACTCACCTGTAAATACCAAGAGTGCCTCAGGAAATCTTCTATACACAGATTGTCTCTGCAGAATCTTCCTTCTCCTGCTCTACCTGCTCCGTTCGCCCTGCGGGCTCACTCCGCTCCCCTACCCTACCCCCAAATTCCAACCACCCCCAGTGCTACTACATTTATACTTATCAAACCACACCCCTTCCCTTATTGACCATTAGCACTTCAGTACTCACTTTACATAATTAAATCCTACACACCCACTTTTCATACTGCTTACCATTCTACTACCCCTGAAATACTATCTCATACCAAACAAACTCATTATTACACCCTACATTTTTTAAACTTTATTCTATTCTTCACTGCTAGTATGCCTTTAATTCTCAAACCAAAACTTATTTACCTGTCTCTTTTACTTCTACTACTACCTATTCTATCTGCACCCTATATTCTTACCTTATATGAAAACCTACACTATAGTGAGTCCCACCATCCCTTAAAGCAGACATTACTACTAAGTCAACTACACTTCCAAAGCCATTCTAACATAACATCCACCTCCACCTACCTTTTACCAAAGTTTCACAGGGTTGCCCATATTACTTGCCTACAAGCTAGGAAGTCACAAAATATTTTCTGTAAACTCCTGAGGTTTATACATATTCTGAAACAACATCCTCTACTCCACGGTGACATTCACCCTAACCCTGGACCAATCAATAATACCCCAATAAACCCCTACATACCTCGAGCCAACACCCCATTCACCCCCACTAGCACCCACAATTCTCTGCTCATAGCACATCTCAATATACAGAGCTTAAACAATAAAATTAGCCAACTACTTGCCCTGCTAGACATTCATTCATTTGATATCCTATGTTTAACAAAGACTTGGCGCAAACCAGTAACAAAGGACAATGAAATTATCCCACCTGACTATAATATCTTAAGATTAGACCATACAATCAAAAAGGGTGGAGGGGTAGCAATTCTATACAAATCTAAATTACATGTCACTTCTTTAGATGTAAAACTACCTTTTGATAGTAATGCTGAAATCCTCATCTCTAAACTACAGATAAATGCTAGTAAATCTTTGTACATTATATGCTCCTACCTACCTCCAGGCAATAACATTAACATCCTAGAAAATATTATTTGCTGGCTTTTTACATCCTTCCCGCAAGAAGCCATTCTACTTGGTGATCTTAATATAGATTGGAACTGCTGTACCTCATCCAAACCTACAACCCATATCAACCTTTATGGCTTCTCCCAAATAATTACCAGTCCAACCAGAATCCATAAACCCAGTAGCAAAGAAAGTATCTTAGACTGGATCTTAGTAAATAGCCATACTCTCTCTTATAAAGCAGGTACCCTTCCTGGTGATATTAGTGACCACTCCCTTACTTACATAATCAGACAAAGAACCTTTTTTCCCAATCAGACTCTCTTTAAAATTGCCCGGAACAAAAAAGATTTCAATCCAGCAAGCTTCCAAGCTGAGCTTCAAGCCTGTGACTGGTCACCCTTAAAACTACTCCCTCTTGAGCAAGCAGTAACCTATTTTAACACTGAATTTTTACAAATCCTGGAATACCATGCCCCTACTCGCTCTATAAGAACTAGAAGTAAAGTTGCTCCATGGCTCACTAAAGACACTAGGCAGAAAATCTTATTGAAATAAAATCTGGTCTAAATGGAGAAACTCTAAAAACCCAACAGATCATCAAACATTTAAAGAGCTGAGAAATGCCACTAAAAGATCAATAATTCTTGATTAAAAAAAATTCTGCTTTAAACTCCAGGAAAATCATCATCAAAAAAACACAAACTTTCTGGTTAGGTATAGATAGACTTCTATACCCAGGCCATTCCAAGACACCATCCCCATCAGGTCTCTCCCTTAACAGTCCCAGCCAGATTGCTGATGCTTTCAACATCTGTTTTACTGAAACTGTTCAATCTCTAGCAAACTCCTTACCTACTGTTAGCTCAACTGTCCCATCCTCATTACCTAGAATACCCTCCACCTTTCATTTAAAAACAGTTCCTACATCCCTTATCCATGCCTTACTCCACAAATGTAAACCATGTATCCCCTCAGCTGATCTCCTACCAGCTGAATACCTGCAAACTGCAGCAAAAGTACTTGCCTATCCCATTTCCATCCCAATTAATAGAACCATTACTGAAGGCACCATTCCATCTCTCTGGAAAATCTCTCACATTATTCCACTTCACAAGGGTGGTAACTCAACCAAACTCTCTAACTTTCGCCCCATAGCCTTACTCTCTCCTTTAGCTAAAATTATGGAAAAATGCATCCACCAGCAACTACTTGATCACTTTCACCAAAATGACCTACTAGCTGACTGCCAGAATGGTTTTAGGTCCTGCCATAGTACCACCACTGCTCTCTTATCCTTCTCTGACTGCATTAACAAACATTGTAATAACAACAAGCTTTCCTCTGCACTTTTTATTGACCTCTCTAAAGCCTTCAATATGGTTAACCATCAGACACTTCTAAACATACTCAAATTACTCTCTCTTGACACACAGGCACTAAAATGGTTCAAATCCTACTTAGAAAATAGACATCAAGCTGTCCTTTGGGACAAATCTCCTATCCACACCTCTCCCTATTACCCTTGGTGTCCCTCAAGGCTCTATCCTGGGGCCGCTCCTTTTTTTCCATTTTTATTAACGATCTAAATATAAATCTTCCTCAAGCTACCTGCATACAGTATGCAGATGACTCCACTCTAGTCTGTGCTGCCTCATCTTCATCTGAAATCCAATCCATAACTCAAACTGCATTTAACCTAGTAGAAAACTGGTTCCTTCAATGGTGCATCCTTCTAAATGCCAAAAAAAATTGTTGTCATTTACTCCAACACTAAAATCCTCCCCAATAGACCTCACGGTTACATCTAACAATGGTACTGTTATAGCACCTGACCCAACCACCAAACTCTTAGGTGTAATAATTGACCACAACCTGAACTTTGACTCCCATATTAACTCAACTATTAAAACTGTAAACAGAAAACTCAGTACCCTTTACAGGATAAAATCTTTCCTTACTCCAGAAGCTAGAACTACCATTGCCCATACCCATCTGATTTTTACACTCCTCTATGCCTCCCCCATCTTTACTAATCTTTCCAAAAGCAACCTTAACAAATTGGAAACCTCCTGTAACAACATTGCCAGATTTGCCACTGGCTCCCCATTTCGAACTCACCATTGCCAATATCTTAAACAGCTAGGATGGCTAAAACTGCAAAACCAGCTACAATCTCAACAACTTATTATCACCTATAAGACTTTGTATCATCCAGGTAATACTCCTATTCTATGTAGACTTATCCCCCTACAAAAATCTTACTACCCTTTGCACAGCAGATAAATTACTAGTATCCATTCAAAAATCTTACAACAAAGCAGGTGATTCTCTTTTCTCTAATTCTGTGGAGAAAACCTGGAATAGGTTTCCCAGCAAACTAACATCTCTTACATCATTACCACTCTTCAAAAAGCAACTAAAAATACTTCTTAAATCTCAATGGCTATGCCCATGTACTAATCCAGACTAACACCCCCCCCCCCCGTTTATCCTTACTGCTTTTCCTTCATCCTAATACCCTTAAATTTTGATAGTAAGCCTCCTTACTTTGATATCCAGTCTCACCTCTTCAGGTAACTACCACAGATTACATATTTCTGTAATAAACAACTTGCTGAGACCACATATGTTTCCACTTTGTATATATACTAACTTCATGTTGTTTTTGTTATATTTGAGCATTTACTTTTATAAACAACCTTAATTATTAGTTTGAATCTGTTCTTTTTCCTAGTCTGCTATGTAATTGTCAAACCTCTCTTATGTAAATATGTTTCTTGTAATACTGCATTGTTTTTTGTAAACCTTGTACTGAAGATCGTGATGTTTAATCTCTATTGACAATGTATTTCATTTTTTTATATCTCTTTTGAATTAATAGTGTAACTGGAGCTTATCTTCCCGGGCCTCTACTGAAAATGGACATGTATCCAGTTGGACTAGCCTGGTCAACAAATGTAAAATAGAATAAAATAAAATAAAAATAAAAATAAATAAAAATAAAATAGCTCTACACATGTTGCATCACTTACAGGGGAAAGTGCCAGATCTCAAACTCTGATCCTGCTTGGTGCATTGAGTCTTATCTTTATACAGTAACTGTTTTAAATTCAGGTTGTTTTATATATAAAACTTTGTACATTCCCCACTATGTTGGCTCTTGCTGGATCTATAGTTAAAACATGCCAATTGCATCTGATAATATCTGACATAGCCTCATTATCATTAGCATATTTGGTCATGAAACTAACCTTCCTATCTTTATATTGTTTGATGTTCCCAGGTCGAATTGATGAGTTTACAGACCCAGCTTCTATTGGCCTCATGTCATCAAAAACAATATTTTTCATCCTATCCAACACTGATTTGTTATATCCCCTATCTATAAACAACTGTTCTAGGGTATCAGTTTCAGTAGTCAGATCTGTTTGCTTCTTACACATCCTCCTCATCCTGTGATACTGTCCTTTCACTATATTCGGGAACATAAACCTAGGATGCATGCTGCTGAAATCCAGCAAATTATTTCTTCAGCAGGGCTTATGAAATAAACCAGTCGTAATGGTCCCTGATTCATCCCTATACACAGTTACATCTAAGAAATCAACTCTATGCAGGGATGATGTCATAGTGAATTTCAGAAAATCAGTCATGGACTCTAAGTAGGTTATAAAATCATATAAACAGGAAAGCGTACCATCCCATAACAAAAAAATATCATCCACAAACCGTCTATATAGCTTGATGTGTGAACAATGGGAGCTGTTAAATAGATGCATGTTCTTCCAATGATATATGACTAAATTTGCGTAGGAATTCGCACATGGGGTGCCCATAGTGACACTCCACTGCTGCAAATACATTTTATTGTCAAACATAAACACATTGTTAGAGAGAACCAAATCCAATAATGTACAAATTAATATTACTTCATTGTTCTCCATCAGATGCATATTATTCAAAACCTCTCTAATAGCATCCAAGCCATATTCATTTGGTATGGAGGTAAATAGACTTTTTACATCTAATGTAACCATTATACATTCATGGGAGGTGAGTTCCTTTGTATACATGTCTAAATCATTCAAGAACTGAGTAGCATCCTTCAAAATCATTGGCATTTGCTTAACTATAGGTCCCAATTTCTGTTCTATGTAGCTGGACATAGTTTCCGTCACCCACCACCTGGAACTATGGGTCTCATAGGAGGTGGGTATGTGGATTTGTGTACTTTCGGTAGTCCTTTGATACATGGAACAAGTGGATGTTCTATCTGGAAGTAACAATACAGATCATTGTCTATCTGTCTACACATCAAGAGGTCATGCAAAGTATCATAAACCTGTCTAAGAATATCCCTAAAGCATGAATCATCAATTGAGACATAAGTACCAATATCTTCCAATAGCTCGTACATTGCTTTATCATAATCATTCTTGTTCATTAGCACAATGCCCCCACCCTAGTCTGCAGGTCTGATAACTAAGGCCATGTTGTTTTGCAAAGACCACAAACCTTTCTCTCACTCAAATTTAAATTAAAAACAGTTGTTTTGGTTATACAACTTATCATAAATGTCCCTTTCACATGTTTTTATAAAACAATCTATATGGGCCGGCAGTACAGGGTTGTACAGGCTTTTACGCTTAAGAGGATGATCAGTTGGTTGACTAGAATCTTTATCATATAACAGCTTCAAACAGACATTACACCCAAATATCCTCAAGTCAGTTAATAAGTCATTCACAATTATACCTGTTGAGGGAATAAAGGATAACCCTTTATCCAAGAGGGAAGCCTCAGCCATAGTCAATTCATGGTCAGACAAGTTGAAACTCAACTCACTTATCTCTTTGTCCTTCAGACACCAAACTATATTCATTCCATGCACTTCCACCACTCCAAGCAATGCATGCACTCCTAAGTATACAAGCAAAACAGATCCTAGAAGATAATAGTACTGTAAAAAAAGTATGCTTTCAATACATTTCTAGTTGTCTGTCCCTAACTTGTGCCTCCCACTGTGAAAGCAGGTCAGAGAGGCACCACCTCTGATCATTGTAGCAGTCTCAACACTGCTTGCCAGAAAAGGTGGTACCAATGGCATCACTCACTATCACATCAGGCTCATGCCAGGGTCTACTTTTCACAAGGGCCCATTGTGTTACACTATCAGACATTACTAAAAGTCCCTGTGTAGAAGAAAAAAAAAAGGAAAATCTTGCTCTGCATGGCACACCACACTGGAACTCTACATTTTGTGGAGTCTGAGGTAGAAATGGCCACTCTCAGATCTACCTGAGGAGCACAATTGAGGCTTCATGTGCATGGACACACATTTGTAGATCTTGTGTTGTGCAATGTAATATTGCTCCATTGTGCTACTGTTTTTGCCTAGCATTGTATTGCAGTTATCAAAATTGATATAATGTTGCCCTCTGCACTACAAGCATACACATGCCATATGCATGAGCATACTTGTTACATGTCTGGTGGTTTCTGTGATGTACATGACTATCTTCAACATATTTGGGCACTGCAATGTATTCTGACACCAGTGCAGAATCAGTGGCACTATGAAGCCTTTTGAGCATACGTACTGTGTTAATTGGAACTTTTTGGCAAGCTATAAATTGCTAATGCCATTTCACACAACCCAGGTAGATATGCACAACAGTGGAATAGAGAAATTTCAATAGAGAATCTATGGACTTGTTGTTTTACAGATTTAAGGGAGGATTTGAGGTGTATAGTATGGAGTCCTACCTCATAAAGTACCTAAAAAAACTAACAAACCCCATGGTGGGTGTCAGTCACATTGAGGCTGATGTTGTGATGCACAACATTCTGGGACTCAGGACACTGGCATGACACTACGGCATCTGCCTGTGTTTTTTTTGGAGACTGCGTACAATGGAGACATTGTTAATGACATAACACAGGAAGTTTGGGATTTTAGGGCCATGTATTGAGGTATGTGGTTTTAAAATGTGGCCACATATTGGCTACAGTATATAACTGGAGGGATGCCTATGCAGAGCACTAATAGTGTCTAATAAACAAGTGCATAAGGGGGTGATGGCAGTCTGTGGTACAATAACAAGGAGTGGCTGTGAAAAGCACTAATTACTGCTAATGAGCAGCTACATAAAGAAGGTGGGTGGCCATAAGTATGGGCATCACTCTGCACACCATACCCAAACACATACACACATACTGTACACACAGGCATACACACACACACACACACACACACACACACACACACACACACACACACACACACACACACACACACACACACACATGCACACACACACACACCCACACACACACACACACACACACACACACACACACACACACACACACACACACACACACACACACACACTGATATGTTTTACCTAGAGATGCAGTTACTGGGTTGACCAACTGTGGGAGGAAATGGCTGGAAAGCTTTACAACTCAAGAGAATGAAGTGCTACTGCAGGGATTCTTCAGATATGGCATGTATAATCTGGCCATAAACATATTCTATCTCACAGTATTGCAATGACCTCTCACCTCCCACACCTACAAGTGGAAGTAATGAAGACTGTGCCCTGCTCACCCCTTAACTTGTGTAGCAGTGGTTAAGTCCGATGGGCAGAGGAGCCAGTCCATGCACTGCACAGCCTGGGTCTGATAAAGCATTCATCATTTTATTCTGTATAATCTCTGTCATGGCCCATAGCTGTAGACCAGATGGTCACTCCTTGCTGGTACTGAAATATTTTGTGCTCACTTTGCCTTGCTGTGTTTTCCTCCTCTGACTCTATATCCTGTCCTTCCATTGCTGGTAGAACTGGAATGAAAGGTCCTTCCAAGTTGTTAAACTGCCTTTCCAAATGTTTGTAGAATCCTACTTTGTGAAACATTATACACACAACAAATATCGTACTGTAGAATTCTAGTCAGTATTGCAATACCCTCCCTGACATATATAGCTAAAAGAAGCATGAGTGAGCTGAATACGCACTCCACTATATTATATGCTTTTACATATACTGTGCTGCATTTTCAGCATAATCTGGAGGAGGAACATGGGAGTTTTAGGGTATATCTGGCATCATCTGCAGCACACAGTCAACAACAGATGTTATGTGGCCTGTTCCTGCTTGCATGGTACGTGTGGGTATGGACCTGTCTATCTCACCTGTGTGTACATATATCTAACATGATGACCCTATGGGAAATCCCCCTCACAAGAGTCCTTGATATTGGTTGGATGGGTGCCACATGTTAGAATCAATGCAACTGCCCAGGTGGTAAATGGACCTATTATAAATGAAGCCCTATGTACTACAGACTACTAAGAGAGTGGATACCATTCTTTTTGGTGTATTGCAGGTTCTCTGGAACAGGTAGGGCCTTCAGGGCACTCCACCCACAATGTCTGGCTCCAAGGACCTGAGGGAATTGGAAAATGTCATAGAATGCCTGCATGATACTTATTCTTCCCACTGTATTCCTGGGGAACCAGATATGCTCCTCTATATGTTATCCCATAGTGTCATTACAATGCTTCAAGACTGATGAAGCTGACATTTTCAACATTCATGATGTGTTTCAAAGAGGTCACTGATAGGTCTCTACAGCTAAGATAGCTATAATTACTTTTGGCATAGTATCTACAGGTAAGGGCATACCACACATCTGTCTTGAGTCTGTTGTGGGTATCACAGTTTGTTTAGATGACATAAAAGTCTGGCTGTCCAGAATCTGCTGGTCACTATGCTTGTGGCATGTCAGATGCTATGCGTACCTCCTGCATTGGTATTTATTGCCACATTATGAGCAGTAATTCTAAGGGCAGCCATTATCACATGCTGCTAAACTATAGTAGCTGCTACTAATAAAATCACTTTCCTCTAGTGCACAATGATTCTTGGTGTAAAAATGATCATCTGTCACAGAGAAGCATGTCTGTTTTATACATTTCTGAATCGGTCTAGTGTGTGACTTATTTGCATGGAGTTTCTCACTTCATGTCATTATCACTTATTAGCATGCATTGCATGCCACTCTAATTTGTTCCATGTGTGTTTGCAGGACCTCTGCCTCTGAATCACCTACTTCCTTTGAATTGCCACTGTTTGTATTAATTGGTGCTATACATTGTGGTAATAATTTACAAATCCTAGCTTATAAGTAAGGAAAGTTTTTGTTTTCTCTTTTAATCTTGTGATGCTAAGGTATTTTGCAGGGAAATGCTACAACATTCAAAAGATTATAAATTATCTTTTCTATGAATGTTTATTTTTGCTCTGTCAGTAGTACTGGATGGTTGCTTTTCAAAATCTCAAGTTTTAATTCTGAATGCCGATTACCATTATGTTCACATAGTGCTTTATGTATCATGTATCTAGAGTTACGAGGCAATTTGTCGCAGTAAGTGTTGGGCTCTGCTTGCTGAAAACTTAATCAGAAGTATTTAACTTACTACTTTGATCTATCCTTGCCTTGAGAATCATCGAGTATATTTCTTCATATTTGTAACCTGTTTGCATTGTTTTTCGTCAACAGGTTATTTCACAGGCAGGACTCTCCTGGAGTATACCTGAAACAGATTACCTGGGACAGCATACTTGCTTCCACATACAGCTACTGACATCTGACTCATATTTATATATTCACACCCACAGCTTGATATGTAACCTAAATACCCGTTGTTGTGCGACTTAATATTGCGCACATTTGAATATATATGTGACATTAACATTTCCTCTAAAAATGATGCATTTTATACTCATTAGTATCAGACATTTAATTTTTATACATTTTTTTGCCACTTTCAGTTGAATGCAACGTCTATGCTAGTCTAGCCTTAGCCCATGTTTTATTCCTTTATAATATCAATGACCAATGAAGATTAAGCATTCTTCAGTTCTTCTGGGCTCTTTTTAGAGTAGTTCGATATTTAGAATGACATGCATTGTAATATATAACTGCACCATATGCATTGCTTTAAAATGACTGGATAATATATTGTAGATACAGCTTTCAGATGTATTGTACTACTACTGAGGTAAAATCCTTCACATTACTTTGACTTGTTAAGTAGCGTGTGCTTTTGCCTTCTACTTTCCGTACAAAATGCTGACAGTTCAGATATTAAATAGGCTTTCCCATTTTCATTAATGTTAAATGCCTTAATGAATACCACCTTAAACATCTTCCTGTGAAACTAATTCTGTAATAAAATTAGACTTATATGCCATTAATACATTTAATAAATTATTTAAGTAGATGAACAAGAACCCCTAAGAGTATAATTCAGTTAATTTAGTTCAGCAAAATGTTGATTTCTATTTGTAAGATCACGTATCCAGCTGAATCAGTGAAATGTACGTTCAACAGTTTTACCTGAGGTCTTTAACTTGATGAATGTGAAATGAAATAAATTGGTTTTAGTTAACTATATTTTCACATCTCCTATTCCTTCATGTAAGTGATAATATTTATACGTACACATATAAATTATATATATATATATATATATATATATATATATATACACACACACACACACACACACACACATATATATATATATATATATATATATATATATATATATATATATATATAGTTTCACTTCATAAACACGAATTGCTGAAATATGAAATTTCAGAAATTCATGTCCATGAAGTTGAAACTTCAAAATAACAAAAGTGCATAAGCGTGACGAGGACTATGTTGAATTTCTCCCTTGTGCATGTACATTATGTTGCGGAAGTGTTTGGCTGGGATGGTGTCTGCAGTTTAAGGTGAGTGAGTGTTTTTCTAACTTGTACGAGTGAGTTAGGGTACGGAGGTGGAGGTATGATTGTGTGCTGTGTGTGATTATTTTTTTCTTTACTGTTTGTGCGATCTCGGAGTTAGTGTCTGTGTGTGTGTATATATATATATATATATATATATATATGGGGTGTGGGGGTGCAGTGTAGTGTAGGTGTGTGTCTGTGTGGGTGTTTTGTTGTATTTAATTGTTTTGTTTTGTGGGTGTTATGGTTTGTGTGTTGTGTGCTGTATTATGTATGTTCGATATTTTGGTTTTGTGATTGTGAAGTGTTGGTGTTGTGATGGTTTTGGCTTTATACTGTTGAAATGCTGAAATTGAAGTGAAACCATATATATATATATATATATATATATATATATATATATATATATATATATATATACATATATATGCATTGTATGTATGCAGTATTTTTTAGCTAGCTGTACTTTTACAACTCTTATTTTCACACAAAAGTATACACATGCTAAATTTTGGGAATTTGTATGTTTAGGATTAGTGACTATAATCACACACACACACACACACACACACACACACACACACACACACACACACACACACACACACACACACACACACACACACACACACACACACACTAACCCATAGGTTCATAGGTAGGTACCAGGCTATCGGCCCTGGGGCCTATACAAGCCCAGCCAAAAAGGTACCCTGGCTTTTGCCACCCAAGAAAATTATTTTCCTGTGCCACTGTCGAGCAGAGGTGATCCCCGGGGTGAATTTCCTATTTCCCATCCAATCATCAAAATTTTTCTTGAAGAGTGCTAATGAGGAGCTTTGTTTGATATAGATAGGTAGTTTATTCCAGAGTATGGGAAGTCTCTGGGACAGGAATCTATCCCTCCAGCATGTTCTATTTATTGTGGTGGCAAGGTTTAGGTCCCTAGAGCATGTAGCTTGGAGGGATTGGGATTTCTTTAAGTGGAGCATGTCCAACAGCTCTGGGTTTGACATAGCTTTGTATGTTAGGCAGAGATCACCTCTGATTAGGCGATATGCAACGGAGTAAAGCTGGAGTTTTTTGAGATGGTCTGCGTAGGGCATCTGTTTGAGGCCAGTAATCCTCTTTGTGAGGTATTTCTGCGGCCTTTCCAGTTGTTGTAGATGTCTTGTGATGTACATAGCAAAAGGGGCATTGTACTCTATAATGGGTCTAATGAGTGATGAGTAGAGTGGAACAATTACCTCTTTTTTTCTGGATGAGAAACTTTTTGTG
This sequence comes from Protopterus annectens, assembly GCF_019279795.1. Classification (NCBI taxonomy): domain Eukaryota; kingdom Metazoa; phylum Chordata; order Ceratodontiformes; family Protopteridae; genus Protopterus; species Protopterus annectens. Next base: position 365,066,502 of record NC_056725.1, on the reverse strand, counting down.
ATGAGGTGTGCCACGTAGAAGGATTTCCTGACTACTGTGGTGATGTGATTATCAAAGGAGAGACTACTGTCCACCTGTGTTCCAAGGTCTCTTATCACACTTTTGGTGTTAGGTATACTACCGCCTATGTTCATGGGTACAGAGTTTTTACCAAAGGGGATGACAATGCACTTTTTGGCATTGAGCTTGAGGCCATGGCTTTGACACCAGGCATCTGTCTCAGTGAGGCCCTTTTGTAGGATGTCCACATCGTTAGGAGTTTTGATTATGGCTCCTAGTTTGCAGTCATCTGTGAACTTCGTTAACCAAAGACCTTCTGTGTTAGCCTGTACTTCAGAGAAGTAGATACCAAACAGGAGAGGACCCAGGACTGAACCATGTGGTACTCCACTTGTCACTGGTCTGAAGTCGGATTTGGAGTCTGCTGCTTTCACAGTATGGGTTCTGTCAGTGAGTCAGTTGGCAACCCATCTTGAGACATAGGGATTTATACCTAGTTTAGTGAGTTTATCTATAATTCCAGAGTGGGGGATGGTGTCAAAAGCCTTGGCAAGATCTATATAGGCTGTGTGAAGCACCTTACCCTTGTTTATGGCTTTGATGACTTCTTCAAAGAAGTCTATCAGGTTTCGGAGACATGATCTGCCTTTTATAAATCCAAACTGGGTGGGATCCAGAGTTTGGAGATTACCAATATCTTTGTTTATAAGTTCCATGATGATACATTCCATGGCCTTGCAGACCAGGCTCGTCAGGCTAATGGGGCAGTAGTTCCTGGGGTCCGTGGTGGCCTCCCCCTTGTGGAGTGAGATAACCATTGCTGTGCACCATTCAGCAGGCACAAAGCCTGAGGTGAGGCTATGATTGAACATGGTACTTAGGTGGGGTGCCAGTTCATTCTGTAGTTCATGTAGAATGCAGCCTGGGATGTTGTCTGGTCGCATAGATGCTGTGTTCTTGTCTTTGGAGAGTGTGGTTTTTACCTGTGCAGCCATGATTACAGGAACTTTGCATTCTTCCAGTATAGAGATGGGCTCTTTAGAGGGGGAGAGGGGGGTAAAGTTAGCACTAAACCTATCTGCTAGAATGTTGGCAATATCAGTTGGGTCTGTATATTTAGTGCCATTGTGCTGTAACTCAGAGCAGATCTGAGTGTTGCCATTCAGATTCCTGACATACCTATAGAATGCTTTGTGGTTGCCTTTAGAATCAGTGGCAATTTTGTTTTCGTAACTAGCTTTGGAGGATTTTATCAGGGATCACAGCTTCTTACTGAGGCTGACCAGGGAGCTCCTCCACTTGTGGGATTTTACTCTCTTTTGCAAGAGTTTCTTCCTTCTGTTGTACAGTTTGTTTATGGCAGGGGACCACCAGATTAGCTTCCTTTTTTTGGAGGATAGCGTCTTGGTTCTGTTTGGGATATCATGATCCATGCACTCATGTAAGTGCTTATAAAGTGCAATTGTATAGGATTCAGTAGTCATAACTGTATTGTCCATCTGCATGGGTGTCATGAAGTTCACCACTTCTGTCTTAAGAAGCATGAAGTTGGCTTTGGAGAAATTTTTTACCATGGTTTCCTTAATGGGGGGGGGGTGGAGGCAGGATGTGGATATCTAGGGTAATTAGCTTATGGTTGGATCCGACCAATGAGGCATTGACTTCAGGTGTCGAACACCGGTCACTCATATTGGTAATGACTAGATCTAGGATATTGTTGCCCCTGGTGGGGGTGTGGATAAGTTGATCCAGGGAATTGGAGTTTATGAATTCCAGAAAGCGTTGAGCGAAGGAGTTGGTACATGAGTAGTTTTCCCAGTTAATGTTGGGGTAGTTGAAATCGCCCATTATTAGGGTGTTTGGTTGAACCCTAATATTTTCCAGTACATCACGAAAAGAGGAGTGGGAATCCTGGGGCATGGTGGGTGATCTGTAGCAAGCTACAATTTGGATTGCAGTTTTTCCCACAGTTAATTGCACTTGGATAACCTCTGCTGCATTATGCTGAGCAACTAGCCTGGATGTGTGGATATCCTTAATGAATATGGATACACCTCTGCCTTTGGTGTTCTGGTCCAGGTTACATGGCCGAAAAGTGTGGTATGAGTTATAGCCTGGTAGTGCAGGGGTGCTCCCTGGAGCCTTGAACCAGGTCTCATTCACTGCACAGATATCGATGTTCTCCATTTTAAGGAGTGCCTCGAGTGAGTGCATTTTGAGATTTAGACTTCTGGCATTGAGAAGCATCGCCCTCAGTTTTTGCTTGCCTGTTTCTGTTATGGTGGTCAATTTGTCATTTTGAACCTTGACTAAAAAAGGCACTATAGAGGTGGCAAGAACATTAGTCAGTATCTGGAATCCCAGGGGTGACAGGTGCAAGCCATCTCTGGCAAAGCATCGTGGTCTGTTGACCATGTCATCCCAGGCAGACAGATACTGGATCCCTTTAGAATGGCACCAGAAGCTTAGCCAATTTTTGAAGTCAATCATTTTGTCCTTGTACTGAGGCATCATTCTGGGTGATGGCAGAATGCTACTCAGGGCTAGGGTCATACCTGCCTGGGCTACAAGATCGGAGAGCTCTTCCATATCTCTTTTCATGTAGTCAAGGGAGGTACGTCTCAGGTCATTCACACCAACATGGACAATGACAGAGTCATATTTGTACTTGTTGTGGAGTGACCTGAGTGAGTGGGTTATGTGGTGGATCCTGGCACATGACAGGCAGCTGACAGTAACCTTCTCCTTGTTTAGCCTGGTGAGTGGGACATCAGTGTGCCTGACTATAGAGTCACCTATGACTAGTGTGTTGGGTACGTTGTTTTGCCTTATTGGCTGTGGTTGAGTGGCACACTGAGTCTGCCGGCTATGTGTCATTTGGGTTGTGTTGGGGGGGTGGAGGTTGCTTGCATTTTTGCTTTGGAGGTCTCTGTTGCTTGAGCAGATTATTATTGAGAGCCTCCACGAATGTTTTTGTGTTTCTATGTGTGGATTTTGGTGGTGTAGATTTAGTGAGACTATATGATGAGCGTGGTGTAGTGCAAGTGTTTACCTTCTCCTCCTGACTGTCAAATTCAGTTCTGATTGGAGAGAGCTTTACCTACAGTTTGGCTAGATAAGTGCATCTCTCACAGGTTGTAGTGTTGGGTGGTAGGAGGAGAGGGTTGTCTGTGTACATGAGGCAATTTCTACATTGCCCCAAGATGTCCAGATTCATCAGATAGACAGGAGAGGACACTGGGAGCTGACCCTTGGACATGCCTGAATAAAAAAACTATTTTCCTCTAGATAAGTGAGGAAAGTGAGTACAGGAGCTGTTTTTCTCTAAGCAAGTGAGGAAAGTAAGTACCCAAACTGTTTTCCTCTAGGTAATGAGGAAGGTTGAGTGCTGTAGTTATTAGTAGGTTATTTAGTGCTTACAAGTTCTGAACAAGTGCTGATCATGAATAAGCAAATTCAAGTGCTAAAAGTAAGAATCTGTATCTGGACTAAACTAGTTACAGGAAAGGGGGAAACAAGTGCAAATGTGGGCTTTTAAATCAGAAAGTTGAGAGAGATGGAAAAACTGCCCAAACGGTCAATAACTACAATTTCTGGGCCAGAACCACTCCTTATGTAGTAGATAGGTTACCTAGTGCTTACTACTCCCACTGATAAGCTAGAAGGCTTCCCTCCAACACAGAAAGCTTGGGGGGGCTCAGAAGCTTACATACAGTCCTGGATACAGCAGATCTGAATCTGGTAAAACCAAACCAGAGACTCTACTGATAGTATAAAACCTAATAATCCAAAAATATCAGTTCGGAGAAGACCACAGCCATTCTCTTTATTAACGTCTTCCAAAGCAGTTTATTATGGTAGCACACTGCAGTTTAGTTATATCACAGTTCCACAGTACCAGAATCCACTGAGCAAACAGCAGCAGTGGTTCACAAACAGGCAGGTTGCAGTCTCCAAAGGAAAGCAGCAAAGAAAGCAGCATCCAATGTACAGCAGCAAAAGACAGCAGTAAACAGTAAAAAAAACACCAACACTTCTGACTCTCTCTAGCACCTCGGCTCTAAGCCTTTTCAGAATCTGAATATGGACTACACTAGTTACAGGAAAGGTATTTTTTTATATATATATATAGACAGAAAAGTAGTAGGGTTGCCACCTTTTCAGCGGGCCAAAGTGGGACATGGGGGTGTGGCCAATATGACACTGGTCACATCCTCTACCATGACATCAACACAGGAGCGGTGAAGGAGATTCTGTTATGGGTACGACGGATGGCTGCTGGAGTGGCTAGCTAGCTGGCTAGCTGGCTGCTGGAGTGGCTGGTTGGCTGGCTGCTGAAGTGGCTAGCTGGCCGGCTGCTGGAGTGGCTAGCTGACTGGCTGGCCGGTTGCTGGAGTGGCTAGCTGGTTGGTGGGAGTAGCAGCTGGATGGATGAATGACCGGATGGATGGCTGGCTGGATGAATGGATAGATAGCTGGATGAATGGATAGACGGCTGGATGGATGGCTGGCTGAATGGATGGCTGGCTGGCTGAATGAATGGATGGCTGGCTGCATGAATGGATGGCTGGCTGGTTGAATGAATGGAGAGCTGGCTGGCTGGAAGAATGGCTGGCTGCATGAAGGGATGCATGGTTGATTGGTTGGCTGCATAAATGGATAGCTGTCTGGCTGGTTGGAAGAATGGCTGGCTGGCTGGCTGAATGGATGGGTGCCTGAATGGTTGGCTGCATGAATGGTTGACTGGTTGAATGAATGGATGACTGGCTGGTTGAATGAATGGATGGCTGGCTGGTTGAATGAATGGATGGCTGACTGGATGAATAGATGGATGGATGGCTGGCTGGCTGGCTGGTTGGAAGAATGGATGGATGGCTGTATGAATGGATGGATGGCTGACTGGCTCGTTAGAATAAAAAAAAATCTCGTTTTTTTTTTTAGCGGCTGTAGAAGCGTTTAAAACAAAGTGCTCCTACAGCCGTGATCTTTGCAGGGTTCTTCCTGCCCCAATCCCCACCCCTTTCATGAATTGCAGCCAATTGCTGCACGAATTACAGCACCCGAACCTAACAGGCAGCAGCTTTGCCTGCAGGTCCGGGTTGGTGACGTAACTGCACTGCTGTGGAAAAGCCGGAAGTAATTGCGGCTTTTCCACGGCAATTCAGTGCAATTGAAAAGCGGGACTTTTCAAGTCCCACTACTTTCCACAGCCCTGGCAACGGGATGAGGCAGCTCAACCTGTGAGTGTCCCACTGACAACGGGACGGGTGGCAACCTTAAAAAGCAGCTAAAGCAGCAGTCAAAACAATTCAAATACAGTGCAAGCTAGCACACTTGACTATGTAGCAATGTTAGACCAAACAGTTTAAAAAATGCAATTAAATTAAAAATGACTAAAAACAATGCAGAAGGAGTCTATTAGGTAGAATGAGGTAAAGAGATGAGACTGGGGGGAGTGTCCCAGATCAAATCTACAGTGGGGGTGGGCAACTGCAAAAACCTCCAAATTTAAACAACAACACGGGAGTAGGGAGAGTGGGTAAACCAACACCTTCAGCAGAGATCTGAAAAACTATACAGTGAAGCAAAAGTAACAGTGCACAACTCTGAAGTCAGCCAGCAATGATATAAAATTTGTCAAACAACAATTACCAGTACACAACTCTGAAGTACCATAAATATATACTCAGCTCTGTATATCTCCAGATAGTTTGAAGAGCACTCTTTCAGGACACAGGAAAGCTCCAATAATGATATGCAGACTTTTTTTACTAAGAGGGTCTAATTTTATGCAGGCAATCCTTGAGATGGTCAGATAACACACAGGGTGTAAAACCAGTTATACCAACTTAAGACATAGAGAAATAGGGGGAGGGGGGGGCACCTTCAGCAGAGATCTGAAAAACTATACAGTGAAGCAAAAATAACAGTGCACAACTCTGAAGTCAGCCAGCAATGATATAAAATTAGTCTCGGTAATTAGGTTCGGTAATTGCTATTATGCAATGACATTATTACTTTCTTACTTTTCTTAAATAATGTCTTTGTATTATGGCTCTGTGGTTGTCTTCCACTTTCCTTGAATATCCTGCTGCTTTGTTTAATGTACTACACTTGCATATGGGACTTGTGCTCCCATGCTTACACAGTACATCAGCACTTTGGAAAGGAAGCAACAGAGAAAGGAAGCTCTCCATTCCTCATTTTTTTTTTTTAAGTAAGGTTGCAATTCGGACACTTTAGAGGTATGAGAGATACAGGATAGAGAAAATACAAGGAAAATCAAGTATGTTTCTTTAGTTTTGGATATCATACCTGATTTTCCTAGTATTTTCTCCATACTGTCTCTCTCGTATCTCCAGACTGTCTCAATTTCTAATTTTATTATTACTTTTCATTTTTATGGTAAAGAAAACTTAAAATGTTATAGCATATAATAATGGAAAAAAGTCTGGGGAACCATTGGTATATGCTTGATTTATAATGGGCATGCTGGTTGGGATGACCAATCAGCATGATTGTTTTTGAATGTTAATGGCCAGTCATTGTATAATCTAAATTATACAATGACTGACCATTAACATTCAAAAATGAGCAAGCTGATTGGCCAGCCCAATGAGCATGCCCATTGTAAATCTGAGAGTATACCAATGGGAAAAAGTCTGGTTGCCCGGACTTTTTCCCGTTAGTATATCTTGTATTTTTTTTTTTTATACCAAACACAACTGAAGACATTTTTCATTCAGGAGATGGCACAGACAGAAATAAAAGGATAATCAGGTACGTTCTACAAAACTTAAAAAACGTACCCGATTATCCTTTTATTTTTGTCTGTCCCGACTCTCTCCCGGGTTCATCTTTTATTTATTTTTATTGATCATAACAAAGAAGAAGAAGCAATGCAGATCTTCCTTTCTCCATTGCTACCTTTTCACAGCCTTGATGTACTGAATAAGCATGGGAGCACAAGTCCCATGTGTAGTACATCAAAAAAAGCCCCAGGATATCACATAAACTCAGAAGGGCAACACGGAGACATTATACAAAGACATTTCCCTAGATTCAGCAAGCAGTCATGCAAGAATAAGTTATTCCTGCATGGCAGGGACTGTTCCTGTTCAGAACAGCAACACGCCATGCATATGTATGAAGGTGCTCTGCCGTGCTCTAAAATGGACACGGTTCCATGTACAATCGCAGTGGGTGTGTCTGAGAGCAGAGGTCTCACAATATACATGCCCCCTGCACTCCAGAATTGCCTTTCAGCAATTTAAAATGAGCAAGAACACTTGTAACACCCCCAAAGTGTCAGGATAAGAAATCTGGTGAAAGCTATAAGGGACAATTGCCCCTACCAAGGCAACAGTTGATAGAATAACACACTTAGCATAAGTACATAGCGCACACCTCCCAACCTGTCAGAGTAAGGAATGTGGACAAAGCCAAAAGGGAAAATCGTCCCACAAAGCAGAAAGTCGATAGAATAACAGGTTCAGCATTAGCATGGATATTCTGAAGGGTACAAATAAAATAACACAAGTAATTTTTTTTAAACGTGCAATGAAGTTTAAGCATAGCTGCGTAGTTGTGCCCGTGGCTTAGCTATGCTTAGTCCAACTTAAACAGCACAAGAAGTTAAATCGCAAGAGACATTCCTACTTAAGCAGTACTGCAATAGTGTAGTGATTAAAACATATGCTTTATAAGCAGTCATTCCTGGTTCAATACCCCCAGGTACCACTTTGCATTTTACATGTGAAAGCAGTACAAAAACATTTATTTTTATAATTAGCTACTAAATAACACATATTTCTTAACCAGAGTACTGTAGTATGTCCAGATGTGAGGTGTCAGTTTAATAAAGTTGTGAAACCCCCATATAAACACAAGTGCCCCATACAGTATAGTCATACATGAATAAATGTAATGAAAGCACATTGGGGGATGTCAGGGACAGTAAACAACAAATTTATAATATGTAATGAATGATGAATCAATCCCATATAGCAGATAGTCTATAAAATAAAAAATAAACCATGCTAAGCATTGCATAGCTCTGCTTACCAGGTATATGCATTGTGTAAATATGACTGCTAAGTAATGAGTAGCCCAGCTAAGTGGATTTGCCCTTTGGTAAGCAGTGCTGAACCTGTCCCTTTAAGCACTGCCAACCTTAGCTAAGCAGGTTTGATCGTAGCTTAGCTTAGCTCAGCATATTCAAAACCATCCAATCACAGCAAAGGGTGGGAAATTGGCCGTATTTAAACCCCGCAGATGGGAATACAGCTCATAACTGGTTGCAGCTTCCCACTGTAGGCAGTATGGCAGGTGTTGGCGAGGGAATGCACTTCTGGGTGCAGCGCTGGTGGATACAGGAGTCCAAGGTCATGGTAGGACTCCTGATAAATAACCATGATGAGAGACTCTGCAGGGCCAGTACCAGGGCTCCCAATAAAAAGCGGAAGCCTGGGACCATCTCGCCTGTGATCTCACCAGTTCCACTAGTATCCCTTGGACTGGTGAGCAGGTCTGGCACCACTATGCTGACCTGAAGCGGAGAAAGAGGGAGCTCTTGGATGGGTGGGTCCAAGAAGCAACACAGAGGGCTGATGTCTCAGCAGTGTGCAACTATTCATATCAATAACTGTTTACCAAAGTATAGTCTGTGTATGTGATGGATAGGTATAGCTAAATATTTCTCTATTCCCTTCACAGCTGCAGCTGAGGGGGCGGTGAATCAGGAAGCCCATGCTAGTAGGTTGCAAAGGCTGTGTCATGAGGCTGGTGAATAACAATCCTGCTTGTAGTAGTCATACCAAATAAATATAAAGTTGTAGAAAGTCACCTAGTAGTATAAAAACTGTGTATGGGTTGTACTGAATAAACCAGACAATATGACAGTAATAGTCCCATATAGGTGATATTTCAATAAAACTGTAACTGCCTGGCAGTAAAGTTCTAAGCCCTGGACTGGTTGTGTTTACTCTGGTATTGTATGGCATTTAGTGTTGCAGTCTCTGAATAGTAATGTTGTGTTAACCACTGTTACCCAGACTGTGCTACATAATAAATATGTCTAGGAATGTCTGTATAAGACTGTTGTAAGTACAAGGTCTGATTGTATAACCAAGAGACACGTAGACAGAAAATACTGAAGAACAGAGGGAATTTTCTACATAGCTCACTCTGATGAAACTCAAATTGTTGTGTTTTTAGCACACACAGCCATGATTCAAATCCTGGGAGTAGTAGTAAGCTGTACACATAATCATACCTCTCAGTTGTACAGATTTTCACAGAATGGCCAGATAATTGGCTCATATGTTTGGCCTGTACCTCTGTCTCCCTGGCAAATCACTGGGATGATCTCAGAATTGTAGTCACTAAATAATGACACACATTTGATTTTCAGACCTGAAATCCTTCTGAAAATGTATATTAAAACAAATCCTCTTACTCTAGCAACTCTCCAAGTTTATAAGAGCAATTTTCAAAAATATGTCCCTATTTGTATCCCCATGTCGTCAAGCTTTGCCCCGAGTGTGTGCATTAAGATTGAGATGTATGTGCATAATTTTAACTAGGAATCTGGGAATATGCATAGAAACAGTCAGGTAGTGTTAACAAACATTCCCCCCACAGGTCTGTCAGGTACGAAAACTGTAACTGCCTGGCAGAAAGATTTAAATCCTGGACTGGTAATGTTTACTCTGGTATTATATGGCCTGACATGTAGCATTCACCAACATCTGATATCAGAATAGTACTGTTGTTTCAACCATGGTTTCTCACACTGTGCTACATAAAAATATGTCTAAGAATGTTTGTATAAGACTATTGTAATTACAAGTTCAGAATGTACAACCAAGAGAGACTTAAACACTGAAGGAACAGACACCAGTGTCTAAATCGCTCGCGCTGATGAAACAGAAATTGTTCTATTTTAGCAGATAGAGTCATGGTTCAAATCCTGGCAGTGGTAGTAAGCTGTATGCATAATCATACCTCTCAGCTGTACAGATTTTCCCAGAATGTCCAGATATTTGGCTCATATTTTTGGCTTGTTCTTCTTTTTTCCTGGCAAATCAGTAGGATGATCTCAGGATTGTAGTCACCAAATAATGACATACATTTGAGTGTCAGACTTCAAATCCTTCAGACATTTTATATTAAAACAAATTCTGTTACTCCAGCAACTGTCTAAATGTTTATAAGAGCAATATTCAAAATATGTCCCTATTTGTACCCCCTATGTTGTCAAGCTTTGTCCAGATGTTGTGCATTAGGAGATTGAGAGGTATGTGCATAATTACAACTAGGAGTCTGGGAATATGTGCAGAAACAATCAAGTAGTGTTAAAAAAACATTCCATCCACAGGTCTACCAGGTAAGAGACGTAGAATTTAGCTATAAGACAGTTGAAGTATACACTGTGTACAAACATACCACTGCCCAAACCAAGGCCATAGGGTATTGTAATAATACCTGTAGAGTAATGATTAGAGCAATGATCATTAATTTGAGTACTGCAAGGATATATAAGTTGTTAATTGACACCCCCCATCATATCTGCAACAATAATCTAAACACACAAATCAATGGGTATGTTTACACCAAACCTACTGTTGGGACATATGTCCTATTGTTCAACAAATATTGAAATATTTTTCCATTAATGTCCATGTTGAAATACTATCATTGGTTATCAATGTAACCTGCATACTGTTGTAATGGCCACTGTGGTTCCATATATGCATGTGTTCTGTTTGCTATGCAACTGTTCCAAATCTGGTGTTTTGGGTTAATGGGAATATCTATGTATGGTGTTATAACTAATCCTGGATTATGTTGACTATCACTAACCCACAAATGTTCTAAAACTGCAACACCATAGCACGTTTGGGAAGGCTGGTCTCAACAGACCCACCTCTCCCACCTCATCTAGCCATGGCACTGAGCCTCAGCCTCTCTGGGACCCACCGTGGGACCTCCTTGTCCACTGGTTCTACACCACCTTCAGGTGGAACTGCCTCAGGGGATGGGGCTCACCCCCCACCTGGGAGTGGGCATGGACAGGATCCTGTCACCCGAATTCATGTCTGGAGATTGGTGCGTAGCGAGCTCCAAAGGTAGTTTGGAGATCTGCTATACCAGCTTGAGGGCCATGTGGCGCATTTAGAGAGTCAGCCTGCCCCTCCTGCTCAGCTCCCAGCACAGCCACCTTCAGGGCCTTGAAGGTACAGTGGTGACTGCCCATGAGTGGGGACCTCAGTCCCACTGTTTCCATTTGGGAGCTCATGGGCTTCCGATTTCCAAACACCCCTCCCCTTCCAAGGTGTTTACCCTCCCACGTGAGTCATATACCACCCCTGTATACTGTCTTGTCTTGTCTGTCTTCCTACCCAATCTACCTCCCCAAATATACCTACTATCCTAACACAACATCTCACCTTAAAAATAAAAAAGGGCAATCTGTTCCCCCCAAAAACGTTCGCCCCATACATTGCTGTCCATGTCACACACGTGTCCACTGGACACATGCAATCTGGTCTAGTTGGCTTCAAAACACATTATTGTTGTTTTCATCCCTCTCTCAGAGGTTTGAGTGTCCAAATATACCTCCACATTCAGTATAAATGCATAGCTGTTGCTGTAGAAGAAATGGACAGTATTGGACTTTCCTTACACCTGTCCTGCACATCCCTAGCTACTTTCCCTATTGTCTTTCCTCTTTGTACCCCCCTTTTCACCACTTTCCTGTCACCCATTTTTTCTTTTCTTTTAAAGAAATTAGTGTGGGGGTAAGTGGGAGTAAGCACTTTTAAGCAGTAGTAAGCGGGTTTAAGCCTGTTTGAGTGGTGCTAAGCAATGCCTACACAGATTAAGCACTTTTTAGGCTGTCTGTAAGCATATTTAACCGGAAGTTATCATTGCTTACCTCCACAAAAACCCTCTTACAACTGCTTAAATGTGCCTTAATCACTCTGTATCCAAAAGCCCTTGTTCTGCCCAGCAACAAAAAAAAAAAAACAGCCCTTGCAAGTATCAAATTCAAGACCCTGCATACCATAGGCACAGCAAGTTACCACTAAGCCATTAGAGCTGTAGACATGTATGATGTTTTCACAAACATATCATGCAGCAGTCATTTAACAGTAGGGAAAATGTATTTATATATATATGTGTGTGTGTGTGTGTGTGTGTGTGTGTGTGTGTGTGTGTGTGTGTGTGTGTGTGTGTGTGTGTGTGTATATATATATATATATATATATATATATATATATATATATATATATATATATATATATATATACATATATTGCATTCGGACATCGGATCCACACTCTGAACCTCTCACTGCAAAACACCTGACCAAAGGCACTGTAAATGGGGTTGAAGGGTCCCAAAATAGGGATCTCTTGTAATTATTGCCATTATCCCTTCGTCCATAGCTGAACTGATCTGCCTTGCAGCAAAATAAGCAGCACTTGCAAGACTTGAACACAGGACCCTGCACATCACAGCCACAACAAGTTGCCAGTAAGCCATCTTAGCTTTAAGAGGTTGGAATCATTTCTCTAACATATCATACAGAACAGTCTACCATAGGAAATGTACAAAGTGGATGCGCTAAACATGCTAATGATACATACTCACAGATATATATATATATATATATATATATATATATATATATATATATATATATATATATATATATATATATATATATATATATATATATATATATATACATATACACATACATACATGTATAAATATATATATATATATATATATATATATATATATATATATATATACAGAGAGAGAGAGAGAGTATATATAGAGGGTGCACAGCATATCAAACAGCCATTATTCCTACAGTTGCCACCTTTTCAAATGGCCAGTGTCTGATTCTTTCCTACAAATGAGAATTACTGCATGAAACACATACCCACACACAATGCAAAGGACATGACACCACACTCAGTTTGCATACATATAGATGTTTATTTGTGTAATATTTCAGTTGTTTATGCCATTTCTTATTGCATTTAGGTGTTTGAAATACATAATAACCGATTAATGCAACTCTCAAAGAAAACATATGATATAGTAATCTGCAAAACATAACATACTTTGCTGTCTAGGCTAAAGCCTTTAAGTAGTACAACAGTGAAAAACACACTTGCCTTGAAGATGAGAATCGATCAACACTTAATTACAGATGTAGTTCAACAGCCTCCAATTATACACTGTACTCAACCCCCTAGGGTGAAAAGTATCTGTTGTCACAATGTAAATGTATCCGTTACATAACAATGCTTAACTTAAAACGTCACTATCACACTGACAAACAGAACTGTGTAACTGTGTGCAAGACAGTAAGTTCTAGCCCACCACTGTTCCCATGGTGAAGCATATGAAAATGTACAGCCATATTCCTTAATGTTTCTTATTACTGATATCTCTCACATGTTGTAACAGCCTAGGTTAAAAACATTTAATACCCCTCCCCACAAAATGTCTTACAAGGGCATATAACAGTGTTCTCTATACACCAACGTCCAGACTGTACAGGGTCACACATGTTTTGGCCAGCTGTAGCCCTCATATATATGGACCCTACCCCAGAACTTGTGTGGGAGTCCACAACACCACTGGAATGATAGCAGGAATGTCAGCACTAAATAATAATAGACCAGACCTATCAACCTCTTACTGCATGACATCTGGACAAAGCCTGGTATATAGGTAGAGGACAGAGGTTGAAACACAGGGCCATATTTGAAATATTGCTGTTATACACTGTGAAATTTCTGGTGTTACAGGATTGGTTGCAACATCCCCTTACTCAGGAATATGAAGTGAGAAACACAAATGGATGTTGCCATGTACTGATAGCAATGAATGGAGAGAATGCCACTGATATATCAGGGACAAGACCTGTGTGGGGGACAGAAAAAACATAACAGCCAATCTTCTGATCATCGTTTTGATATGCCCACAGTTGAGAGCTATGCAGACAGACTGCATTCCATGCAAAACTAGCATGTGCACACAAACCCTGTAAAATAGCAGTATTCAATGCATATAACAGCAATACTCACACACTGTCTCTAGGTCTGGAACCTTATACAACATGTAGTTGGCCTGTGTCCACAAGTCCTGTTGTAAGAGGTATAGCTACCTGCTGTCTGTAACACCGCTGCCCACACACAGGAAGGATGTCATCCATAGACAAAAGGTAAAGGGACAACATTCACACTGTTACTGCATACAACAAAATAAAATGTGTACTGCTACTGATTGTTGCATTGCCATGACACTGATATAGGTACTTCAGTAGGCATGCTTATCACATAGTAATCAGAGAAGTGTACACCTGTGTTATCACCCACTATCCATGTCTACCACTAACAGCTATATCAACACCCATATACACTGGATATCAAAGTGTACACACCCCTGTTGGAATGCCAGGTCTGTGTGCTGTATGCTAAAAAGACCACAGGAAGTCATGTCAAAACATTTCCCACCTCAAATGTGACCCATAACATGTAAAATCCTATTTAAAAAGAAACAAAGCTGTTTCATGGAAGGTGAGCAACCATTGTCAAGTGAAGATGTGATATGAGGTTAGAGTGCAAATCAAGACAAATGAATGCTGTAATCATCTCAGCAGGTGTTTACACAGCATACCAGTGTAAGGGTGTGCACACACATTCATCTGGTGTACTGTACTGAGCATTACTTCCCATATGCTGGAGGGACAGGTTCATAACCCATAGACTGCCCATGCTATGGAATAGACTTCCTATACATGTCAAGCAGGGAAGTTCACTGGCCCTCTTCAAGTGAAATCTTGATGAATGGATGGGAAATAGAAAATTCACCACAGGGATCACTGCAGTGACTTTACTCAACAGAGGCACTGGGAACTAAGGTCAGGTGGCATGATGCCAAGGTAATCCCATGGGCTAGGCTTATAAAGGCTCCAGGGCCAGTAGCCTAGTACACACCTATGAATCTATATGTTCCCATAAGACAGGTGGTTATGTTCCCTATTGAACTGAGCAAGCTATAGGACAAATCACAGGTGGGGATTGTGTTGACATGTGCTTTTATAGGGTCATGTTCCAATTGCACAAGTACCATGCATTGTAACAGGGGTGTATACACTTCATATCCACTGTAGCTATATGGAATCAGCAGTACCTGACCTGTTCAACCATCCTC
Organism: Protopterus annectens; assembly: GCF_019279795.1. Taxonomy (NCBI): domain Eukaryota; kingdom Metazoa; phylum Chordata; order Ceratodontiformes; family Protopteridae; genus Protopterus; species Protopterus annectens. Next base: position 365,051,259 of record NC_056725.1, on the reverse strand, counting down.
CACCAACGATAGAGTAATCCTCCTTGGTGGACACCACCAAGACACAAAGCACATAATAGGTTACTATAGTGGCTGTACAGGGACACATAGGTGCAGACTTCAACTTGGAAGCAAGTGCACCTATATCTGAACAAGTATGTAGGTTCACAGGTGACCTCCTGAAAGGCTGAGCATGACTAGAAATCAGACATATGCAAACCACCAAGACCAGTTGCAACCATGTCTACACATATGTATGCAGTCTCAGAGCCAGTAACACAAGTCAACCTGAACTGGGAGTAAAGCACACCTCATACACACATGCCATGGATACAGGCAACCTGCATCAGACAGGATAGGTGGGAATAGTGGCACCCTGTCCACAACAGTAATACAGGAGGATATGCACATCACCCACACTCCTGCCCACATCAATGGTGAACATGGACATATGCCGACTGATGGCAACAACAGCAAGTCTCCATGGGGCATGAGAACATCACAGTTTGCCTCCTACATTAATACAGGCATGTGCTCACAGTCCCATCATGCACTACAGTCAAAACACTCATGCCACCATCCACACATCATCCACATGGAAGATGGCCACTGTCATCCCTCTACACAGAAATGAATGGTGTGTAGTGGATTATGCCATTAAGTGTCTAACATTGGGGGAAGTGGACAGGTCAGGGCCAGGAGTGAATGCAAGATGTACAAGCCATGATAGCTTACAGTGTTATGGTATAGTCTGTATTATTTGCAAGTAATACCCACTGTTGATATGCACATAGACAACTGTATGAGGTCCTCTGACCTTTTTTCCTGTTTGTGTCTTCCAGATACAATGTTCTGGGAATGCCTGCAGGCATACACACCCCTGGAAAATTATGCTATAATCCAGTTCTTCATAGTCCATCATGCTATCCTCTTTGGACGCAGGGCTCAGGATCTGCAAGAGAGGACTGGCCTGTGGAACGAGCTCATCCACAGGGTAAACGATGGCCTGCACAACTGAAATTATGAGCAGGTGCAGCATTGCTGCATGGATCAGATCCGCCATGCCTGTCAGCATGCTGCTGCAGTTAGGCGGGACCAGCTTGCCACAGGTGGGGGTTATGCCATCCAGCCCCACCGACACATGCTGAGGAGCTCCTCACCAGCCTTGGGGCACCTGCCCACTAGTCAAGCCAGCAAGCTGAAGACAGCATTGTGAAGGTGGGTGCCACCCACACAATGGACGAGGACCATGCAGGTAAGGCCCCAGGGTGCATTAGGAGACTACTGATGCTTATCCATTTTCAGTAAAGTATCAACATGCATATGTCAAATAAGTTAGTCTGTTGCTGCAGCGTAGTAATGAACAGATGTGCATAATCTCTAGTATTGTGGGTTTGTTCTGCTGATGTGCTGAAATGCTGCTCCCATCCTCTACCAATGCCACAGGTGTGGCTACTGACATTGCATCTCTAGCACAACTATTTAGGGCCCTCTGGTATACAACTGGGGCAGCAGCCTGTAGCTAGTGAGTATGGAGTTGTTTTGTTCAGGTTTGCCAATACATCGGCCATGTTATGGCCATGCTATTTGCCATGCACACCTTTAACACACCTACCCATAATGCATACTGTACATGCTCACTTATTGTTGCTGTTAACTGCACTGCATCACAGTGGTCACCATGGTGGCATATCTGAGGGGTATGTAAGGGTCCTGCAGTATACCTAACAACCTGTCAGTGCAAGATGTGTTGACAGAGATGAACATAATGTTGGGACAAATGGCCTACAGTAGGGACATGTCTGAAACATTACCCTTATACAGTAGCTACAACAGTGTATACACCACTATTACAATGGCAACTGTTTTGTGATCTAAACAACGGCAAATCACAAAACCACATTCCACACCTTTTACAACCTGTAATGTGATCCTAACATGAGCAATGAGTGTGTAATATGGAATTCTATGTTAGGGCAACAAATATGGGGAATACATACCTTAACATACACTGGAAGCATATGTATGCACACACTCCAAATAACATATTGTGGAAGCAGCTTGCAAGGTACTGACAGCATTCACTCTTCTTGAGTACACACCTTCCATCAAGTACAGAGCCACAATGTCACACCAAGTAATGGTCTGCTGTCCAAGAAGTATGTCCATTACATTTGCCAACTCACCTGCAACAGAGGCAGCTGTGGTTTGCACACATTTTACAAACCATGAAATGGAACCCATATCCAAAAGGTAGCACTCAGGAATGGGAAGAGTAGCCTTACCTCACCATTGCATATACCATGGCAAACAGTGCAGACAGTCATGTATGTGTGTATGAAATATGGGACAACATTAATGTACAAAATAAACAGATGCACATCCAAAAACAGATGACAACACATGTTGCAAACTGGTCATGGAGGCTGTGCAGAAACATGCAGCAACACTGAGGGACTTGCAGGAATGTCTAGCAAGTACTGCCTGTGCAATACCTGTGTCAACAATCACCTGGAATCTGCATAAGTGTGGCCTATGGGTTAGGATAATCAGATGGAAGAGTTGTTCCACAGGCAACATCATCCAGGGCTCTCTACAGATAGCATATGCTAACATCAAGTCTCCCAAAGGCATGTGTTGCAATGCGTGATGGTGTCATGAGACCAAGGTTGAAACTTACAGACAGTATTCATAAAGATACATGTGGTGCCCAAGCAACATCTCACTCCACCTTAGGGCCACCATCCCCATTTTACCTTGCAGGTGCCTGTGTACACCTTTAGGTTTGCTGTTCATTAGCAGGAACTAGGCTGGTAGACATGGCATTTGGAATTTGGAACACTGCAAAATAACACTCATGTGTGGCCTATAGTTGTCAAACATCTGCAATAAGGCTGAGGATGGGGAAGGGTGTCATCCTGAAACCCAACAGTAAACTGAAGCATACATCCAAAGCATGCTATGGATGGCTGTATGTGAACACACTAAAGGTCATGAATTGTGTCAGACATAACCCTAACTCCACAGCAATAGTGAAGCCACTATGTGACCTCCAAAGGCTATGTACATGAGCTGACCTTGCAATCTGACAGAGTTGGGGGACATTTGTAGGGTGGAGTGACCAAGTAATGGCAAGAGGAGATGGGCCAGGCTAGTATACCCATTCCAGGAATAGTGACTGCTGTAGTTCACTTAACAGGTGCTGCAACAAGCCATTGTGTTAAGGGTGTGCACACTTATGCAATGAACATATTGTATGCATCTCATTCAGCATCTGCATGACTAACAAATTTGCTTGATACTGCACCGGATTGCACAGGCTATATGTCACATATCAGGTGTGTGCAATGCTAACATATGCAGCATTGTGGCCCCATTGCATACAATGGAAGAGGCTGGTATGTCAACAAGGGTGTGTACACTCCTCATATCCACATTAATCTTCAAAGGTTGTTAGTACAATCGGATTTTATTGCTCATACATGCACTGTTGATTATGAGATCTGCAAATCAGAGGTCAGGCATTAACTATTGACATCAGTCTTCATATCATCACAGGTATGTGTCAGATAAACACAAAGGGGCTGTGAGAACAGAGCAAACATAACTGCCATGCACATATACACATTCAGCAATGGTGTGTACACTCGTGAGGTATGGTGCACAGTACATGCCAGTGTGCTATACAGGTGCACAGTAATACTGTGTACATGGGTGCAGTGTGTTCCAGGGTAAGGGGCATCACCTACTAACACAACTCATGCATAACAGAGATGTATAATGTTGGTATCAAGGATTGAGTATGGCTGCAGTGCATGTTGTTGAGTACCATATGTCAGGCATATTGAAGGTTGGGTAATGAGAGGTCTGTATAATATCTTTATGCCATCTCACCTGTGTGTGTGCGTGTGTGTGTGTGTGTGTGTGTGTGTGTGTGTGTGTGTGTGTGTGTGTGTGTGTGTGTGAGTGTGTGTAGAGGCAAACCATAATGTGCAGGTCTTAAATTACATTTTTTGTTTGCCCCTCACAGGAGGCAAGGTGGGTCAGGGTCCCTCCTGCAGGCAAACTGATGTAAGTATCCATAGAGATAATGACACTGATTATAGGTATGGTGAGGCACAAGCAGGGTTGTCAGGAGGTGAAGCTGTGCCATCAGTTGACATACCGCTTTTGTACACCTATCCCTACACACAGTCTCAATGCCCATACATACCCCATCACCAGTGGCCATAGTTGAGGGACAGTTGCTGGGTGGTGGCATGGGACAGGACAGTGTGAGGACTATGGCAAGTGTGCCTGTACACAACAGCCATAGCCGGATGACCAGCAAGGTGCCACACAGGCAAATGTACAGGGGTGCTCATAGGAGGGTTGCTGGCCATCATGCCCCTGGCAGAAGGGCCCCAGCAGGTGTCACCAGATGCATGTATTTAGCCCTCATGAAGGCACAGGCACATATGGAACATTACACCAGACAGAGTCTGAGGATCCAGAGCGCTACTCATTCTTCTGTGTTTAACAACATCCGTGATCTTGCAGGTTCCCACCGTTATTTTGCAGAGGTCCTGGATAGATGGTTCGGTGAGATGGTGGGAATCCTCGACCATGTGGTGTCTGTGGTAGAGCATGTGGTCGGAGTAGGGTGGCAGCCACGTGGACGTAAATCAGCAACACCAACAGGTGGACGTCTAAGTGGATGTGCAACAACTCATGGCTGCTCCTGTTGTGGCAGTACCAGCAACAGCATTGCAGGGGGGGGGGGCTGTCCACACCACAACACAGCAGGCAATGTGGACCCAGTGGACAATTGTCATCATCAGGGGAAAGTAACATAATTGGGCTTCTGCCAGGTAGTATCCGTGAAAATCCTGGTAGGCACAGTTCCCGTGTCCATGGCGGGAGACAGTGAACTGTACACCCTGCCATTTACAGTCTGCAGCTGTCCAACAAACCCCTGTATAGGGCAGCCACATGGCAGACGTGTGCATACATACACACACACTTCACCAACACAGCTAGGGCACCTCCATACCTACACACACCACATCTGCACAGCCCATTTAATAAAGAACCCCCCCAACCCACACACATGCTGCCAACCAAACAGCTCAGCCTAGGCCTCTGGCAAACCTGCAACAGACCCTGTGCATATGATGATACCTGTGTCACATCCCTGTCATCCATACCATCAATGTAGGGACATTCCAATAAGGTTCTGCTGCACAGGGTGAATGTCCTGAGGTTTAACAATGTAATGCTGTTTAACGTGTTTTCAGCTGGAATGATTAATGCTTACATGTCAGGGTGCGTAGCTGTCCAGCCATAATGCACTATAGCTGTTATTAACACTGACTGATTGTGATCTCCATAATGTATTCTGTTTGTGTTCTAGGTGCCCATGTGTCAGCAAGATGTTGGTCTGCTGTCCTGTTCTACAACGGTTGTAGCACTGTGGTGACACATTGACCGTGTCATATCCCGGGTAAAGTTGAACACAGGTAACAGGTCTGTATAACAGTTACTGCATGTGCCACATGGCTGATAGGTCTGAGGGGTGTATACAGGTGAGTGCATGGTGGCTGATATCAGCAGCTCTTCTACAGTGGACAATTGTAAGAGTACTGTGTGGCACACACCAAATGTCCGGAAACACACACACACACACACACACACACACACACACACACACACACACACACACACACACACACACACACACACACACACACACACACACACACACACACACACACACACACACACACACACACACACACACACACACACACACACACGCTTTGGTGTTCATGCAATACACAAAGAATACTGTTCACATTGATGTAGTTCATTTTGCAGTGAACTCATTTTGGCCTATGTAATTCCACCTAGACTAAATTGCCAAATCATCACATCAGGAAATAATCAGTTCACCAGTTTAATGTCATTGACTATGGTACTGACAGGGTATATGTCCTCTTCTCCAGTGTTGTGCAATCCTGGAGTTGGTAAACATAGGTGTGCTGGTGTGGGTGGCACAGCCCCACTTTGGAGGGTGTGGGGTGGCGTAGAACTACACAGTGTGATTAACAACTACTTAACCTTTTAACACAAACTGTATAGTATAACAGCACACTAAGCGGGGGATGCCCACAACAATAATTCCAGTCTGGGTGGCTGTGACCACAACAACCACACCCATGTATATATACCAACGCTTGTATCACTGTACAGCTGTACAGTGGGGAAGAGGGCATGTGCAGATCCACTACTAGTTTTGCTTGAATGCATTTCCACAAGATGATTGCTTTGAAATGCTACCTTTAGCCAGTTAGTTCTCAGACAAGTGATCTCCTGGGACATATATTTTCTTCAAACTGAAGTAGATCCCTTCACATACACACACACTTACTTGGCAACACTGAGAGTAGAACTCCTACCTAGGTACTTATTGCTACTAATGTGTTTGGCTTTAATTGCACACACAACAGAGCTTTAAGGGTGAGGTGTGTCCTGAGTTTCCTTTTAAGTGAAGAACATCACCAGGCCTTGTACAGTATGGTAATGGGGGATGTACTGGGTGTTAATGAACAATACATAGTATGACATACTGTCATATGTACATTGACAAACACATACAGTCATAGACACATTTGACAGACCTGGGTTTAGCAGTGCTAACTGCCTTGTCAGCGAGTCCATTCTGTTACAGAGATTTTGCACATAGCACATGCATCATTGGGCTGGATATTGTACTCAGTTATGTGTATGATTGATGGTGACAGTGGTCCTCATACAGTGGACCGTGGGACATGTACTGGGGGTACCATGGTGTAAAGACAGTATACCCAGCACCCACACCCCACATTGGATATTGTACTCAATGAAACCTATGATAATGCTCTGACATACCCACAATCAGACAACCAATCTCAACACAGTCACAGTCACATTATGGTAAGCCTAATTAATAGTACAGTATATGGACTATGTGAATAAATCCATCCTCATATTTGCCACTCACACACTCCCCTACATATACTGGCCCAGTTCACAGTGTAGTCTGATGCCGGACTGTGGTATGGGACATGTCTCAGGCTGGCCCTACAAACATATTCACTGATAGGGTATCAGAAACTGGAGCAGCATTCAACATCAGATAGAACAGGACCAAGAACACTGACATCTACCACAGTCTGTTCACAGGACAAGTAACATATTCACAATACACTGCTACACAATACTGACACTCTGTCAACAATCACCATAAGTACACTGACCTCACTACTGTACAATAGAATGTCCAGGTTTTGTCCTCAAATATAAGGCCTACTATACATAACATGTCTAGCAGTCTGATATATGACTGGCTTGATATCAGGAATGATGTCAGTAAATATTGATGTACTGTATGTATGCACCTCTTATTGCATGACATATGGACAAAGGGTGACAGACTTGGGGGACAGAGGCACAAACACAGGGCCAATATTGACATATTGCTGTGGTAAACTGAGAAAATTCCTGGTGTAACAGGATTTGTTGTGACATATCTCTTCTGAGGGATATGAAGTCAAGTAACTCACATGGATGGCACCATGTACTGACTGCAATTATCAGAGTATGCTACTGCATTTCTAAAGATAGGAAATGTGTGAGTAACACACCACATCTAAGATTCCAAACTCTGGCCAGTCTGCAGATAGCCCTACATGTGAGAATTTCCTCAACCACATAACACTGTCATGCCAGACTTTAAATCATGTATAACAGCCATATCCACACAAACCCTGTTAAACTAACATAACTTCAAATGTAGAACAGCAATACTTACATTCTGTCCTCATGTCTGGAACACCCCCTCCTGTCTGTTGGCCTGTTTCCACAGGGTATGTTGTAAGAGGTATTTTCAAATACCCTCTGTGATGCTGTTTGTCCGACATCCACATGAAGTCCTGCTGACAGTGAAAGAAAAGGGCCAACACCCACATGAAGTGCTTAGTTATAGGAGTGTGTTTGCATGCAATTGGCTATAGGAATGATACCACAGCTGTTACACATGCAATTATCAAGTGGGAGACTCCAATTCATGCACAAGCCATCAGCTGATCATGAGCATTACATACAAAAGTCAAGCTGCTGCCTATGCAAAACAGATGTACTTTTCCACATCCACTAGAGAGGGAGAGAGAGAGAGAGAGAGAGACAGAGACAAAGTAAGAAAGGAAGGGAATAAGAGGCAAGCGTGTTTGTGTATGATCCGTGGGTGGAGAGTGGTATCTGAGTATTATAACGGTTGCCTATATTGTTTACTAATCCATACTGTCACATAGTAATTGCACATGGCTGTACATATTTATGGCTATGGATTGTCTACAACAGCCTCTACAGTGTTTGAAAACTGTTGGCCTTATAATGTGGATATTGGGACATATAGGTCCTCAATATAATGATGTAGCAAAGCCCACACTACAATAGAGCCTGTCATTACACAATCACCCCAACATCCACACAGGATACTGATGACACACACTTATCAGTACTGAGTTTCAAACCCCTACCTGACTATATATTGCTATTACAGTGTTAGGCACTTATTGCATGCACCACGGAGCTTTCATGTTGGAGAGCTTTCCAAATGTATCCTTGAAGGTGAGTGACATCAGCAGCAGTGTTAAAGGAGGGGTAAGGGAAGTGTAGTAAGTTTAAATGTCTACAAAATCGGGTGTCAACAAAGGAACACACACACACACTCTCTCACAAAAACACACACATTATCATGGTTGGCAGGATCAGGATTAGAACTCCTACCTAACTAGTTTGCTATACTACAGTATTACACAGTTATGACAAGCACCACAGAGCTTAGAGGGCTGAAGCATGACCAAAGGATTATTTCAAGGTGACTGACATCAGCAGGTGTGCTAAAGTAGGGCAATTGGAGGTGTAGTGAGTGTGAATGGCTTCAAAATCATTCATCCTCCCACACACACGCACACACACACACACACACACACACACACACACACACACACACACACACACACACACCCACATTTGCCAGTACTGAGCTGCATGGGTTCATTGCTTTACAGGTGTGTAGTAGGTGAATGGGCCTGGAGGCGGTACAAGGCTAGGCCAATACCTTAGCATCAGGCCACATGACAATAGTCCCCAGTGTGGCTCAGGGGTGTAGTTCCTGGAGTGAGCCCAGGGGTAGGTATTGTATTCACTAGCCACTCATCTGGGGTACTATTGTGGGTGGCAGTGATGTGCACTGCTTCCCATGTATGTGATCTATATTCCATAACACAGACAGTGTCTGGGTTGTGCACATGTCCCACACTCATGTTCTTTGACATGTGGAAGTGTACTTGAGATCTCTGGAGCATGTTGTGTGGACAGATTGTTATCTTCCGATGTAGCATTCCTGACCTCATTTGGTGAGACCTGGCTATGTATCTGAGGTTGTGCTTGCACCAACATTGCCAGCATGATATGGGTATTCAGTGGAGTTAGTGGCATCTGTTCATACAGGGCATGTGTATAAGGCATGGTATTCCCTTTGTGGGTTACATTTGCAAACTCTACAGTTGTTGCAGGCATCCAGTGGGGAACATAGCAAAAAGGCCGCTATACACATTTATTTGCATGAGAGGATGGAACAGGGTGCCATGTCCTTTTACTTGCTGGATAGCACACATGCAGGAGATGTAACACATCAAAGTTCTTTCTGATGTCAGTGGCACTGTTGTGGTCAACAGGCATGTAGTCCACTTGAATTCACACCATGGTTACTATCTGTGAGGCAATATGCAGGGAACTACCAATATAGTGGTTGTTGCCTAGCCAAGTGTGTTTGTGTAGGAGACATGGGTGGAGAGTATTCTCTGAGTAATAGAAAGGTTGCCTATATTGTTCACCAATCCATAATGTCACATGTAGGGCTATGGATTGTCTACACCAACCTCTCAGGTGTTTGACGTCTGTTGTCCTTGTAAGATGGACATTGTGGCATATACTAGGTCCTCAACATAATAATTTAGCAAAACGCACTGCACAATGGATCTTGTTATTATGCAATCACAGCAACCTACATGCAGAATACTAATGACAGACAGACAGACACACACACACACACACACACACACACACACACACACACACACACACACACACACACACACACGCGCGCGGGCACTTGCCAGCACTGAGATTCAAGCCCCTACCTAGCTATGTATTGCTACTGGAGTGTACCACATTTATCACACATACCATGGAGCTTATAGGATGGATTTTGTCCCAAGGTACTTCAAAGGTGAGGAACATCACCAGCCCTTGTAAATACATGCATTGGGTGATGTAGCGGGTGAGTGATCCCAAAAATAATTTTACCCCACACACACACATTTACATTTGCCAGGGGTGAGGTTCAAATCTCTATCTAACAATCTTTACAGATCATAATGTTACACATTTACCACATGCACCACTGACCTTACATAGCTTAGGGTTGGCAACAGGCACTTCTAAGGTGGATGATATCTGCAGAACTGCTAAAGTCAGACTCTGAGATGTGTACTGGGTATAAATGGGGCCAAAATTGTTGAGGTACAGACATACATATGTGCACAAACAAACACTTGGCATGGATGAGATTCAAACTCATACCTATGTAGTTACTGCTGCTGCATTGTTCTGCATTTATGGCATCCACCATGGAGCTTACATGTTGGAGAGCTGTGCCAAGGTATCTTTGAATGTGACTAACATCAACGGCAGCAGTGCTAAAGGAGGGTAAGGGGAGAGTAGTAAATGTCAATGTCCATAAAATCAGGTATCACCAAAGACACACAGACTCTCTCACACAAACACACACAGTTTCCCAGTTGCTATCTGTCGAATTAGAACTCCTAGCTAACTAGTATGCTACACTATAACATTACAGAGTTGTGGCAAGCACCACGGAGCTTATATGTTGGATACCTCTCCACAGGTATCTTTGAAGGTGAATAACATCAGCAGCAGTGCTAAAGGAGGGGTAATAGGAGAGTAGTAAGTGTCAATGTCCACAAAATCAGGTACCCTCAAAGACACACACACACTCTGTCACTAAACACACTCAGTTTCACAGTTGCCATGTCTGGGATTAGAACTCCTACCCAACTAGTATGCTACACTATAGCATTATGCAGTTATCACAAGTGCCACAGAGCTTAAGGGGATAGCACTTGTCCAAATGGTTATTTCAAGGTGACTGACATCAGCAGGCATGCTAGAGTAGATCAATGGAAGGTGTGGTGACTGTCAATGGTCTCAAAATCATTCATCTTCACACACACACACACACACACACACACACACACACACACACACACACACACACACATGCAAACACACAGTTTCATAGTTGCCATGTCTGGGATTAGAACTCCTACCTAACTAGCTTTCTACACTACAGTATTACACATGTATCACAAGCGCCATACAGCTTATAGAGCTGAAACTTGACCAGAAGGTTATTTCAAGGTGACTGACATCAGCAGAAGTGCTAACATGGGCAATGGGAAGTGCAGTGTGTGTGAATGGGCCGTAAACCATTCCTCTGGAAACACACACACTCAGTCACACACAACTTTACATTTGATAGGGCTGGGGATACAAATACTAGATGAATACTGATTTGTACTATCATGTTACACAGTTATCACAAGCACCACATACACTATAGGGCTGAGGGCTACCAAAAGCAATGTCTACAGTGATTGACATCTGCATAAAATGTGATATTGGCCAATTGGATGTGTGGTGGGTGGGACAGGCTTCATGATGGAAATCTCTCTCTGTCACTGTCTGTCTCTCTCTCTTCCCCACATGTGTGTGTGTGTGTGTGTGTGTGTGTGTGTGTGTGTGTGTGTGTGTGTGTGTGTGTGTGTGTGTGTGTTTGACATATTATAGTGTGCTGGCCTTGGATATGTGTGAGTATTCATATCCAATGTTTGTGCAAAGCATGGATGGTGTACAATGTTCTGTGTGAGGACAGATATCTGCGACTGATAGATATGTATAGTCCACTGTGTTGTCAGACATGGGCTTCATTTCTCTAAGTGTAGGCGCATGCCCAGTATGACCTTCTGTATTGATTGTGTGAATCCATTCCAGGTAGGTTGTACTCCAGTCCAGGGTTTGGTGCTCTACACCCACAGCTAGCAACCTGTTTCTGCAGGATATCTGTAGACAGGTTGACAATATGGAGTCACAATGGGTGACAGATAGTGGGATACTGTAACTATTGTGTCTGTGCTCCTTGTGTTACATAGTTGGTGTTAACAGAGATATTCAGACATATGTACTGTTTTACACAGTGATGTATTATGTCATCAACTACTGAGAGATATACTTATTTGCTCACAGTTATTTCCTGGGAAAGACAAGATGAATGAAGCTGTCTCCAGTATTGTGGTCTGTAGCCTACATATTCTTTTCTGGACGGGTAGCTGCAGACACGTGTTGATGGGTCTGTGTAAATGGTCCAGCACCTTGGTACTGTGGTGGCTGAGGATCTCCTTCTTGTACATATATCGACGTAACAGAATGGCCATATCCTGCTGTGGCTATACCTCTCAGCTGTACAGATTCACCCAGGTTAACCAGAGGCAGGGCTCATATATCTGGTCAGTTCCCCTTCACATTGTAGTTTATGAGCAGGTTTTTAGCCACTCATTACTGGGTTTACAGGCAGGGGTAGTATGGGCACACATTAGAGTTTCAGACTTCACACACTCCATGATGTCCATGCTTCTACACACCTCCACTCTGTGATTCTATCCTCTTCCTAACATTATGCAAGTGATATCTGAGAATTAGCCCTATAGTTGTTCCTTCATCCCAGAGGTATTTAGGGGATGGTCCACAGTTCATGCAGTAGGACATGGTGGGCATGCTACTGGGATTTGTCAACATGGCCTTGCATTTGTGTTCTGTTGACTGTGTTATGTTGTTAGTTGGGACCCCATGAGATAGCATACATTGGCACTACTGGTGAGCCACAGGTCTTTGACAGAGGAGTGTAGGTCATTTGGTACTGATGCAGGCCATCTGTAGCAGGCCAGTGCATTCTGTCACTCCTACATTACCTGGCTGCGAGCCACTGGATTCCCCTGGGATGACAGGATAAGTGTGCGAGGTGTTAATGGCAATAGTTCCTGTCCATATTAATCCATTGGTCTGGATACTGGAAAGGTGTTGCTTACAGCTAGGGACACACCTGCATGGGACACCTCTTCAGCATGCTGCATTCTGTGGGTATTTCCATACAGAAGTGGGGGTCATACTGTACTCATTCCCAACATCAAGGATATGACCTGTGAAAAACCTGTGGCTGATGGTGGGGTGAGCTGAGTGCATGTGTGATATGAAAGCTTCTTGCAGCTGACTCACACATATACCTGGGACATTACCCTTATGCTGCCTTGTGCAGGGACATAGGCAATCTCTCATTACTTCATAACTGTGCTTTTTGTGGTCTGCCACTGATTGTCCAGACTACATCAGTATTCCATACTACACAGACAACTAATGTGTTGCTAACCTGTATGTACAATTCCAAAGGTGTGTGCAGTTAACAGTTACATTTTATGTACTCTATATAGGGTACTTCCACCTGTGTACTGTGTGTATGTCTGGGCCCACATTCATGGCATGTCCATCTTTCAGACTGTGACAGATATTGACATCTGGACAGTAAGTATGGACGACTGCTGACATGGATATTGCTGAGAAGCATTGTGGTTGCATTGTGGTTGGCACTGCAGTTGCCAAGACATGCCCCTGTCATCAACAGTACTGGCCATAGGCCACCGAGACACAACCCTCCATGCCTACATGCTGACCACTTCCAGACAATATTGAGCACACAACAACCTAATATATGGACCCCTGCATACTGTACACATGCAACAATCTATCCTGTAAATTGGGCCATCTCAGGTAATCTGTGCTCCACTGTTATTAAACCCACATGTACATGTTACTGCATTTCTACATAGGATTGTGTGAGGGAGGCACACCTGATGACTTTAAACATTTGCTATGACTATACTGGTATTTCAGGTACTCTGTTGGCTTCCATTTCATTTTGTATTCTGACCTACCATGCAGACTGCAGGCATATCAGCAGAGGACAGATCTTAGGTTTTATTGACCTACTTTTCAGTTTCAGACCTCTTACCCCCCTGAACTAACATACAACTGCCAGACCTGTTGTAGTCTGTTTGTGTAGGTCTGGAGGGGGAATGTTCACCATTTCCATCAAGTGGAGGTCTTAGCCCAGCCTTTCTTTATGGTCATCTACACTTGTCCTGCTGGGTGAGGCTGGTGTTGGGTATGTGAGCCTCACTGACATGCATGTGTGTGCTCTATGGACAGACATTTGGCCCACCACATGTACTGCAGTGGAATTTGTCACCTTGTCTAGTACTGCCTAGTATGTTGACACCAGTATTTGTTATGGATTTCATGCTGCCCATATAGGTGTCCACTATCTGCTGCCATCCCATTCAGCCACTCGATTCCCTTGCATGCTTATGTCCATACCATAGATACAACTAACCGAACATACCACTCCATTCAGCAGTTGATCGGAAGACTTACCTTGTGGCTGGGCCAGTATTGAGGACAGTGCTGGAGGGCTGACTATGTTGGATGCAAATAGTACACTCCCTATGCATGGTAAAGCACTGGTAGTGTCATGTTTGGCATCCCTTTTACTGTATGTGCGAGTCAGAAAGAGGTGTCACTCCCTGGGTCCCTACCGTGTCAGTGTATTTGCTATGCATTGCCTCTTTGCCAAAGCCTGGTTATACTGGGCACACCT